>NC_133527.1:173705834-174024941 GCF_048544455.1 Silene latifolia | reverse complement strand
AAATGTAAATCCCGTCCACGACAGAGTATCACCCGTCCTTCCCTAGGGTTTAGTTTTGGTTTTTTTGCAGCACGATTTTTTAAGGAAAAGGGTTTAGGGTTGGATTAGGCGGCTCCGCGAAGCGGTGCTGCCTAATCCAACCCTAAACCCTTTTCCGTCCCGTTTTAGGAGCGTTTTTCCCCCAAATTTAAATCCCGTCCACGACAGGGTATCACCCGTCCTTCCCTAGGGTTTAGTTTTGGTTTTACTGTAATAGTGTTGTACTACGAACAACCTTTGTTTAAGGAAAAAGGATTTAGGGTTGGATTAGGCGGCTCCGCGAAGCGGTGCCGCCTAATCCAACCCTAAACCCTTTTCCGTCCCGTTTTAGGAGCTTTTTTCCCTAAATTTAAATCCCGTCCACGACAGGGTATCACCCGTCCTTCCCTAGGGTTTAGTTTTGGTTTTACTGTAACAGTGTTGTACTACGAACAACCTTTGCCCTAAACCCTTTTCCGTCCCGTTTTAGGAGCGTTTTTCCCCAAATTTAAATCCCGTCCACGACAAGGTATCACCCGTCCTTCCCTAGGGTTTAGTTTTGGTTTTTTTGCACCACGATTTTTAAAGGAAAAGGGTTTAGTGTTGGATTAGGCGGCTCCGCGAAGCAGTGCCACCTAATCCAACCCAAAACTCTTTTCCGTCCCGTTTTAGGAGTGTTTTTCCCCAAATTTAAATCCTGTCGTACGTTTTAGGAGCGTTTTTCCCCAAATTTAAATCCCGTCCACGACAGGGTATCACTCGTCCTTCCCTAGGGTTTAGTTTTGTTTTTGTGCACCACGATTCGGGACGGAAAAGGGTTTAGGGTTGGATTAGGCGGCACCGCGAAGCGGTGCCGCCTAATCCAACCCTAAACCCTTTTCCGTCCCGTTTTAGTAGCGTTTTTCCCCAAATTTAAATCCCGTCAACGACAGGGTATCACCCGTCCTTTCCTAGTGTTTAGTTTTGGTTTTACTGTAACAGTGTTGTACTACGAACAACCTTTGTTTAAGGAAAAGGGTTTAGGGTTGGATTAGGCGGCTCCGCGAATCGGTGCCGCCTAATCCAACCCTAAACTCTTTTCCGTCCCGTTTTAGGAGCGTTTTTCCCCAAATTTAAAACCTGTCGTATGTTTTAGGAGTGTTTTTCCCCAAATTTAAATCCCGTCCACGACAGGGTATCTCCCGTCCTTCCCTAGGGTTTAGTTTGGTTTTACTGTAACAATGTTGTACTACGAACAACCTTTGTTTAAGGAAAAGGGTTTAGGGTTGGATTAGGCGGCTCCGCGAAGCGGTGCCGCCTAATCCAACCCTAAACCCTTTTCCGTCCCGTTTTAGGAGCGTTTTTTGACAATTTTAAACATAGTTACATAATCGTTGTTCAATTTAATATACCACAATTCTAATAGTAAATTGGACAATTAACCGAATTAAGATGTCATTCATTAAAAATAAGTGTTACAAACACCGATTAAAAACGAAATACTTCCAAACAAGAATAGTAGTTAACTTAAATATAAGTCATCACAAGAAAGCATAAACTCGTAACAAAAAGGAAATATTAAATCTTTTACTCCCTTCTTAGTCGTTTATTCACAGGAGGAGAATGAACACTGCTTTCGCCCTCTAGCAACTCCTTTTTCAGATTATTCATGTAACCTTCCATCTCTTCAATAGCTTTGACAACAAGAGGCCACTTCCCCGTTAATCGAAGGGTTGACTTTAGCATATGACTCCCTAAGAGTCAGTAACACCAAGGAGAAATTGACGGTCTAAATTAGTTTCATGTATTTCTTCACTTATTTTCTTCTAAATTGTTTCCCAATACACTTGTTTTCCGCCATCGAAAACTTGAGATGAGCTTGACATTGTTCAAGTCATTTTCAAGCACTTGTACTCGTTCTAGCATTTCTATTACCTTACTATCAGATGATATAACCTGCTCAAGTAATGAATCTCTATGCCTTGTCATTTCTTCCAGTTCAAACTTGGTGCCTTCTAGTTTCCTTTGAATTCGTTCCATTTTTCTCTTGCTGAAACAAAAAAAAAAAAAAAAACCTATTAAAACCGAAAAATAATCTGTTTTCCCTAAATTAGAGAAAACAAAATTTATTTATAAACAAACATAAACTGTTTTCCCTCAATTAGAGCAAGGTAGTCATATAATAAATGAAATTTTAGCAACAATTGTAATATTAAACCATCCATAATCTTTATAGATATTTAATATTACAAAAGATTAAAAAAAACTTAGACATGAAAAACCTTTGAATTTGTCTTGGCTTATTTTTTTGTTTAGAAAATGAAGTGTAAATGTTGAATGAAAATGAGATTATTTATAGATAATTGAAAAAAACAAAACAGTTTTTAAAAAAAAAATAAAAAAAATAACTGCCTTGAAAAATGCCACTTTGAACAAAGTGAAAAACTGTTTTAGAAAGATAACTGCTGCAGATTGTAGAATTCAAAGCGTCAAAACCGTCTGTTACAGTAACATAATTGTGTTTTTTTTAAAATGAGATTATTTATAGATAATTGTGAAAAACAAAACAGTTATTTTTTAAAAAAAAAAATTAACTGCTTTAAAAACCACTTTTATTAACTGCTTTGAAAACTGTTTTTAAATGATGATTGATGTTAACCACGTGCATGTTCCCCATAATTAAGTCCAGTTATAAATGCTGCACAGAGTGGAGAATTCAAAGCGTCAAAATCTTTTATTATAATTTTCATTTATTACTATCACAAAGGTTACAAGAACATTATTTTCATTTTGTCTCGACTTTTTTTGTTTAAAAAAAAAACACTAACATTTTAAAAACTGTTTTCAAAATTAAATGCTTTAAAAAAACAGTTAATTTTTGAATTCGAAAAGACAAAATAAGACATGAAATTTGTCCAACCCATGTTTCGTTTTCCCTATGAAGTGCGGTTATATAATAAATTTGCAAGAGTGAAGAATTCAAAACGTCAAATTATGTTTTCTTTTTCACTTTTGCAATCATCACATCACATTCTGAATATAGTTAATGAATTCTCGCATATAATAAGTTATTTATTCATAAAGAACAAACTTATTTGTAATATATTCCAAAATATTCCAAAATATGTTCCACTGTCTATGACAGCCACTATTACGTTGTTAAAGTAACATTGTTTTAGAGTACATCACTTGATTTTCACTTTAAAACGAAGTACAAGCATTTCGGTGTTGAGTGGCTTCGGTTCATTCTCAATCGGTGGTTGTTTGTCTGACAATTCATCTTCCGTTGCGTTGCCTTCCCTTTGAGCATTCTAGCGGCTTTCCTCCTTGCAGCTATATCAGGCCAGATTGTTTTCTTTGATTTTTTGAAGATTTCAACAGCGTCCAACAATTCAGCCCGTATTTTGTTGATGTCAGCCATGAGCAAACATGTAGCAATTTGGGAAGCACATGCCCGCCGATAAAATGTGTTGTTGAGCAAAGAAGACTTGTTTGCATATCCCAAAAAATTGGAGACGGCTGTCATAGTGATATAGGCTGACTCTTCAAATACGGAAGCCCGTTTCTGCCATTTAAACTTCACATTTACCACAGGATAGCGGAGCATTTCAGTTACCCTCACGTCGCCCTTTGTGTCCAGGTAGTCACTCATGCAACCGCCCGCTAAATGAACATTAATTTCCTTTTACTATCAATTAAGAAATCTGAGTAATCAACAATGTTACAGTATAGGTGTAATAGTAACACTGAAACATCATAAAAATGTTACAAAGATAGGTATTACTTTGTAACATCAAATCAAATCAAATCGTAAACATACAATTTGACAACTCAGGGGACTTACTGCTGTCGTTGCGATGTCGTAAGTGAATGAAGTCTCCCAGTTAGCATACGATTGACTGTTGATCACACTAATCTCTTTGTTGAGGAAATTAATACACACACAGAAGTAGTGATAGCCAGCCAAACAAGGTATAAAAATAAGTTCGGCATCAAGTCTGTAATTTGCCTTGCTCGCGTTGATGAAATTATCCCAAATTTCAAACAACTCGTTCTTTATATCAGACTGTTCACTATCCTCTTGCATCACAGCCAGTAGAGCATGCTGTAGTTTTAAAAAAAAAATTAAAAAAAAAATGTATGGGTTAGATTTCCCTTGTAAAAGAATCATATGTTATTGAACAGAAGCAGACATTTAACATCGATGCAACTTACCATGTGACCTAGTCCTAAGTAAAGTATGGTTGGCCCTCCTGCCCTTGTGCCTCTTTTGCTGTTCTCGACATAATTCAAGAGTAGAGACCAGCATTCAAACACCATCCAATTTGTGTGACTCCTAGGACGTAGTGAGAGTATATCAGCTCTTGTCAACCTCCTGTTGTCTCCAAACGCAACCAGGATCTCACTGTTACAGAACCAAAAGAGTCAAATTACTCAAGAGTTTTCGCAGAAACAGTGTAACATAAATAGTGTTTAAAAAACACTTTGACAGAAACACTGTAACAATAACACTTTTACAGTAACAACAAGTATTTTACCTTTTGTGGAAGTCGATATCATCCATAAACACATAATCAAGAACGTGCCTTCTCAGATTAGTTGTACTGGACAGCAGTTTCTGATTTGCTCTCATAAATTCAGAGACTAGGAATATATCACCATCAATTTCACCGTGACCTAGAGAACATCCCATAGCATCATCTTTATGAAATTTAAATATTATCTCCTCATCTTCACCAATTGCTCTAGGAGAACGCTTGTAAGCAACCGACTTCACCCTCTACTGTTTTGGGCTCTTCCTCCTTTTGTTTTTCCTGTGGCTTCTTTGTTTTTTCCTCTTCCTTTTTTCCTTCTTCTCTTCCACCTTCTTTTTTTTGCAAAGACTTTTCCTTCACTGTTCCCTTTCATTCCTGAATTTAGATATCCTCCCTTGCACCTCTTTTCGTACTTGATTGAAGTCACTAAGAACAAGTATTGCACATATTTCAGCACGGTACAACATTCTTTTCCGTTCATCCCCCAACTCAGAGTCAAAAACATTCCCCGTGTAGAAAGCCATGTGCATCATCATGAAAACCCCACAATCCACATTTTTTGCAATGCTCTACCATTTAAATTTCACATTCTGCAGTGGGAAACTTTTCACTTTGGAGCCTTTTGCAATTTACATTTCTGACAACATTTTCCCCATGATATTTGCCTGCACAAAAAGTAATACTGTTACTGTATCTATGTTACTGTAACAATGATTTCCAAATTTTTTAATGGAAATTTAAAAGTATAACATTGTTACTGTAAGTAGAGAAACTTACCGCAGTTCTTGCCATTTTTGCTTTTCGGGATCTGGCATATAAGGGTTTGTTGTCTAGGTAGTCAACGGTTTGCGACATGAAATTTATGTAAGCACATAAAAAGTGGTCCTCCAGAATGAGTGGAATGAATATCTGCAATTAAGCAGATATATATCATTGCTAAACAGAACTTCTATACACTCTACTTATATAAGAATAATAAAAAAAAAATTAACAGTAATGTGGTTTACCATATCACAGTTGAAATTAAGTGGACTCGGGTTGTATTTGATCCACTGTGTGAAGGACAGCAAAACTTCACCTTCTAAATATCTGTTTTGAACTGGTTTTCCAACAGACATAGTTGCTATGCGTCCTACAAAAATAAATATAAATACAAAGTCAATAAACATTATAGAAACACAAAATCAATAAGAATAAAAATTTATTTATTGCAGTAACATACAGATTGACCCAAGCCCATGAAGATCCTCAATGGTGTATCACTTGCTACCTTTCTGAAGATGAGGTCATTGAGCAACATTGACCAACATTCAGTCACCATTATATAAATAAGCTCACCAGGAGCCAATGAAATTAAATCTTCCCTTGGAATGAAGTGATACTTCCCATACGAGACAAGCCTTTCCCTGTTGGACAATGAGATGTAATAGTCAGAACACCTTTTAATAGAGTAACAATTTAACAATAACAACTATTCAGTTGAAACAGTATTCACTTGCAAAGTAAAACGTTTTGTTTATCACAGTGCAAGAGTAAATAAAGTACTCACGTATCTGAGAGGTTCTCGTTATCGTCGATAAAACAATAGTCAATTGTTTCTTTCCTAACTTCAAGAATAGGCGCCATTATCTCCTTGTGTTTTATCATAGTCTTGGACACAAGTGTTAGATCCGGAGCTGGTAGGCCACATTCGATTGTGCAGCCGTAGCGAGGATCCATCACGCGCATCCAGTCTTCAGTTGTTTCGATATGTAATAAATAGTGGTCGCCAGTATCTTCGTCGTAATCGTCATACAAGATCTCATCACTGCAATCATCGACAATATCAACTTCATCATCGTCGTCATCTTCTGCTACCTGACTGCACTGAGTAGTTATTGGTTCTTCGTCGCCAACTGTCTCATCATCAGCCTCACTGGGTTTTTCTCCTTCCTCGCCTTTTTCATCATTCCCATCGGCGTCTTCATTACCAGTTGCTTCATCCTCCTTACTGTTATCTTCGTTTTTATCGCCAAAGATTGTCTTCATCTTTATCATCATCGTTCTCTTCATCTGGTTTTTCATTCCCATCATCCTCTTCTTCATCTTTATCGTCATCTTCCTTTTCATTTCCCTCACTGGTTGGTTGGTCATCAACCTGGCCTGATGCATCATCATCGGCCTTTTCATTGTTATCTGTGGCACAAGTAATTGAATTGAATATAAATTACTAATGTTTTTCGGACCAACAATGCCTCATAGTTATACTAACGATGTTCTTATAAATTTGCTACTTCAATTACCTTGAGAAGATCCTTCTTCAAATTTGCCTCGATCGTTGGGTTCTCTTGACTTGGCCCGATGCATCATCTTCGGCCTCTTCCTTGTCATCTGTGTAGCGAGATAATTGAATATATATATCACTCGTAAACTTCGATAAAACTACGACACAAGAATAACGTTACTATAACAAAGTGTTACGAAAGAATGCTAATAGTGTTACATCGCTTAATACAACGAGTGCAAATAGATTTCTATATTACCTTCGGAGATCCTTCTTCACCGCCTCATTGGTCAGGTTGTCTTCAGGCTTGCCTGATTCATCAACTTCCGCCTCTTCCTCGTCATCCGTGTCACAGGTAATTGGATTCAATATATATTAACAATTTTTCTTTGAACCAAAAAAGGCACAATAGATACACTGTAAATTTATGTTAAAATTACATCACAGTAACATTGTTACAGTTACATCCTCTGACACAACAAGTTTAAATAGATTCCTCAATTACCTTCAGGAGATGCCTCTTCACCTGCCTCACAAGTTGGGTTATCTTCAGGCTGGCCTGATGCATCACCTTCGGCCTCTTCCTTGTCATCTGTGTAGCAGATAATGAAAATATATTACTAAATTGTTTGTTAAAAAAGCACCCAGTAACAGAAAGCCTATAACAGCATTACACTATTACCTTCACCAGATCCATCTTCTGGCTCGCTAATTGTTTTGTCACCCTGTCCTGATGCATCATATTCATTAGCATCATCGTTTTCATCTAAAAGGAAAGTAATTGAATATTAGTAATTATTTGTAAAATGAAAACTCTATAACAACGATGATGTAATAATGTTAGTGCAAGTGATTAGATTATTGTAGTAGTGTTACTATATTACCTTCATCAGATGCATCTTTATCATCCTCGCCACTCCCCTCTTTGTCGTCTTCATTTTCTTCGTCTTTATCATCCTCCTCCTCTTCATCTCCGTCATCCTCTTGACCTTTGCCAGATTAATCCTCTTCATCTGCATCATCGTCTTCATCCGCATCATCCTGTTCCTCTGCATCATCCTCTTCATCTGCATTAGAAGTAAGTAATTGAATATTATATTACTAACTATTAATATATATAACATATTACAGTAACAGTGTTATTGTAAAACTATAACTAAAAGTAATAACAGTAACACTGTTACTCGATCTATTACCTTCACCAGATTGGCTTTCAACATCCTTTACATCCTCCTCTTTGTCCTCTTTGTCTTCTTTCTCTTCATCCTCCTTTTCCTTTTCATCCTGTTCATCGTCTTCCTCCTCAACAACACTTTATTCATCATTATCTATGTCTGTGCCACCTCTTGAAGCCTCTTGTTTTTAAGACGACTCTCAACATCGCCGCCATCGTCATCCCCGTCCTCATCATCATCCTCTCCATCATCAGTCCCGTCATCATCGTTGCCATCATCAATCCCGTCCTCATCATCACTTTCCACTCCACCCTCCATCTCATCTTGCCTGTCCTCGTCATGAACCTCCTCATCCTCTTCATCATCTTCTTTGTTGGACCCTAAAATCCTGGAAGAATTCAATATGAAACTTAACCCATCCAAATGCCATTTTGGAGTATCTTCAGGAAAATTCCTGGGTTACATGGTGACCAAAAGAGGAATAGAAGCCAGCCCAGAACAAATAAGAGCCATACTAGAACTGGAATCCCCCAAGTCAGTCAAAGATATTCAAAAACGACAGACGAGTTGCGACCCTGAATAGATTCATTTCCGGATCATCGATGAGGTGCAAGGCATTCTATGACCTACTTAGGAAGAACAAAGCATTCAAATGGTTGCACGAACACGAGTCGACCTTCCAGAGCTCAAAACATACCCGACTACACCTCCGCTACTTGCCAAACCGGACAAAGGAGAACCCCGACGGTTTACCTATCTCATCACGAAAAAAAGAGATAAGTGGAGTCCCGACCAAAGAAATTGATGGCCAACAAAGATCCATTTACTATGTAAGTAAAAGTCTCCTAGACGCAGAAACCAGGTATGGCCTACTTGAAAAATATGTACTTGCTTTAGTAATGTCCGGCACTAAACTTCGACCTTATTTTGAAAGTCACCCAATCATTGTAAGAACCAACCCGCCTATCAAATCTGTCTGAGAAAGCCCGAGTTGTCGGGCGGAATGGCAAAATGGTCGAAGATAAATCAAGACACCTATGACATAACCTTTGAACCCAGGACGGCAATTAAATCTCAGGCACTAGCAGACTTCGTGGCTGAATTCAGTCCTACCCTAGAACCAGACCTCATAAAAGAGGTCAATCTTCTTGACACCCAAAAGACAGACCAGGAATGGACCCTCCATGTAGATGGGGCAACAAATATGAAAGGCACTGGCCTAGGACTAGTCCTAAAGTCACCACAGGAGACCTAATTGCACAGTTTAATTGTGAATTCAAAGCCACGAATAATGAGGCTGAATATGAAGCCCGATTCTTTGGATTAAAGGTATGTATAGAACTCGGTGTAGCAAATCTCAAGGTAAAAACTGACTCTCTCTTAATTTCCAATCAAATCAAAGGAGTATATGCTGCAAAAGATTCAAAAATGATACTCTATTTGGAATATGTCAAAAACCTTTGCAAAAAATTCAAAACCTTTGACATTGACCAAATACCAAGGGACTTAAATACCCAGGCGGATGCCCTAGCCAGCCTGGGATCAAACTTCACCTGCTTGTGTTTGACAAAATACCCATCGTCCACCTGTTGGAACCAACCATAGAAAGGCCTGAACAAATCTGCCCTATCCAGGAAGATACAACCTCCTGGACTAAACCTTACTATGATTGGTTCCTACAGGGGATACTCCCTGCAAATAAAAATGAAGCAAGGGCCCTGAAAATCAAAGCATCCACTTATACCATTATAAATAACACCTTGTTTAAAAAGTCTCAGGCTGGACCTTACTTACGTTGCCTGGAACCAAATGAAGCCAGCCAGGTCATAGAAGACATACATGATGGATACTGCGGAAATCATAAAGGTGGACGGAGCCTGGCAAGCAAAATTCTCGGACAGCTACTTGCCAACCCCGAGAGCTGATTGCATAGCATACAGCTCAAAATGTGAAGCCTGTCAAATCCATTCCCCTTATATCCATCAACCATCAGAGCTACTACATTCCATCTCAGCCCCCTGGCCATTCATGAAATGGGGCATGGACATAGTAGGCAAGCTACCTCGGCGCCGGACAAAAAGTCTTCATGCTAGCAATGACTGACTACTTTTCCAAATGGATAGAGGCAGACTCTTACAGGCAAGTCAAAGAAAAAGATGTCATATCATTTATCAAAAGGAATATCATATGTAGATATGGAATACCTTCAGAAATAGTCTGTGACAATGGTACACAATTTGTGGGAAAAAGAACAGCTAACTTCTGCGCACAATGGAATATCAATCTTGTCACATCTACACCAGGCTACCCTAAAGCCAACGGCCAAGCAGAATCTAGTAACAAAGTAGTAATCAGTTGCCTGAAGAAAAAGCTGAAAAGAAGAAAAGGTAGATGGGCAGAAGAGCTCCCTCTAGTCCTATGGGCTGACAGACCACACCCAAAACAGACCACGGGCCGGACACCATATTCCCCGGGTCTATGGTCTGCGAAGCGATAATACCAAAGAAATTCATGTGCCAACTACCAGAAGCAGCCTGAACACAATAGAAGAGAACATGCCCCTATTACAAGATAACCTACTCTTAACAGAAGAACTAAGGGATGCAGCCAAAGTCAGGATAGCCGCCTACCAACAGGCAGTCGCCAGAAGTTACAACAAAAATGTCAACATCAGAGTATTCAAAGAAGGAGACCTGGTACTAAGGAAAGTTTTCCCCAACACTAGAGAAAAGAACGCAAACAAACTAGCCCCTACATGGGAAGGCCCATACTTAATTGATTCAATAGTGGGACAAGGAGCTTATATGCTACAAACTTTGGAAGGAGAAATGATCCCCAGATCTTGGAACATTTCTCACTTAAAACTATTTCATATCTGAGAAGCAGGTAAAACTACCTATCCTATATACATGTCAATAGAACTTCCTGCTATGTGCTAAAGTTGCTTGCCTGTTATTCTTAGCTTCACCTAAAACTTTATTTTAAATCCTGAAAACTTGTTTTACGCCTTCTTTTCACTTATTATATGTTACACTTTAGGCTTAAACAAATATTCAGGATTGAGGACCACTCCACCCAACCTAAACAGCATTTCTAAAAATGCTCTAATTTGGCACCTGCCTGCCTGACCCGAAAATTAAAACTGCGCTCAGTACATAAAAAGATAAGTACAAAGGTGGAATAGACCATAGTAATTGTCAAAGAAGCCCTCCTGACAGGCTGAGGGCCATAAGCCCTCCCGACCGGCAACCACCCTCATTCTCAAAAGCCCTCTCCGACAGGCGGATAGAGCCACCATTCCCCATAAACACGGGAATGAGGGCCATAAGCCCTCCCGACAGACATTACTCTAACAAAAATCACATAAATGTACAGTACAAATTCCAAATCAAACACAAAGAAGAAAATCAAGAGAAGAAAGGATATATATATTAAAACCTACCCAGAATATACCCTTCCCAGGCAACAAACCGTTTATCCAGGAAAAGCCAACAAAAACCAAAACAAATCCTAAATTATTTGTTCAGGGAACATCCCCCCCCGATAGGCCAAAACAACACAAAAATCCACAACAGAAAAAGTCAAACTAGCCTGCCTTGGACACGGTAGCAGAGCCAATCCCCTCATCAGCAGCCTCCTCTTCTTCATCTCCCTCCTCTTCAACATCACTATTTTTCCCTTTGGATGGAGGAGAGTCCACTTCCTCGTCGGCATGCAACTTACAAAGCTCGGGATAAGTGGTATTGAGATCGGCCAATTCGATCGGGATTCCAAAAAGGCCTGACTTCAGCAGGCTCTTTCATAGCATCCACACGGCCCTTGCCAAAGAAATACAGTGCAACATCTTTATACCTAGCCTGGACTTCATCCCTCTCTACAGCCAATTCTTCATTTACTTTTAATCGCTCTCGCATAGCCCGCTTTTCACCTTCAACTCTTCCCGAGCAATATCAAACTTAGCCTCAAGAGCTTTCGAGCATCCCGAGCGATTTTAGCTTAGAAGACTCCACCAAAGAACCGAGCCTTCCCTGCCTCATTATCCTCCTTCAAAGAATGATTCTCACCTTGGACACCTCCAACTCGACTTTAAACTTTTCAAAGATCTTTTTCAAGATTTGTACCTCCCAATCCAAGGCATTTTTTAGACCATGGACTGATTCCAATTGACAGCGCTCCTCAAAGACATCATTAACATTCTAAAACAAAAGAAAAATGCCTATCTAAGCCACAAAAAAGAAAACACACAAAAACCCACAATAAACAAAGACAATATATACCTCCCGAAGCATGGTAATCGGGTTGGCGATAGTCCCCGGAACGATACATAGCGGCCAAAGCACGGCGTGCTTCCTCTGCACGGTATATTTGAAATAGGGATCATCAACCACAAAAGCCCGAGCCTCGAATTTGATCCTTGGCAAACGGACCTCATCCATACGAGCCCCGACCCCCACGGCCTCATGAACTCCCCTAAGCTCATCCACTCTCTTCCTCTTCTCAGGACGATCACTATCATCCACAATCTTTTCAGGAGACGTCAACTGAACTTCCTGCACAAGTTCTGAACGTGAACAAGACTGTCACTTCCCGTTGCCTCACTTTGCTCTTTGACTTCTCCCCGTAACTGGGAGACCCCCGCCTTCACCAAAGACAGACCAAAACTAGCAATTACTCGCGAAGCCCTGGTAGTTGCACGACGAGTTTCTAAATTAGCAATATAAGCATGAATCAAATACAGGAAACAGAATGACAAAAAAATAAGCAAAAGAACTTACTCCCTGACGAAGATGCCCCTGGAACCTTAGTGCTCTTTACAGGCTTATACGTACTCAACTTAGCCTTCTTAAAACGAGGCATAGAAGCTTGCCCCCCAGACAGGCGAGGCCAAGCCCTCTCCTCCTCGAGCAACGCCATAAACGCTGCTATCCGGTCACCCCCCTCAAGATCGGGATCATTCACCCAATCATTTACTAAAAGAAAGCACGGGCAAAGTAAGTAAACTCTCCAAAACATATTATTACCAAACCAAAAATAATGCGGAAAGAAAGTTACCTCCTTCAACAAATGGGTAATTTAGATAGTCCAGGTCTGGGGCAATTGAATCAGCCTTGATAAACATATAAGTTTGAGCCCATCCTTTATCATCCCCCGAATCAAAGTTGGTAATCGGGTGAGCCATCTTTGACCCGACTCGAAAATTGAACCTCCCAAAGAGAATGACTCTTCAGGTGATAAACATTCTTGAAATCATCCAGGGTAATAACCAATTTATGCTTAGAACATAAATGCTCAATAGAATGGACAATTTTCCAAACCATTGGCATGAGTTGAAAGGAGGAACCCTAATAGCCCTAACCACCTCGGTCATAAAGGAGAAAGGGAAGCCGACCGCCACCCCCGAACGCCCACTCAAAAATACAGAACCAACCCGGGCTACTCCAATTAGCCCCGACAGACCGTTCTCGGAATCCAAACCCGAGCCCCATGAGGAATAAGGCCCCCGCCCTTTATATAATGCTCAAAAGCGGTTTCATTGATTGGCTTCTTGAAAAGAAGCCGCCAAAGCCTTATTAGGAGAATACTCAACCCCCTTATAAGACATGGACAAAACCTCTGGAGGAGCAACAACCTCCACCACATCATCCTCAAGGATGATATCAGGGACCCCCTCAACCTCAGCAGAAACCATTTCAACTTCAACAGGAACTTTTTCAGCCTCAGCAGGAGCTTTTGAAACTGCTGTCCTTCTCCTGCCACCAGCCATATCTTATTTTTTCTGGAAGATGAATTTTTCAAAGAGAGAATTTTTTAGAAAGGGAAAGAAGAAATTTGGAAATTGAGATGTGGAAGCAATCACGGGAAAAGAAGGCTATTTATAACCGCAAATTCTAAAACGGCTAGAAAAGCAAGTGGTAGAGACTAATCATGACTCTCCTAGGGTTTTGTGAACCTACCCTATTAATGACAAATAACCGTTACAAGAAGTTGAACCAAACACCAATTCTAAATCCGATAAAAAGACCCTGCACAAATCACTTGCCGGCCCAAATTTTTATCTCCTTATTCCTGGCCGACCCAATAATGGAATAAGCGAGATAAGGGGCAATTGTTGGGCCCTAAAATATCCTGCCGACCTATATAGGCCAGGCAATAGCCAAGGACAACTTCCAGGCAAAAGACATCTGAAACCAGGCATTGATTCAACACGGATAGGCACCAAGCGGAGTTGATGAAAGACAAAGGAAAGATAACCAAAGACCTAAAAAGGAGAAGCACCAGGCCACTGCAGGCGATAAATAGGCAGCTGATATATGTTCCCTACAAAAAAGGAAGAGCAATTCCAGAAAGCTATGATATAGGAAGCAGTCAAAACAACGGCTAAGAAAGAGGCAACCACCTCCGGGTAAATAGGGCACATTCCCTATTTACCAGGAAACCCTAAACGGCATAAGAAGGAGGAAGAGATCAGCTATAAATAGAAAGGAAGAGAAGATGAGAGAGATCATCAGATATACCCTCACTTTTACTTATATTTTTGTATTCTTAAGCTATATATTCGCCTGTCGCGCCTGATATAACAATACTCTGTCAGGCTATCTAAAATCATAGTAACAATCACTCCTGGCTTGGTGCCCGTGGTTTTTTCCCTTATTCCCAGGGTTTTTCCACGTACAAAAATCTTTGTGTCATTGTTTATTAGTTCATTTTGCACTTAATTATACCAATCAGGCAAGTTGTTTGAGTTAGATCACCCTACACATAAACCCCTGGCAGGACAATCTAGATCAGTAAAAACCCTGTCAAAACATTCTTCATGATGTTGCTCACTTAAACTGCTCAATACCTCCTTTACCAGGGATTCTGACTTAACTGTCCTAGGACTTTTCTCTGTTGGAAATGGTTCCAACTTCCTACTGACTTTGGACCTTGTATATACCGGGAAGTCATTCGCCCTCCTCTTCAACGATTCAGCCTTTCGCACAACATCTTCGGCATATTTAAGGTATTCAGGCTTTAGTGGTGATTTCTGTTTCTGCTTTGATTCGAAAACCTTCAGTCGCTGAGAAAATCTCTCGTGAACAAGGTTGGAACCCCTTCTATACATCAGCAACATCAGGTCGGTCTCCTAAGTCAATAAACCAGACAGAAATAAACAAATTAGATACCAGATTTGGGAGTTGTAACAATTGCAGACAATTAAATTTATAAAAACAACTCACATCAACAACTTTTTCCTTCAACTCGGCATCTGTTTCAATGCTAGGAAGCTTCTCCATCAAGATGTACTCCCTTCCCTCACTACTCTTAAGAAAAACTGCCTCGTCATCCTCACCCTCATCGATTCTCGCCCATCCTATTTACAGAAACATATTAGTAGTTAGTAATTAATATTAATAATTAACAATATAGTAAGGTAACAAAGATAATGTTATTACAAAAAAGCCATTATAGTAACGATATTACAAAGTGACCATATTACGGTGACGATATTACACCGACAAAGGCCACATTACCTTCACTGGGATCCCTTGCCAAGACAAATAGGATAGACAGTTTCTGACATCTCATCAGCTCCTAGACAGCCAATCTTTCCTTCGTCTTTGACTCTTTTTGAAAGACTTTCATCTGTCCAATGCTGTATCAGAGGTAAGTCGGTTGGTTGTACCTCGCCATGGAACTCAAACCGGTGAATGTAGGCCAACAGTAGCACCACAATACACCCACAAAGACACTTAACCGTTCCTGTCTTCAACCCCTTGACACCCTCAGCTACCTTCTCAAAGACATACTTTGATCAATTAAAACCTTTTATTTTTTCAACATCGTCCACAGCCTTCAACAAACAAATCAACGAGAATAATTTGGAGTCGGCGCTAAAAAGTGGAGAGCGCATAAAGAACGAACACCGCTTGAACTCATCACCGCAGCGCCCTTGTTATTCTTAAACCAACTAGTCACCAAATCTAGCTTGATGTTCTGTGCTGTAGAGATGTTGAACTTCCTTCTCCATTTGTTTTTTAACTCAGTGTCCTAAGCCTGGGATCCGCGACCAGTTGCGGTCAGCACCACATTATTACCCTTCACCGGCAGTAAAAATAGGTCATGAACATCATACCGTGACAGCACAAACTCCTCTGTTTCAGTAACATGAACCTTGAAACTGTCGTAATCAAAAGCCTCAACAAGCAAGTCTGTTAGCACGGAAGGGACTACTGATATATTCATCTTCAATAGTCCTCCAAAACCAATTTCTGTAATGGCTTTCTTTTGCTTTACGGAAAACTTGCTCATAACATCGACCAACGACTGGGCCCTGCACTTAGTTGGGTATTTATCCGGCCTGTAATAAGGAAGTGTAAATTAGCACACTGCTTAAACAGTGTGACACTATTTTATGCCAACAAACCAGCAGTAAGAAAGCAACAAAACAAGGATACAGTAAAGGTGTTACTGTAACATTGAAACTTTAAACAACTCAACACGACGAACAAATAAATCAGTAGAAAGGAGAACGGTAACACACATTAATAGCTCATTTATTACAAATTATTAACCCTAATTTTGAAGCGAAAAACTAGAACGCAGAAAATCAATTACTCACTTCGAGCAAAACAGTTAGGCAAAATTTATTACGAATCAGTATAATCGACACAAACAACAACAATAACAACAAGAACAGCAACAACCTAATTTTTTAATGGAAAATTTATTTTCTTCTAAGATCAATTAACAAACAAGTATAATCGACAATGTTACAAAGAGTAATCAAACAAAGATAAAAATGTTACGATAGGTGTTATTATTCTTTGGAACACCAAATCTGAAATCGAACTTTAAACATACAAGTTTTGGCCACTAGAAAGACACATACTTTTTTAAGACCTCTTCTTTTTCAGCCTTCACCACCGTCTTGGCTGGTCTCTTCTCTGTTTTAGCCCTCTTCGACATTTTGGAGCTGACGCTCGAGTCATCCGAAACCTCATAATCTCTATCACTTTCTTCTTCGATGATGACATGGGCTTATCTCTAGGTCTCTTTTTTGTTACTCGTCTTTGGTTTCTTTGTTTCTGCCACCTTTTTTGGCACTGCGTTTGTCGGTTTCTTTTTTACAGACACCTTCACGCTCTCTTTCTTGCTTACTACCTTTTCTGGTGTTGGCTCTTTTGCCGCTGAAACTTTCTTTTTTTCTACAACCTTCTCCGCCGTCTTTTGTTTGGGCACCTTCTTTGCCACCTCTTCTGTCACCAACTCTGCAGATTTGGCCATTGCTGCCTTCGGGGTTTGACCCTTTATTCTGATAACTTTTTTGGGCACCTCTTCTTTTGTCTCCTTTGCAACCGATTTTGATTGCTTAGTCGCTGCCTTTGACGTTGTCACAGTTGCTGCCTTTTGAGGAGGTGCACTTGCTTGCTTCTCAATGGGCACCGATTGCTCCTTCGACAACAATGACACATTATGCGACGGCTTTTCTGCTACCTTCTTCCTCGGCACATTGGTTTCTTTTTTACTTTGCTGGATCGGAACCTTCGCACCGCTTTTCTTTAGTACTTCTTCTTGTTGGTGGCTTAAGCACCTTTTCAGTAGGCACCTTACTTTCCTTCACTGGCACCTTTTTTGAAGGAGCAGGTGTTGCCTGGCGTAGACTCTCTGTAGGCACCTTCGTCTCCTTTTCAACTGTAGGATTTGACAGCTTTTCGGTCTGCATCTTCTTAGTCGGCTTTGGCACGTTCTCTGTCGGCACCTTTTTGCTCTGTGTCTTTTCTGATGCGGCCACTTTAGCCTTCTTAGTAGGAGCTGATTTCTCAGGTACCTCTTCTTTCCTGACATTGTTATTTTCAAAAATTAAAATCAGAAGTTTACAATAACAATATAACAGACAACTATTAAATTGAAAAGGAATGATGGTAGTCAAGTCGTTGAAGAAATGACAAATGGAATACGAATAATGGCGGTCGAATAATCTTTTAAAGATCAATTGATTCTGTTTTACTGTAACAATGAGACAATATATCATAAACCCTAATAGTAGTGACTTGCGGTCGAGCAAAGATTTTTAGACACATACTCAGATGCATGAGATGCTTCGACTTCCTTCTGTCTTTGTTGGTTTTGATGGCTTCGTGTCGGCACCTTTTTGCTAGGTGTCTTCTCTGATGCTGCTACTTTTGCCTTCTTCGTCGCAGCTGATTTCTCGGGCACCTCCGCTTTCCTGACATTGTTTTTCCAAAAATCAAAATCAGAATAAGATTAAAAGTAAATCAATTACAGCTACTACACTGATAGGTAATGATGCTGCTCTTTAAAAGGACAGGGGATAGTATACGCTGTTACTGTATCAGTGTTACAGTAACATTGTTAATGTATATCTGTTGAGAAATATTATAAACTTCAGGAAAAGTGATATTTCATGCAAATCACTAACAACTCAACACAACGAAGAGTCATAGGGACATACTGATCCGCATGAGATGTTTCAACGTTTTTCGGTGCTGGCATTTTGGAAGGCTTCTGTGTCAGCGCTTTTTTGCTCGCTGTCTTTTCCGAAGCTTCCACTTTAGCCTTCTTACTGACGGCAGATTTCTCAGTTACTACGTCTGCTTTCCTGACATTGTTTATCAAAAAACCAAAACAGAATAACATTAAAACTAAAACAATTACAGCTATTAAACTGAAGAAGAATGATGGTGGACGAGTCTGAGAAAGAATGTGGAATGGAATAAGAATGATAGTATCCTCACAGAATGAGACAAGACAGTGTTACGATTGTCAAACAATTGTTTTGATATAAAACTACAAGAACACATTATTCTGAAAATTGTCGCTCTTTAAAACAATAGGGGATACACTTTTACTATGACATTTCTGATAATATTGTTCTTTGTAGATTTGTTCAGAAATATTATTAACTTCAGGAAAATGAACATTCCCTGCAAATCACAAATAACTCAACACGACGAACAAATAAATCAATCGAAAACAGAACGGTAACACACATTAATTACTCATTTAATAAAAATCATTAACCCTAATTTTGAAGCGAAAAACTAGAACGCAGAAAATCAGTTACTCACTTCGAGCAAAACAGTTAGCCTAAATCAATTACAACAGCAACATTAACAACAAGAACTGTAATAACCTAATTTTTTTTACTGAAAACTCAATTTCTTTCTTCGATCAATTAATAAACGCTTCAAATCACTATAATCGAGACTAACAACAACAACAACAACAACAGTAATAACCTAATTTTTTACTGAAAAATCAATTTCTTTCTTCGATCAATTAATAAACGCTTTAAATCACTATAATCAAGACTAACAACAATAACAACAACAACAATAATAACCTAATTTTTCGCGGAAAAATCAATTTCCTGCTTTGAGCAGAATAGAAACCCTAAGTCGATGATTATTTGAAGAAAAAAGAGTATAATCAACACTAAAAACAACAACAATAACAACAATAATAGCAACAACAACAACATGCAGTGGCGAAATAAGTTTAAAAACAATATAATGAAATAGAGCGATTTTATACCTCTTCGTCATCTTCGAAACGATTGTTCTGAGTAAATATAATAATGATCTTCACTTGATTAGTGCGATTTTGCTTGATGTAATAAAATTTACGGAAAAAATTTATGGTTTAGTGAATTAACTGCCAAAGAAAAAGAACGTGAAGCGGTTTTTAGAGGGAGAGACAGGCGTTTTAGAGAGAGAAAAAGGAAGTGAAAATTTATGAGGAATAATGAATGTGTCGTTCTTATTATATCAGCGCGCCTACTTTTTTTTTTTTTTTTTAAATAAGACACGTGTCATAATCAGGACGGTTGGATCAATAAGATCCAACAGTTCTTATTGATATGCTAGACTCATCTAAGATGATAGACTCATGGGATGCTCACTATATATATATATATATATATATATATATATATATATATATAGATAGATAGATAGATAGATAGATAGATAGATAGATAGATAGATAGATAGATAGATAGATATAGATATAGATATAGATATATTTCTATGATTATATATTCATTATATAGTTTCTATGATGATTATATATTTCGAGATTTCTATGATGATTATATTATTATGATACTATATTCATATTTCGACATTTCTATGATAATTATATTCCTATCATTATAGTTTCTATGATGATCATATATTTTGAGATTTCTATGATGATTATATTCCTATCATTATATATTTCGAGATTTCTATGATGATTATTGTTTTAGCAGGATTTTCTCTGTACGGATCCGGCTTTATTAAAGAGTAATTTGGGTATCTAGTTCTATATGTTAGGAATAATATGAGTGAATAACAAAGGAAGAATTAAGTATGAGAAGTAACGTTTTTTATTATCTTGATAAGCTGAGTACAATATTATGTATATCTGAGTATTCAGGAGTAAAAAGAGATAAAGTATAAGATAATCAACTAAAAAATTGAATGCCTTTACAATTGTTTAGATTCTACTATTTATAGTTCTCAAATGATAACGTTGGATTGATCTTCAACGTTCCCCTCTTTGTTGGAGTCATTCACGGATTAGTAGGGCACGCTCCCTATTAATTCGCTTGACCCGTTCTATCCTCAACCAATCTATAGCTTTTCCCGTCTTGATTCATAGATGATGTAGTCTCATGGTTTGGACTTGGTCTTCCTTGAAAATAGGGCACGATTTATTGGCCCATACAACTGTATTTCTGACTTATCTTCTCAATCCAACTTATTTGAATACTCTGCCAGGTTATTCTGTATTTACCATCAAGCCTTTCTGCCAGGATTTAGTAGCCTTCTTGTTGTGATGTTCTTTAACGGCTTTATAGTAGTAAGACTTGTCCGGTTCTAGGTTGCCTTAATCAGCCTAGTAGGGTCGGACTAGGCTATGATCGAGCAGCTAAAGCAACCGGGCCTAACAATTGCCCCTTGACATTTTACCCGTCTTTGGATCGGATCCGACCAGGGTGAGATGTCAACTTTACCGGTTTAACAATAAGAAGAGTCATATTTATTCGGTGACTCTTAGACTCCTACTTACCGTTGAACACCGCAACGGCTAAGTGATGTCATCTTGACAGTTTTGCAATTCCTAGGTTTTTCATGCCGTTATACTTCTCCTATAAATACGGTATTTGATGCGGGGTTGTTCTTTACCAAAATTTCCTCCACTTTCTTTGCTAAATATTCTTCTAAAATTCTCCTCTATTTCCCAGGAACCTTGTTCTGCTAATTTATACTTTCTCAATAATTTTAATTTCATCACAATAAATCGAACATTCGGAGATATGGGAGCCAAGAAACGTCCCGCATCCCGCAGAGAGTCTGCTGCTGAGCCCGAACCCACGGACATCCAAGAGGAAGAGGTGAGGGAAATTGACCCTCCCGCTCGTCTTTGTGGCTTTCAAGTATCGGGATTCATTTTTACGCTCTTCAATCTCTGGATTCTTCTTTCCCTGAGGAAAACCTACTAAAAACAAACTATGACAAGATTCTAAGGGAGAAGAAAATAATTCCCGAATCTACCGAGGTATGGATCCTCGAGTCTTGTCCATCGGGGCTAACTGGGTATCTCCTGGCTGGTTTTGTATTTTTGAATGGGCGTTCAAAGCGGTCAAGTTGCCTTTTACTCCCTTAATGATTGACACCATTCGTGCTATGGAGGTGTCACCTTTTCAGATTATGCCAATGGTTTGGAAACTTGTCCATTCTATTGAAAATTTATGTGCTAAACATAATCTTGTAATTACTATTAATGATATTAAGGCAGTATATCATATGAAAAATCCTGTTGACGGTCGCTTTAATTTGAGAATAAAATCGAAAATGTCTCCATTAATTACTAACCTGGACTCTGGAGATGATAAAAATTGGGCAAAGACTTTCCTGTTTGTCCGGACTGAGACTCTGGGATCAGGCTTTGATTATCTGAGATATCCTCCCTTGGAGAGTGGTAGGTTCCCTGTACTTTTTATTTTGCAATATATATATTACATGAAATTAATGGATTTTGATTCTTACCTGTGTAATTTTGACGGTTTTTGCAGCTCCTGATTGGAGTTGTGATCCTCTTGATGAGGAAGCTATTTCCAGGATAGAGGCTTTCCTTGCTATTCCTGAGGAGGAGAGGACCTGGCCAGCTAGTTTGGGCAGGGAATTGTTGCCCCGGTATATGAAGACCAAGCTGACTGGGGTCAGAGTACCCATAGGCAAGCCTAGTTCTACTGCTCTTTCCTGTACGTCTTCTGTATGCTTTTATGTTGGCCGTTATCTTCCTGTCGTTCTTTGTTTGATACTCACGTGTATATTCTGTTTTTATATATTCAGTATTTAGGTCTTCTGCTAGGCTGGCCAGCTTTTCTGCAAAGGATTTGAAGGCTGGGGTGGCTAGGATTGCTGAACAGTCCAAGAGCCAGGAGGCTAGTGGAAGTGACAAAACGCTTGATATCCTGATTTTTGATGTTCAGCCTCCTCAAGATCCACCCAGGGTAATGTCACCGGAGATCGTCCAGGCTCAAAAAAGAAAGAGAGAAGATGTTATCCTGGAAGAGGAGGAAGGAGAGAAACAGCCTATCCCGGCTCAGCCACTCAGGAGTATAAGGCAGGTGCCTGCTAGGATTGATGACATGGATGATGCCCGGGCACGGATAGATGAGTTTTCTGCAAAGATGAGCGACCAGCTATTGTCTGCTAGTACCCTTGAGTCGTCTACCAGAGTGGTTTCTATTCTGACTTCTCTTGTAACAAGGGCTGCTGAACTTGCTTCCCAGGCTAGGGAGGTTAGTTGTAAAGGGATATTTTTAATTGTTCATGTGTTTTTTGTTTTGCCTTGTATTTGGCTGATTGATTTTGTATGTATGTAGGGGTTGGATGCCGGGTTGGCTACTGCTTGTCAGCTTAGGGACGCCCAGGCCAGGGTTTCTAGTTTGGAGGAAAAACTGGATAAAGTTAATCGTGACCTGCACACATCCAGGGGTAATGAAGTAGTACTTCAATCTCAGTTGGGGACAGCTAGGGAGTCAACCAGGGCTGCTATAGTTTGTGAGGTGGCTGCGAAAAATGCCGAGAAGGTCGTCAGCCGGAGTTGGAAGGCGAGAAGCGAGGCAATGCAGGATCGGTTGAGGAAGAATGAGGAGCTTGTTCTGCTGAAAAGGAGTTGGTGGAGGCGAGGTTGGCTGATCTTTGCTCAATACATCTTCGGGAAAGGCCGGGTTGATGCTATGAGGGATCCAGAATCTGACCGGGCTAATTGGAATCCGGACCGGGATGAGATAGCTTTGGACGCTCAGTATCCTGATTTGGCTAGTATGGGTCAAGAAGAAGAAGTGGATTCTCCTCCTTCCAAGGCAAAGTCTGGTGACCAGGAAATGGCGGATGATTGTGAGTCGGTTACTGGCTCAAAAATAACTTAGTTTTGTTTTTCTTTTAGGTTTTGGTCTATCCAGGGGGAATGTCCCTGGAATGAATATTTAGAAACATTTTTTTGACCCATCCAGGGGGGATGTCCCTGGAATGGATGTTTTTTAGGTGTGTGGTAAGGCCATTTATTTTGGATGAATAAATATTTGGTCAAATTTTCTTCTTGTGTTTTGAAAAGGTGATGTTGACTTGTCTCATGGATCTCGCCGCTTATTCGACCGATCGGCCGCTTTTTGTCTTGGATCTGGCCAGTTTAATGTGTTATGGGTGGGGTTGTTGCCTGTCTGGAGGGCTTATGTCCCTTGCCTGTCTGGAGGGCTTATGACCCATTTATGTCATACAGTCCAGGAATAGATTTTCCAGGTTTGTATGTTATGTTGAGCTCAGTATTATAAGGCCTGTTTTGCAACTGAATTTTGGATATCAGCTGGGTATTAGTTAAATGTTGGTGGGGGTAGCCCCCAATCTTCAAGATTTATTTTAAATAAAATGCAGTATGTAAAAACAAGTATTGAAGATTCTACTTGGTAAAGATATGGGAACATAGATTAGTACTTTGGCACGCAATTTTTTTGAAGAAATCATATATTGCATTTATTCACGTAATGGCAAGTATCATACATGTAATTTCATATCTAGCTAGGCAGGAAATGTGAACACGAAAATTATACCTGAACCGGGAGATATATTTTATATGTGAAATAATTTTAGGTGTGCAATGTTCCAAGCTCTTGGGATCATCTCGCCTTCCAGGGTTTGTAATCTGTATGCTCCCTGGCCGACTATTGAGTCAATTAGGTAGGGACCTTCCCAGGTTGGGGCCAATTTGCCAGCATTCTTTTCTTTTGTGTTTTGGAATACTTTCCTGAGGACAAGGTCTCCTACCCTGAATACCCTGGCTTTGATAGTCTTGTTGTAGCTTCTTGCAACTCTTTGCTGATATGCTGCTAATCTGATGTTTGCTGCATCTCTTAGCTCTTCTGTTAAGTCCAGGCTATCTTCCATTAGAGGTATATTGTTTGTTGTTGTGTTCAGGCTACATCTGGCTGATGGGATGTCCACCTCAGCCGGGATTACTGCTTCACATCCATAGACCAAGGAGTAGGGGGTTTGGCCAGTGGATGTTTTAGGCGTGGTTCTGTCAGCCCAAAGGACCAGGGGGAGCTCTTCAGCCCATCTACCTTTTCTTCTTTCCAGCTTTTTCTTTATGCAGCTGATTACCACTTTATTACTGGATTCTGCCTGACCGTTAGCTTTTGGATATCCTGGTGTGGATGTTACCAGATTGATGTTCCATTGAGCACAGAAGGTTGCTGTTCTTTTTGCCACAAATTGTGTGCCATTGTCGCATACTATTTCAGAGGGGATGCCATATCTACATATGATGTTGTGTTTGATGAATGCTATGACATCTTTCTCCTTGACTTGCCTGTATGATTCAGCTTCTATCCACTTGGAGAAGTAATCAGTCATTGCTAGCATGAAAACTTTCTGTCCGGGTGCTTGAGGTAGTTTTCCTACTATATCCATGCCCCACTTCATAAATGGCCAGGGTGCGGATATGGAATGTAATTCTTCAGATGGCTGATGGATATATGGTCCGTGAATCTGACAAGCTTTGCATTTAGAGCTAAAATCCAGGCAATCGGCTCTCAAGGTAGGCCAATAATAACCTGTTCTGAGTACTTTGCTTGCCAGGCTTCTTCCACCTTTGTGATTTCCACAGTATCCTTCATGGATTTCTGATAATATCTGCTCAGCTTCCTGTGGTTCCAGGCATCTGAGGTACGGCCCGGCCTGCGATTTCTTAAAAAGCACGTTGTCAATAATAGTATATGAAGCAGCTTTTATTTTTAGTGCTCTGGCATCTTGTTTTAAGGTAAGGATTCCCTGTTGTAGCCAGTCATAGTAAGGTTTTGTCCAAGAATTAGCAATATAGATTGGGAAACTTTCATCTTGTTTATTTATTGCAGGTTCTAATAAATGCACGATGGGTATTTTGTCGAAGTCAAGGGGACTAAAGTTGGATCCTAGGCCGGCTAGGGCATCGGCCTGGTATTCAAATCCCAGAATTTGGTCAATATTAAAATTTCTAAATTTTTCTTTTAAAATTCGGACAATGTCCAGATAAAGTATCATTTTGGAGTCTTTTGCAGTATATATCCCATTTACTTGGTTGGAGATAAGAAGGGAATCAGTACGTACCTTTAGGTTTTGCACACCAAGGTCGATACATACCTTTAATCCGGCTATCAGGGCTTCATATTCTGCCTCATTGTTGGTGGCCTCAAATGCACAGCTTATAGCCTGTACTATCTTATCCCCCTGTGGCGATTTTAGTACTAACCCCAGTCCTGTGCCCCTCATGTTGGCTGCACCATCGACAAATAGGGTCCATTCTAGGTCTGTTTGGTCGCTGGTCAGTTTATTCACTTCTTTTATTAGGTCGGGTTCTAGGGTCGGACTAAAATCAGCCACAAAATCAGCTAATGCTTGTGACTTAATTGCTGTCCTTGGCTCAAATGTTATATTGTATGTGCTTAGCTGGACTGACCATTTGCACATTCGTCCGGACAATTCTGGTTTCCTAAGTACAGACTTGATATGGAGATTGGTTCTGACTATTATAGGGTGACTTTCAAAATATGGTCTCAATTTTGTGCAACTCATGATTAAAGCTAAAACATATTTTTCAAGTAGACCATACCTGATCTCTGCATCCAGTAGACTTTTACTTACATAATAGACAGGTCTTTGTTGTCCGTCCGCTTCTTTGACCAGGACTCGCACCGATGCTAGCTTTCGGATGACGATAGATATACTTGTCGGGGGTTCATCTTTGACTGGTTTTGCCAGCAAGGGGGGAGAGGATAGATATATTTTCAGGTCTTCAAAGGCAGCGTGATGATCAGGAGTCCATTGAAAGTCCTTGTTCTTCCTTAGCAGGTTATAAAACGATTTGCATCTTTCTGATGATCTTGAAATGAATCTGTTCAGGGCTGCTATTCTTCCAGTCAGCTTTTGTATGTCTTTGACTGTTTTTGGTGGTTCTAGCTCCAGGATAGCTTTGATCTGTTCAGGGCTGGCTTCTATTCCTCTTTTTGTCACCATGTAGCCCAGAATTTGCCTCTTGAGACTCAAGTGGCATTTTTGTGGGTTGAGCTTCATATTGAATTTTTCCAATATTTGAAAGGCTACTTCCGGTCTTTGACGTGGTCTTCGCCTTTTTTTTGATTTGACTACCATGTCATCTATGTAGACTTCCATGGTGTCTCCTATCTGGTCTTTGAACATCATGTTGACTAGCCTTTGGTAGGTTGCACCTGCATTTTTTAATCCAAAGGGCATAGCAGTATAACAATATATACCTCTTTCAGTGATGAAAGCTGTGCTTTCCTGGTCCGCTGGGTGCATTTTTATCTCGATTGAATCCGAGGCATCCATGAATGTCAACATTTCGTGGCTGCGGTGGCATCTACCATTGCGTCGATGTGTGGTAGGGGAAATGGATCTTTTGGGCAGGCTTTGTTTAAGTCGGTGTAATCTACACAGACTCTCCATTTGCCATTTTTCTTTTGGAGGACTACCACGTTTGCAAGCCGGTCGGGTATATTACTTCCCGATCATTCCCATGTCCAGGAGCTTGTCAACTTCTTGGTTGATGATTTCATGCCTCTCTGCAGCAAATTTTCTTCTCTTTTCTTTGTACGCTTAAAGGATTTGTCAATGTTCAACTTATGAGTAATAACATCAGCATCTATACCAGTCATATCAAAATGTGACCAAGCAAAACAAGACATTTTAGTTTTGAGAAAGTGACCAGATTTGGTCCGATTGAGTCGGTGCATCCGACCCTACAAGTACTTTCCTGTCAGGGAATTCTGGGTCTAATGTGACTTCTCCTGTTTCCATCTGTGTTTGTGCTATATATTCTTCCCTGACAGGTGACTTTAATTGCTATGCAAGGGACTTACCTGACTTTGAGGGTTTCAAAGCCTGAGTGTAGCATTCCTGAGCCGTCCTTTGTTCTCCTCTGATGGTGGTTATCCCCCATTCTGTTGGAATTTTCACGCATTGATGGTATGTTGATGGGATTGCTTTGACATTGTGGATCCATGGTCTACCCAGGATTACATTATACGAGGATAGGCAATCCATTACTCCAAATCTCTCATATGAAGCCACGCCTTCCACATAGGTAGGCAAGCTGATTTCTCCCAAGGTGTTCTTTGTTTCTCCACTGAATCCAACCAGGACGCTGGATTTCTTGATGATCTTCCCTTCGTCTATCTTCATAGCTTTAAGGACGTCAAGCATCACCAGGTTGATTGAGCCGCCTCCGTCTATCGGATTCTTGACACCTTTCTTTGTGCCGATTTGCATGGTGATTACCAGGCTGTCATGGTGTAGATCTGATATTCCTTGCAGATCCGAGTCATCAAAGGTAATAGCAAGAAACGGCTTGGGCCTGGGAGGAGGTTGGAGTCTGGATTCCCTGGATATTCTTTTGGCGGCTGAGCTGGTCAGTCCACAGATTTCTGATCCTCCATTTATGAATTTGACTTCATAGATGGGAGGAGGAGGAGAAGGATCTCTCCTGCTTCCTGGGTCTCTCTTGTTTTGTCCTTCATCTTTGTTCTTTGGCTGCTGGATTATGTCTTTTAAGTAGCCTTTCTTTAGAAGATATGCCACCTGTTTCCTGAGCTGGATGCATTCTTCTGTGGTGTGTCCGATGTCCTGATGGAAGTCACACCATCTTGTTGGATCTTTCCTGGGGTTATCGGATTTCTTTGGCCATCTGACTGTATCTCCCAGGTTTTCCAGGCGTTTGATTAATCCTGCAGTATTAATAGAGAAGTTATATTCCGGAATAGTTGGAAGGCTAGAAAGGTTACCTTTATGTTCTTGTGCCATATTGACTTGGATCGTTCGGGCCTGGAATAGGGTGCTGATCTGGGATTGCCTCCTTTCTGGTAGGAGCTTTTCCTGTTAGTATGTCCATAGCCTTGCTTTCCTCCGGATGAGTTCGTCCTGAAGTTGAGGTCTTCTTCTAATCTGACATGCTCTAAGGCGATGGATTGAACAGTGGCAAAGGTTGGACATGCTTTCTTGGTCGATCTGCATAGATGTCGCCAAGTAGGACTCCTTGTCTGAATGCTTCTACCGCTTTTCTTCATCGCATCCGGGAATGGCCACCTTTTCTTTGACAAATCGGCCAGAATTCTTTGAGAGATTCTTCAGGAAGTTGTTTTACCCTGAACAGTTCTTTGGGTCTCTTGGCCATATCTCTGCTTGCTTGCGAATTGTTGATTGAAGGCATTGATCAATTCCGCAAAATTCTTGATACCTCCATTTGGGAGATTGATGAACCATTGTAATTGCTCCGGTCGGGGTTGTGCCAAAGCCTTTGCACATGCAGACTTGCCTGAGTTCACTGGGTATTGAGGCGGCCAACATTTTTTGTTTGAATATGGCAACATGATTTTGTGAATCGGAGGTTCCATCATAAGTTCTCATGGATGGAACAAAATTTCTTGGGGAGATCAATCTTTGCAATTTCATCTCGCAAAGGGTGAATCTCGCAAAGTCATCAACTTCTACTTCAGCCACGAGTCCGGCACTCCGGGTATATTTTCTATTTTGTTGTGGAGTTTTTGGATTTCTGAAGCATAGCCATCATTATTCTTTGCTTGATTTTGTTTGTCTCATCATTGGGAATGGTTGGAGTGCCGGATAATGTGTCCTTCTCCGGGGTTCCAAAATTAGAGAAGTCAATGTTTTTGATAATGGATGAGAATGGGGTTCCTGGTTCGAATCTAGTCTTGGAGCCCGAAGCCTGATTTTCCAATTTCTTCTTCAGGCTAGACTCAGATTTCTTCAGCCTATTGATTTCTGCTTCAGCCTGAGCTGCCTTCTCTTGGATTGTTTCCAATTCTTTGATTTTGGCCAGGGCAGCCGCTAATTGTTGTTCTGCGGTGAGTTCCACCATTTTTGTGTGTGAATATTAAATGAAAGATGATAAGGAGAATTTTATTGGTTGAAGAACTAGATGCCCCACGGTGGGCGCCAATTGTTTTAGCAGGATTTTCTTTGTACGGATCCGGCTTTATTAAAGAGTAATTTGGGTATCTAGTTCTATATGTTAGGAATGATATGAGTGAATAACAAAGGAAGAATTAAGTATGAGAAGTAACGTTTTTTATTATCTTGATAAGCTGAGTACAATATTATGTATATCTGAGTATTCAGGAGTAAAAAGAGATAAAGTATAAGATAATCAACTAAAAAATTGAATGCCTTTACAATTGTTTAGATTCTACTATTTATAGTTCTCAAATGATAACGTTGGATTGATCTTCAACGTTCCCCTCTTTTGTTGGAGCTGTTACCGGATTAGTAGGGCACGCTCCCTATTAATTCGCTTGACCCGTTCTATCCTCAACCAATCTATAGCTTTTCCCGTCTTGATTCATAGATGATGTAGTCTCATGGTTTGGACTTGGTCTTCCTTGAAAATAGGGCACGATTTATTGGCCCATACAACTGTATTTCTGACTTATCTTCTCAATCCAACTTATTTGAATACTCGCAAAGTTATTCTGTATTTACCATCAAGCCTTTCTGCCAGGATTTAGTAGCCTTCTTGTTGTGATGTTCTTTAACGGCTTTATAGTAGTAAGACTTGTCCGGTTCTAGGTTGCCTTAATCAGCCTAGTAGGGTCGGACTAGCCTATGATCAGAGCAGGCTAAACTGGGCCTAACAATTATATACTTCCAATACTTCACAGAAAAAGATCTTCGCCAAATTATTTCCACGTTTATGTATATAAATACATACCAACACACAATTCATTTCTACACACTACCGAACAAATCATCATACAAATCTAATATCTAAACTGAAAAATGGCCCAAACAAACACCGTCACTACATCCATGACCTCAAAGACCACCCCTGTTGTAACACCCCGTAAATTTGAAGACCTTTATTATATTTTAGAAGTAATATTTTAATCTATTTTAATTTAATATTAATTTATTTGAAATAAAATTTATTTGATAAAATATAATCTTATTTTATTTTGAAGAAATGTAATTATTTTTTATAGTTTAGAAATGTTTAAAAGTGATTTAAACTATATTTAAACCTTTTCCTTTGATAAAATAGATTTCGGATAAAAGTCGTAAAATTCGGATTTTCCCATTTCTTACGGTAGTTGGGTAAACGAGTTTGGATATTGGGCATATGAGTACTTAATCTTTTAGTAAAATCGTTTTTAAGAACTTTAATATTCTCGGAAATCGCGTTCGACGAATATTTCTAATTACCGTCGAAGCAAACCCCAAAACGTAAACAAATGACCCATCTCCCCATGCCTTTTGGCTGGCCACCTACCCTCCATTGTCCCCTCTTTCAATTCTCATTTTCTCCATAATTCACTCTCTCTCTTCCTTTCATCAAACACCAAATTCATCTCAAAAATCCTCCTTACAATCCCTAAATCCACCATAAATCCTTTATTTCTCCACCAAATCTCATAAAAATTATATATTTGGAATCCTCTCTTCAATCCTCATCTACTAGTAAGCTTTATTTTCATTTCCCCCAATTTTGTTTTAAGACTCATCTTTTAGGGTTTTCGAATTTAAGCTTAATAATTGTGTTTTTGTTGTTCTTATAGGTGAAGAATTTGAAGATGAGTTAGGTGACTCATATGTGACTGAAGATGAAGAGTAATTTTGGGTTTTAGAAGTTTTCTCAAGTTATTACTTATCTCTTTGCTAGTTTAAAGTAACTATTCCGAGTTACTCGACGATTTAATGTCACATAGTAGTTGTATTTGTTGTTTGTTGTTGTTTGAGACGATCTTGTTGATAAATGAATGAATGGAGTAAGATGAGTATGCTTATGTTTAATTTATGTTACCCATTTGTATATTATTGTTTGGGACAAATTTGGATGAGGAATTATGTGTTGTGACAAGTTCGTGTTTTGGCTGGAACGCGTCAGTACCGGACCGAGACGGTTTCCAATGTTTCCAAAAATATGACAGATTGAACGGAATCGAAAAATTAGGTGGTTTAGCCACTTGAACCACTCAATTCGGAGTCCGTATAAGTAAATGGCGTCGTTTTATCGATTAAAAATTTATAGAAAAGTTTACCCTTGTGTGAGACGGTTATTTATGCTACTCCCTCCTATTCACTATATTCTTCCCTTTTCCTTTTTGCACAAGAAATAAGAGAGTGAATTTGGACCACACAAAATACACTACCCCACATGCAATTTAATTTGGACCACACAAATCAACCCAAAAAAGGAAATAGGGAAGAAAACCCGAATAATCCGAATAAGGAAATAGGGAAGAATATAGTGAATAGGAAGGAGTATTTTATTATGCGAGAATATTGTTGATTTAGTTATTTTGTAAGTTGGAATGTTTTCTTTATGTTGATAGTTTTTCACATGATAGAAATTGGAAACGGCATGAGAATGATATTGTGATGAATTTTGTTATTTGGGCCAAAGTAGGCCAAGACTCTGAGCTGGGCCAGATTCACCGAACGAGTTTGGTCAAACTAGGTTTAAACCGGTCAGCCTCGATTTGACCGATGACCCGTCGTGGGACTAGGGTCGAGGGTTCGTCTTTGAGGTGAGATTGGTTGTTATTGGATGTTTTATGTTATGCCTTGAAATTTGTAATTATCATTTCACATGTTGGTTGTTGGATGCTTTGGATGCCTTATGCTTGAGTCTTGTTGCCTCTTTGCCATTTTAGCTTGTTCTCATGGATTATGGTACTGTTGGTTAGCTGGAATTTGGATCATTATTGATATTGGAGATATTGTTGGATTGTCAGCTGAATATGCTCTTGCGTAGCCTTTCATATGCTAGGGTGTGTATGATCATTTGTGTGTGCAAGTTTGGACTCTTTGCCCCTCTTATAGTTAATTGGGTGTCCTACTTGTCTTGTGTGGTGTGGGCTAAAGTATTCAAGTTGGGACTAGGTCCTAGGTGAGTATTTCGGCCTTCGTCATAGATAGGCCATTATAGTCTTTGACGAGTATATGTTCACCGCTTAATAGCCTTTGTGTCTTAGCTTGGTGGGTTTATATCCAAGTTAGGGCATGACCTCCTGACGTACTCTTAGAAGTATGTGGTCAGCTTAAGTACTAGCCAACCCTTTGGTGGACTCCTTAGGGGTACTCATGTGTTGTTATTATGGGTCTTGGATGCGGTATTTTTCCGCATGTCGCTAGGTCTACGCAGGTTTAGGATTAGGGTGTTTACCTTACCTCGTGGTATAGACTCGAGTTACAGAGTGACTATTGACTGTCCTAAGAACTTATGCCTGTCTCTAGATATATTGTCCTTTCTTGTTTGATGATTCTATGAATCATAGAAGGTGAGATGCAAGCCGGCTATGGTTGATAGAGTTTGGATTCCTGGATATTATGTGATTCACATGATAGTGTAGTATGAGTCGGTCTAGTATTCACATGCTAGGATTATGTGTTGTTATATTGTTGTTCACATGATAAGCACGATTGTCTAGCATCTATATGCTAAGGCTATGTGTTATTCATATTCATATTCTTATGTTTACATGTTATATTAATTATGACATTTCGTGGCTGGGAGAACTCGGAGTTACTCCCCACTGACTGTGGCTTTCGTATTTGTATAAAATGCGATTGACAGGTAGGTGATGCATATATGGGGTACATGGACGAGCTAGCGAGCAAAGTAACCTTGGGACCTAGAGTGGCTTTATTTTATTGTGACCCTTAAACACTTTTTATGTCATATACTTTTTAGGGACATATGTCTCCCTTTTTTCATATTTGGGTTGTATAACTTTGTTTCGCGACTTTAGCGATATTTTATGTATAAGATTTATTTTAGACCTTGCATGTTTGACACCTTCCCATTTGGATATTTTTATAACAGGTTCAGGTTTCGTTTTCGGTTTTAAAAATTACAGGTTTTTACCCAAATGAACCTATTACAAACATATCCATGCAGTTTTTATCTAGAATTACGTGTTTACTTTTCCACGATGAATGAGGGTGTCACACCTGTGACATCCACCATCAGTCAACTAAAACCAAATGTGAGAAACCAAACATTGCTTGCTAGAGTCGTCCGCAAATGGTATCGGCCTGGTTTTATTATCCCGAACCAGCATGCAACTATTGAAATTCTATTACTGGACATTGGGGTAATTTTTTTGCTTAATTTTTGCTAGATTGATATGTTGATAATGGTGATTATTTTGATCTCTAAATTATTGTACAGAAAAATATCATTCAAGCAACGGTGCGAAAACTAATAGTCGACCGATTTAACCCATGAATAGTGGAAGGTGTTGCATACAAAATAACTGGATTTAAAGTGGCTGAAATCAATGGATCAGAAGTTGAAACCCCTCAACCATTTCGTCTGTACTTTGAATTTGGCCCCTTAGTTTTACAATCACCGAACTCTCCAATCCCTAGGTATAGATTTTCATTCCAGGAATTCGGTGGTATAATTGCCAATGACTCTCTAGATAAGCATTTCATAGGTACATTTTATTACTCATCCATACGACATATGTATGACTCATACGACAATAGAATTAAAAAATGTAACTGACAATTACTTTCAATGAAGATGTTGTTGGCCAGTTTGTTGGAGTTGGAGAACTCAAGAAAACTACAGTGTGATGTCTTCCCGGGACTTGTTTAACCTGTTGGAGAACTCAAGAAAACTACAGGGGGGCATCCAATTAAGACGGTCAAACAAACTGGCCAACAACATCTTCACTGAAAGTAATTGTCAGTTACATTTAATTCTAATTGTCGTATGAGTCATACATATGTCGTATGGATGAGTAATAAAATGTACCTATGAAATGCTTATCTAGAGAGTCATTGACAATTATATCACCGAATTCCTAGAATGAAAATCTATACCTAGGGATTGGAGAGTACGGTGATTGTAAAACTAAGGTGCCAAATTCAAAGTACAGACGAAATGGTTGAGAGGTTTGCAACTTCTGATCCATTGTTTTCAGCCACTTCCATTTATTTTGTATGCAACACCTTCCACTATTCTTGGGTCAAATCGGTCGACTATTAGTTTTCGCACCGTTGCTTGAATGATATTTTTTTGTACAATAATTTAGAGATCAAAATAATCACCATTATCAACATATCAATCTAGGAAAAATTAAGCAAAAAAATTACCTCAATGTCCAGTAATAGAATTTCAATAGTTGCATGTTGGTTCGGGATAATAAAATCAGGCCGATACCATTTGCGGACGACTCTAGCAAGCAATGTTTGGTTTCTCACATTTGGCTTTAGTTGACTGATGGTGGATGTCACTGGGGTGGTCTCTGAGGTCTTGGATGTGGTGAGGGTGTTTTTTTGGGCCATTTTTCAGCTTAGATATTAGATTTTTATGATGATTTGTTTGGTAGTGTGTAGAAATGAATTGTGTGTTGGTATGTATTTATATACATAAACGTGGAAATAATTTGGCGAAGATCTTTTTCTGTGAAGTATTGGAAGTATATAATCATCATAGAAATCTCGAAATATATAATGATAAGTATATAATCATCATAGGAATCTCGAAATATATAATCATCATAGAAACTATAATGATAAGAATATAATTATCATAGAAATCTCGAAATATGAATATAGTATCATAATAATATAATCATCATAGAAACCTCGAAATATATAATCACCATAGAAACTATATAATGAATATATAATCATAGAAATATATATATATATATATATATATATATATATACATATATATATATATGAGATGTGATCTCGAAATATAATATGTGAGATGCCGTTCTTTTTCATCTATTATTATGACTTTTATAAATTTTGTTTTCTTGTTTATATTCTCATACTCATAATACTCATAATTTGTTTCCTTATTTATATTGCCGCACAAAATCAAATGCAAAAGGATATGAATATGAATTGTCTATTACACAAATCACGCTTAATTGACGTTCTAATTGAAAGATATCTTGATTAGCAAATTAGGAATTTTTTTGGTGTATGTTCTAAATGACGTTGTAATTGAAAGATTTTTTGGTTTGCAAATTAGGAATTTTTTTTGGTGTCTGAAAAAGATTTGACGTATGTTGGACGTTTTTTTGGTTAGCATATTAGGAAATAAAAAATTTGGACGGAATTTGAATATTTGGTTAGCATATTATGAAAGATTTCTTGTGATTTTGAAAAATATTTGATTATGTTTATATTTTTTTGGTCAGCATATTTGGAAATAAAAAATTCAGTCTATTGATTTCAATGATTTGGACATCATATCCTATGTCCTATGTAAAAAACCAATCCAATATTGCTGAATTGCTTGAGATCTTACTTTAGTGTAACTATAAGTTGCCACATAATTTTTGGTTGCTTGATATGCTGTCATGTCAGCGGGCCACTTAGGAGAATAATATCATACTATATACTCCGTATTAATCTTCTATATTATCGCTGACATGTCATGATAATAAAACACTAAAGATTACATGTCACATTTATAGACATCAACAAAAAAAAAAACATCAGACTAAATTTTTTAAAAAATCATAAATCACTGGTTATTGGCATTCACAAATAAATTCTTCTTATTGAAATAGATAATTGATAAATCATTATTTATTTCCATAAATATCATTTTTAAAATATCCTTTTTTTCTGCTTTTAGTGATTCCTTAATGTTTACTAACCATCTATAAAGATAAAAAAACAAAATATTAAAGTATAATAAATTATGGACTATATTTAAAATTCTTATCGTAAGAAAAATTGCGGATTTTTTTAAAAAATTCTTATATTGATGATATTCTTCCAAAAAATAAACGCACTCTTAACCATGTCATATTTACGGTCTCATATTGTACAACGATTCAGTGATGTGAAAAGACACAACTTATTTGTAAAAATAAACAGACTTATTGTGTGAGATGTGAATAGTTGAGATCGTCTTACTCTATAATTTGTTAATAATTATTTTACATGCATCATGATGATTATTTTTCGGTGAATTTTTAATGTGTATACAAGGGTAGAAGGGTGGGCTTCCAGTAAATGGATTATACATCCGATGTACTACCACAAGTTTTATAGTTTCTGAGCATCATAATAAAGTTTCTGAGTTTTGTTTTAAAAATTATGAGTGTTACTATAAAAATTTTGAGTTCATTCACTAAAACATTAAGCTCAAAAATCTATGATAAAACTCAAAAACATTACATATAAACTTAGTTAAATTTAAGTTTGACGTAAAAATAAAATAAAATAAAGTCTAACTTATAAACATTAATAAGTTAAAAAAAAATACACATATGCTCAAAATCAAATAAAGTTTGAGGTACGAAGCTCATAAAAAATACATATATGCTCAAAAACAAGTAAAATGTGAGGTAATACATCCGATGTATGTTTTTTTTCTCGTGGGCTTCCTACCATTATAAGTGGTGTTTTACTTTAACTAATAATATGGACTATGGCGTAATTGTCATCTATTGTTTTCCCCAGTAATATTTTTTACCATTTAAGCAGGGTTATATATCCTCTATGTTGACTAAATGTATGTCTCAGTGAACCTATCAAACGGGTATGTGGGGTCGGGTCATACAAGTCGGGTTAAAATATGGGTCAGATCAAATATGGGTCAAGTCATACAGATCACGGGTCGGGTTAGATCATACGGGTCACAAATTAGTATCTATAAATTAGAAAAATATTTTTAAAAACTAAAACATATTTAATATTAATATTTTTGATGGGACATATTCTGCACCCGCTGACCGAGTCAACATATTGAGCAAGGTCAAAGCCAAAAGACAGCAAGTCAACGTATTAACAGCCTAACCGACCAAGCCTGTCAGCCTGTCACTTGGGTCTCGGCTCGGCAACTAGCCGGCCGAGAGGCATATCCGCGTACTCACATCCAAGTCCCCTCGGCATGGAGTCAACCAGGCCCGTCGGCCTGCCATGGGTCCATCGGCCGAAGGTAAGACAGTCTTTCCACCTGCTAGCCACTTGGCCACTTGGCCATTACGTGACAAAAGGTGAAAGTCTATAAATACTCCACTTCTCTCATTGAGAAAAGGATCCCAAAACTATCTGAAAAACACCTATTAATCTGGTATAAACTCCCTTATCTCTCTACAATATACTTTGCCAAGTAACACACAACTTATCTCTTTAAGTTTACTGACTTGAGCGTCGGAGTGAGTTCGCTCGGTACCAAGCCGAGCCCTCAGTTTGTTCATTGTTGCAGGAGAGAGCGAAAGGAAGAGACAAGCGAAAAGACGTCATTCTACAAGCTCACGTGGTCACAAATCCTGCTCCGGAATTACACCCGGAACAATTGGCGCCGTCTGTGGGGATAGATACTAAAAGCTAGTCACCTCCCTTACAAAAAAAAAAAAAAAAAACAAAACAAAACCATTCAAAGAGCTAAGAAGATGTCAAAACAACAAGAAATGATCGTGAGTGACGAAACTGCATTCTACCAGGATGACACGTTCCCTAATTCTGAAATCGGGCAGTCCCCCACTGGCCGAGTCATAGAACCGGCGTACGGGATGCCAAGAGAGCCAGAAACACCGCTGCCGACCGGCCAAGTCACTGTCATGGGACATGTGGTCGATGCAGCCAAACTAAAGCTATTCCTGGACCTGATGGGTAGTACGCCGATCACCCCCGCCGCAACGACGGTGACGGCAGCGCACCCACAGTTGACCAGGGCCCATAAAGTAACCCCGAACAACTTATCCGGGGCGATACAAGGAGCCGTGCATACTAGGACGCCGGCGGAGCCCATGGTGCCAGTGGCAGACCTAAGTCCTTCCCTCACTCGCGGGAGGACAGCGTCGCCGCGGCAACAACGAGGCCCGCCCCGAAGAAATGAAAGAAGTCCGACTCTCCAAAGTCGGACAACAAGAAGCCCTTCCCGCCAGATGGAGAGAAGCGGGACTAAGGTTGCGAGGAGCCGATCGCCGCGTGTCATTCGACACGTGGTCAGACAGCCCCTCAGTGCCTATGTCCTCGAAGTCTCTGTGCCGACTAAACTAAAGTTGCCGCCTCTATCATACAAAGGGGATAGCGACCTAACCGACCATGCCGAGGCTTTCGAGTCGTACATGTTGGTATGGGAGCAGCCTGATGAGGTATGGTGCCGAGTCTTCCCAACGACACTGCATGGGATGGCCCAGAGTTAGTACAAGGGGCTACCTAATGGCTCGGTATACTGTTATGCCGACCTAAGGGATAACTTCATAGCCCAGTACGCCTGCAACAAGAGAAGGTCCGTGGAAACATCTGATCTCCTCACTATCCGACAGGGGAAGGACGAGTCTCTCCGAAGCTACGTGAAGAGATTCGACGCAAAGGTTCAACAGATCCGAGAGCTGAACACCGAACTGGCGGCCTTCGCACTAATGAAAGGCCTCCCAAAAGGCGAGTTCAAAAACGACCTGATCAAGTGCGAGGACCTCAACCTAGACACCGCCAGGAAAATGGCCGACCGAGCCGTAAAGGTGGAGGACTATCACAAGACCTGGGTAGGCCACAGCGAATCTGGGCACCCAGAGAGGAAGAGCCGCCGGGACAACGTTGATGAAGGTCGCCGTGACGTGAATAGGTCACGGCCTGAGAGATTTAATAGGAAACAGAACTCGGCGGGCGCCGGGGGGAGTTCGGGACCATACACCCAGAAGCGGTACAGCAGTCTCACCCCCCCTGGTCAAATCACCGGCCGAGGTCTTTGCCCTAAGCAAGAATGAAGGGCAGAAATGGGCAAGGCCCCCCAAGGCGACGGGGGACGACGACCTTAGCCAGTTTTGCGATTACCATGGCCAAGCCGGCCATAAGACCGACAACTGTCGGCATCTGAAGAACGCCATCGAGGAGCTGATCCGAAAGAGGGCCCTCAGCAAGTATGTAGCTCGAGGCCCAGAAACAAGCTCCGACGGGGCGAATAGAAAATCAGTATTCCAGCGAATGAGAGTGATCCAGGTTGTCATCGGGGGGAACGAGAACGGTGGGTCAGCTAATGGGCACAAACGGCACCTGAATGAGCTATACCAAGCCATCAACTTTGTGCCCAAAACAGCGATCCCCGCTTCCACAATCCCCGATATAACCATTGGGAAGAAGGACTACGAGGGAGTCGTCGCTCCGCACAGCGACCCGCTTGTAGTCCACCTAGACATAGCCAACCACTTGGTCAAAAGGTGCCTGATTGACACAGGCGCCTACACAAACATCATGTTCAGGGAGTGCTTTCTCAATCTCGGTCTGAAGATTGAAGACATGAGCCCCTGCACCAACCCGCTATACAGCTTCTCTGGGGCCGGCCTGGTACCCCTGGGGTCAATCAAACTGCCGGTGATGTTTGGCCAAGCCGATGCGGCCAAGAATGTTTTATCTGAGTTCATGGTCATTGATGGCTCGTCTGCCTACAATGTTCCCATAGGCCGAGTCACTTTGAGCGAGGCCGATGCAGTGATGTCCATCCGGGCCCTGACATTGATGCATGTCTCGGACCGGGGGGAAGCGCAAAAGCTCGTCTCAAAGGACGAAAGAGACGAAATAGTCAATGTCCAAGTATCTGCCAGGAGGTGCAACATGCAATCCCTCAAAGTGGCGAAAAAATCAGAGAAAGGGAAGAGCCCATCCTTACAACCGGAGGGTGATCCGATGAACACCAACAACGTCGGCATGGTCGAAGGAGCCCAGACCGAGGAAATGGAAATTGACCCAGGGCGCACCGTAACTGTCGGTGTCGGCCTGGAGCCAAAATTCAGAGCCGATCTCCGGACTGGCCGAGGAAGAACAAAGATGTCTTCGCATACTCAGCCGCCGAGATGCCAGGGCGTGAGTGGGAGGTGATCGTTCACAAGTGAACGTACTCTCCACCGCTCGCCCTGTCAAGCAGAAGATGAGGAACTCCTCGGCCGAGAAGGATGAGGCCATCAAAGCTGAAGTAGACAAATTGTTAGAGGCGGGCTTTATCATGCCTTGTACTTACCCTGAGTGGCTAGCAAATGTTGTAATGGTGAGGAAGTCATCAGGGGCGTGGGGGATGTGTGTTGATTTCACCAATCTTAATAAAGCGTGCCCTAAAGATTGTTATCCCTTGCCTCGAATAGATAGTTTAATTGACGCAACGGCAGGCTACACCATGCTAAGCCTGCTAGACGCCTTCTCGGGGTATCATCGGTGTTTATGGCAAGAAGACATGCCTAAGTGCGCATTCATCACCGGTAACGGCACATACATGTATAAAATGATGCCGTTCGGTTTGAAGAACGCTGGCGCAACTTACACTAGGCTGGTGGACAAAGTGTTTAAAGATCAAAAAGGGCGAAACATCGAGGCTTACGTCGACGATGCTATTGTAAAAAGCAAGTCTGACAGCGAGCACTTTGCCGATTTGAGCGAGACATTTTGTTCACTAAGGAAATATAAGATGAAGCTTAACCCAATGAAATGCAACTTCGGTGTCCGGGCCGGCAAGTTCCTCTGCGTGCTTGTCAGCGCCAGGGGAATTGATGCCAATCCAGAGAAAGTCCAAGCGATACTAGACCTGTCGGAGCCGAGAAATCGAAAAGAGGTTATGACGCTGACCGGGAGAATGGCGGCTCTTGCCCGCTTCATCTCTCGGTCGGCCGATAAGAGCACTCCGTTCTTTACGGTGCTGAAAGGGAATAAATACTTTAGCTGGGGGGAGCAACAGAGCACAGCTTTCAGGCAACTGAAAGCTCACCTTCTGACACTGCCGACCCTGTCCAGGCCGATGCTGGGGGAGACGCTATATCTATACTTATCGGTTACCTCGGCCACGGTCAGTGTCGTTATCGTCCGGGAAGAAAATAAGCAGCAGCACCCAATCTACTTTATCAGCCACACACTGCTGGCTGCCGAAAGAAATTACCCACTGATCGAAAAAGCGGCCTTCGCCGTCGTCGTTGCCGCAAGGAAACTGAAACCCTACTTCGACGCACATCCCGTGACAGTCTTAACCGACCAGCCATTAGAGAAAGCGTTGGAAAAATTCGAAAAATCCGGGAGACTTATCAAATGGGCAGTGGAGCTCTCCGGCTTTGGCATCCCGTACAAGCCGAGGCCTTCGATAAAGGGGCAAGCGCTTGCAGACTTCCTGGCTGAGTGCACATATCAAGAAGAATCACATCCCGGTGTATGGGAAGTGTATACCGACGGGTCCTCCACGGCGAACAGCTCATGAGCCGGCATCCTTATCACCAGCCCTAACGGGGACGAGTTTGAGTACGCCTTGAAGTTTACCTTCTCGACCTCAAACAACGAATCCGAATATGAGGCGGTGATAACTGGAGTCGAGTTAGCTAGAGCTGCCGGGGCGGAGCACATTGTGTTGAAGACAGACTCGCTCTTAGTAACCAATCAAATCAGAGGAGAGTATGAGGCTCGAGACGACGGGATGGTAAGGTACCTGGAAAGGGTAAAAGCTGACACTGCAAAATTGAAATCTTTTCAAATACAGTGCATCCCCAGGTCTGAGAACAACAGAGCCGATGCTCTCTCAAAACTTGCCAGTTCAAGCATCAAGAATGTTAGTCGAACCGTGCTGGTGGATATCAGAAATGCTAAAAGCATCACTGAGACCGTCGGCATGGTGGGCGACATCGAAGCCGAGACGACGTGGATGACTCCGATAATGAAATACAAACTAACAAAAGAGTTACCGGAGGACCGCAGTCTCTCTCAGAAGATTAGAAGGATCGCCGCAAGGTACTTGGTATTTGAAGGAGAATTGTACAGAAGGTCCGTAATAAGACCACTCTTGAAATGTGTCGGCCCAGCCGACGCGGAGCTCATACTGACAGAGATTCACGAAGGCATCTGTGGACATCATATGAGGGCGAGAACGCTAGCCCACAAAGCTCTCCGAGCCGGCTACTTCTGGCCTACCATGTTGAAAGATTCCAGAGCAAAGACCAAGAAGTGCAAGAATTGTCAGATGCATGCTCCGGTAATACATGCACCTTCCCGAGACCTACAACCGGTACTTAGTCCCCTGCCATTTGCGCAATGGGGGATGGATTTACTAGGACCCTTTCCGACGGCCTTCGGAGGAAGGAAGTACCTGATCGTCGCCGTTGACTACTTCACCAAATGGGTCGAGGCTGTCGCGGTACCTGCCAAGACCACGGCGGCCGTAAGAAAGGTGATTTGGGAGAACATCATAACTCGTTTTGGGTTACCCCAAGTCATGGTATTTGACCACGGCCGAGAGTTTTGGAGTGACATGGTGATGAACTAGCTGGAAGAGCTCGGTATCAAATTCGCATACTCCTCCGTATGCCACCCTCAGAGCAACGGGCAGGCGGAGGCAGCTAATAAAAAAATATTGAACGGGTTGAAAAAGAAGGTTGAAGATCTAAAGGGAAGATGGGCTGATGAACTACCCGGCGTCCTGTGGTCACTTCGAACCACGGAAAAAGAAGCAACGGGGTACAGTCCATTCCACCTTGTCTATGGGTCTGAGGCCGTCCTGCCAATTGAAGCGGCGGTGCCGTGCCGACATTCGAACGCAAACCTTTGACCCAGTCGAAAATGAGGAAGGCCTGAGAGCCTCCCTAGACCTGGTCGAAGAAAGTCGAGATACGGCACGGCTCAACTTGGCAGTATATCAAAACCGAATGAGAAGAGCATACAACCGAAGGGTCCACAAAAGAGACTTAAGAGTAGGAGATCTAGTCCTAAGAAAGTCGGCCGCAACAAACAAAGGAAACATCCATGGTAAAATGACGGCCAACTGGGAAGGACCCTACAAGGTGGTTGAACAAATGAGGCCGGGGACATACCGGCTGACAGACATGGAGGGAGTGCCTCTAATGAGCCACTGGAACACAGACAACCTTAGAAAATACTTCATATAGCGGCGGAGGTGTCCGAAACCGTTGTGGGCACCCCAACGCATGATTATATCTAATGAAGAGTGATCCAAGTTTTCCATCAAAATGAAGAATCCCCTCCATAGTAGTACCAAGGTAGACGCCACGGCCAAAGCCGGGCAGTCACCGCAATGGCAGTTGATACTCGCTAAAGCGGCCAACATGCTTAAAAGCGTATAAGTACAGTTGAGAACGCAAATTCGACTGCCCCGGCCAATCCGGGAGCGGCGGAGGAAGCGATCAATATGTCCATAGATACGGAACGCAGTCGAAACATAAACTCGATTGCCTCGGCCAAAGCCGGGAGTGACGAGGGAAACGACCGATCTGCCAACAGCAGTTGATACTCGCGAAATTGACCAACATGCTTAAGAACGTATAAGTACAGTTGAAACGCAAATCTCACTGCCTCGGCCAATCCGGCAGTGGCAGAGGAAGCGATCAATATAGTCTATAGATACGAACGCTGTCGAGCCGTAACCTCGATTGCCTCGGCCAAAGCCGGGAGTGACGGGGAACAACGACCGATATGCTAACATGTTCACAACGGCAGTTGGGAAGCGCAAATCTGACCGCCTCGGCTAAGACCGGGAGTGGAGGAGGAAGCGACCGACATGCCAACATGTTTAAAAACGTTTAAGTACAGTTGAGATACGCAATCTAACTGTCTCGGCCAGGCCGAAGGTAAAAACGAAAAAGCGCTCAATATGTTAAAAACGTAAGAAGACAACTCAATGGAGAATGAGATCAAAGCCTCAGCCAAGCCGGAGGCCAATAAACAAACTTTATTGAAAAATGTTTACAAGGCAAAACAAAGCCGACGGCCGTCCCCATAGGGATAGCCTAAACACAACCTACCAAAGTTTATCAAAAAAAAAAGAAGGTACAACAAAAGCTTACAAACATAAGACTTGAAGCGCCAAAAGGATGGCAGAGAGGAAAGGCTCAATAGTTGGCTCCCGAACAGCTGAAGCTGTCAGAAGGGCCGGGTGAATTTGGTGACGACCGCCCGTCTCCCTATGCTTGTTGCTGCTCGCCACCGGCAGCAGTAGCAGCATCACCAACGGTGGGCGGCCCAGAGGAAAGCTTGGCAGCTTCACTTGCCTTTGCCCTCTCAGCCTCCTCTCTGGCCTCCTTCACCTTAGCATCCCGGGCCGACTTCTCCTCAGCTTCCTGAGCAGCCTTCGTCGCCTTCGCCTCATCCGCAGCCTTGGCCTCCACAACAGCGGCCTTCTCATCCAGAAGCCGGTCAAATTCTTGCCAAGGGAAGGAGCCTTCAGGAACGAGCTCTTTAATTGCATCCCTGGTAGCATCTTCAGCTTGGTCCCGGTACTGGGCACACATCTCAGGGATGATAACGGTTTTAAGCGTCTCAATGTCCTTCTCCCTCAGAGCAAGGATAGCCTTTGTGCTCATATGCTCCTTCGCCTCAGCCGAATGCAAGGTCTTCCATCTCTCCTTCTGCTCAACCACGGCCTTATAGCCGCCCTCAAATTTGTCCCGCTCCTCCTGCAACTTAGCGGCATCAGCCAATGCAGCCTCAACCTTGGCTCTCTCGGCTAGGACCGCCTTCTCAGCGTCCTCCCTAAGCTTTCGCTCAGCGAGGAAGTCCTTCGTGGCGGCCTGGAAGTCTTCTTTCGACCTCTCGGCCTCCTTCTTAGCAGCGGCAAGCTCGAGCCTAAGCCGTTCAAGCGCAGGGGAAGCTCGAGCCATGACCTTTTCTTGCTCCATAATATGAGCGTCGGCTAGTTCAGCCCACTTCACCAGCCTCTTGGACAACCTTATGCCTTCCGCCGTAAGCTGAGCGGGGGAAACCTTCCGGATGAGGAGTCGACGGTGACATTTCTATCGCCCGTCTGCACAAAGTCGCTTCTCCAATTGCCGTTCGGTGAGAACGACGGTGACGGCGGCCGATCTACAAAAAATCCGACAAAGCATCCATGTCAACATTCATCGACATATCGAAAGCTGTCATCGGGACGCCTAGGGAACCTGCGCTAAATCCGAGCCATGGGTTAGATCCGTACGGTCCTAGCCTTCTTGGGCGAGCCTAGCCGCCGACCCCTTCTCTTTCCCCCCTCGGAAAGAAAGAAAGCGCGTCTTTTCCTTCCTCTTATTTGAAGGAGGAGGACCCTCCACAACGGGACCTCCTCTTCGACATCGACGACCACCTGCTCCTTTTGGACTACGGGGATTGAAGATTGAGCTGGAGTTGACGCCGTTGCCGCCGTAGACGTTGTTTTTGGTCTCCGGTGCGGCACGTTACCGCCAATCTCAGCTTTAGCCGCCGCCACATCCATTGCCTTTATCGCCTGCTCTATAAGCTCGTGCGGGGCCGGTCTGTGATCACGTGGCGCGGCCTTAGGATGCAGCTCAAAAACTTTCCCGTCCTGGTCGAGTCCCAACCTGTTTAGAATAGAGACGGGGAGAACCTGGCCGAATCGATCAGCAAGAAACAAAGCAAGAGTTAAGTAAAAGAATTAAACCGGGGCAAATACGGAAGCATAAAAAGCAAGGGTGGGCCTCACACCGACCCCACTCACCCTGGTCGAAGGCCGGTATGAAGCCGACGTGGCAAAACAGCTCGTCCTGAAGAACGATCTGCGTCGGGGGCATCCATCCCTTCGGCGTGCCATCCTTCTCAGCCTCAAATAGCCTCTTTGCCCGCTCTTCGTCCTCCTTAAGATAGACCTTCTTGGCGTCCATCTTAAGCTTATTCCGGGAGACATATCTATCATGCTCCCCCTGATTCTCACACCGCAAGTTGACGCGGCTCTGAAAGGACCGGGGCAGTGGATAGTCCTCCGGCACCTCAACATATACCCACCGCCCCTTCCAGTCCTTGCAGCCGCCTAGGGTAGTCTGCCGAAGATGGTGAAGCCGGCGGAAGAGGTTCACCGTTGGGGCCTCCCCTTTAAAAAGACATAACCATACAAAGTCAATAATAGTCCTAATGGCCAACGGATGCAGTTGTGCCACAGCGACGTTCATAGCTTTGATTATGGCGGCGACGTGTTCATTAAGAGGAAATCGGAGCCCATACTCCAGATGTCTGATGTACACGCCGATACAGCCTTCGGGAGGGCAACAGACCGCCTGATCGCCCTCAGGGACAACAATTCTATACCCCTCGCCGAAGGAATAATGGTCTTCAAAAAGATCAGGACCGGAACAACTAGCGAACTTATTCGTCCAAACACGATCAGGATTGATCGAGCAGGCATCGCCGTGCCACGAATAACGCGGCCTCTCATCATCATCATCATCATCATCATCATCATCAATACCCTCCAAAAATCTCTCATCAATTTCAGGAGAAGGAGACTTGGGGCCCCCGAACCCTATCGGGGTGACGACCAGTGGCTCTTGCTCATCAGGATGCGACGGTTCGCCCCCCGGCGCAGAGGTACTAGGCATAGCATCAGCAGAAGACATAGTGGCAACAATTATTTAAACAAGTAAAAAGTTGGAAAAAATTTGTTTGTTTACCTTGGAATAAAGTGTTACGCCGAGTAACGCTTTGAAGACTAGAGAGAAATTTCTTCGAAAAAGCTAAGAGAGAGGAAATTTTTTGAGAAAACGAAGTTTGATGGCCAAAATGAGGGGATAACTGCTCTATTTATAGAGCAAAACCCATTCAGTGGACCAATCAAGAGCAAAGCTCATGAAGCGTCCACCAATCAGCACCAAGCCACGTGTCAAGCATGCAGCCACGAAATGTCAATCGACATACAGTAACAAATCTTCTTCGACACGCTCCTTGGTATCTACTTGCTAACGGCCAGCTGATCAACCAAGTTTGGCAACACCGACCGGGGGCAATCAAAAGCACACGGCATCCTCAACCTTGGTCTCGGCCAGCGCCATTTTTCTTTTCCACATCGGATGTCCATTACACAACCATGTGGAGGGGGGATATTGTACGGCCTGAACAGAACCAAGCCGAGGCAGAAGTTCAACATGCGCAGAATACGCTCAACACTCATCGAAGGTCCATACCACGGCATAGACTACGCTGGGGGCAAATTGATGGGGCATATTCTGCACCCGCTGACCGAGTCAACATATTGAGCAAGGTCAAAGCCAAAAGACAGCAAGTCAACGTATTAACAGCCTAACCGACCAAGCCTGTCGGCCTGTCACTTGGGTCTCGGCTCGGCAACTAGCCGGCCGAGAGGCATATCCGCGTACTCACATCCAAGTCCCCTCGGCATGGAGTCAACCAGGCCCGCCGGCCTGCCATGGGTCCATCGGCCGAGGGTAAGATAGTCTTTCCACCTGCTAGCCACTTGGCCACTTGGCCACTACGTGACAAAAGGTGAAAGTCTATAAATACTCCACTTCTCTCATTGAGAAAAGGATCCCAAAACTATCTGAAAAACACCTATTAATCTGGTATAAACTCCCTTATCTCTCTACAATATACTTTGCCAAGTAACACACAACTTATCTCTTTAAGTTTACTGACTTGAGCGTCGGAGTGAGTTCGCTCGGTACCAAGCCGAGCCCTCAGTTTGTTCATTGTTGCAGGAGAGAGCGAAAGGAAGAGACAAGCGAAAAGACGTCATTCTACAAGCTCACGTGGTCACAAATCCTGCTCCGGAATTACACCCGGAACAATTTTAATAATATCCAATGTGTACATTAATTATATTTAAATATTTATAAAAATTATGTTATTTTCAGAATTATTTTATTATTAAAGGTTACATAAAATAAAGTCATATAAAATTGACTTTTTAACCGTGTTTTAAATTTAATGTACTAAAAAGAATATTTTTTAAATTATTTTCTTAAACATAATATATAAATATTAATATTTTAATAGATATCTCGATTTATCTTTGAGCCAACGGGTTGACCTGTTCAGGTCGACCCTAAATTAATGGGTCATTCCGGGTTCGGGTCGAACAGGTTACCAGTTGAGATTCCCTGATCTTTACCATGAAAAAACGGGCGAGGTCAGAGTCGAAATTCGTCAGATTTATATCTCCGTCGATCATGTTTTAAACTCATAATTTATCATTTATTGAAATAATATTGGCATGAGAAATGTACACAGTAACCTCTCGAAATTCATCAGGTTTATAATTATAAAAATAACCCGTGAAATTCACGGGTTTTAAACTAGCAATTGGTCTCCCTTGTGACGGGTTATCATTTGTGGCGGATATTTTGTGAGATAAAATGGTAACAAAATGGGTTAGTGGAGAAAGAGAACCACATGAATAGTGTTGCAGAGAGAGAAAAAGTGGGTACATTATGAGGTAAAATGGTATCCGTCACAAGCTTGTGACGGATATGTCATGTGAGAATTTGTGTTAAACTAGTATAGATTATAAAATGATCCGCTTCGTCTTTTACTTATTTCAAACTTTCCCCTCTTTAAAGAATAAAGATCAGGCGGGTCTTCATTTTGAGATTTCTTCACCAGCATCTACCTTTCGCCTACGGAAATCACCATTGCTACCATCTTATAAACCTCAACCTCTTAGTTGCGGAAATTGTGGTTAGTTACTCTCTCCTTCGAATTCAATTTACTTTATTTTACTCAAAATCAGTCACATATTAACACAATGAATCCGGTATTTGATTCATTTACATCCACACTTCAGTGATTCCCCAAATCAAGCTCCATATTATAGCGTTTCAATTCCCGATACTGCTTGCGTACTGGGAACATATAAATTATTGTTTCGGAACATATATAATCCGCATATTGACGAGTTCCGAAACTTTGGTACCGATATTTGATGGGGCAATTTCATTTACGCCTTAAATAGTTGAAATTCTGGTTACGGACTTTCCTGAACACGATTTCTTTTATGTTCGTTCACCAACTGTTTGATGAATTGCCACTACTAAATACTTTATTGCTCTTTTGTATTGGGTCCAGCGATTTTTTTGAGCTGGTTTTCTTTGAAACTTTAAAGCGCATACGAAAGACTTAACTAACTATTGTGAATGAGAATGGGCATCTTGTGCATCAGGATTAAATTAATGCTACTTGGTTACTTTATGTTGTTTGGATTTTAAGATGATGCTAATTTAGTGTAGTCTGACTAATGCATTTAGCTTTGTTTAAGTGCAAGCTTTACTTGAAGTTACTTCTGATCATTTACTTCAATAATTCACAAGTTGATAGATGATAACCCTTTTATTTAGTTCATTTAAATATCAACCAAATATGAAATGTTGGTTATCTCAGATGATTTGTTTGCTTTCAAGAGTGTTAGGATTAATGCGGACTCCAGCTTGCTTAGCTTGTACTTTAACTTTTAGATGAGCTTATTTCATGAAAAACTGAAGTCTAGAACTGTCACGTGCTGAATTGCCTAATGACTATTTTCGACCCTACCCATGGGCTGATGAAACTTGTTACCATCCATAGTCTGTTATTTACTAGGAGTATGTTTGTATGAGTGTCGGACTTTATTGATGTTGATTAGAGTTGACATTAACTCTGATATATGGTTTTTGTATCTTATTAGGGTCCACCCGTCCCCATTTTTGAATAAAAGAAAATGTAGTTTTGGTGAGTTGATTGTTGAATTTGTACATTCTCTGGCATTTGCAGTTCCCACTTCTTTGAATTCATCAGGATTTTGTGCCAGAAGCCATCCTTTATCATTGCTATTGTAGGTGGCTATCTCGCGAAGGACTTGTTTGTTTCGGATTATCTATAATTATCAGAGTGCCATTGATGGGGATCGTGGAGCAAAGAAAATGATAAATAATGGATTGCAAAGATAACCTATCTCCGCAAGGTTCTTTCATGATCCATATTATTATAGTAAAAAATGTCACTATACGGTTTATAATGGCTATAATGGCGGGAACCCACAACCGCTACCTTCGGGGTGCATTGGGTTCAAACTGAGACCCACGAGTTATGTCGGTTTTTAACTAACGGAGCCAACCCCTGTGGGCTGAATGTTAATTTTATTTTGTCAAAGTTATGAAAATCTCCAAACTTGATTTCCCAATTGCCTTCAATGACAGGCCAAGCAGCCCAAATTTTGGTTGATTTCTTGGAAGTAGCCATCACTTCTGTCATTTTTCACAAAGGTCTTTACCCACCCGGTATGTCCACCTTTCTATGTGTATCTATTTTAGTTTCTGGATTGAGAAAGTACTTGAAATTAGCTTACCTGGTTCCCTCAAATCCCAGTGACTCTCGATGAATGTGTATCTATTTTCAATCCATTACATGTACCTCTGTTATCAACTCTTTGTTTCATATTCTTATATATCTCATTATGCTCTGTATTCGGATACACTCAGATAGATAGATAAATTTCAGTAACAACCTGTAAGCAGAAGTTGTGATACAAGTTTGCTTATTAGCATTGCTAGTGACTAGTTTTTAGCAGACCTTTATGGGCTATATATATAATGGCATTTTATTGGTCTGATCACTTCAACAGCTTCTTATAGCTAACATATGCCCCAGCCAGGGGCATATGTCAGCTCCAGTAAAATTTAGTAGGTTCTCCTATGAAGCTACCAATCTAGTCTTGATCTAGCCATAAAACTATCAACATTACGCTGTTTTGCAAAGTATACCAAATGAAATATTCTTGTCATGTTGGATCTCATATTATTATGAGGCTATACCCGTCTTAGCCCAATTTGTGTTTCCAAAGAATAATCTTGATGAATGTGTATATTGATGTTGAGGCTCGGGGATGAATCATTGAAAATGGTTGTTCTTTAAATATCGTCCTCCTTGCTCATTCGGTGGGTTTCATATAGGTACATAAAGAATAAAAAACTTTCTTTGGTATGAGATGTTTTTGGAAAGGAGAGTATAATTTCGTCTTTTGTTTATTTTGGACAGGAATCTTTGTGAGATTGTGTAGTTTTATTGCTTTAATATATGATGTTTTCACTCGTCCTAGATTATTTAGATGTTAAGTTTTTTTTTTCATTAATCTTAAGAACGCTGATATCCCCAACTAAAATATTACATGGTACAAAATGTGGTATCATCATATCAGTCACTGATTGCAGTACCAGTCACGAAATCACGGTATGGTAATGTCACAGTTTTGGGACATCGTGGATATAACGTTAACAATTAACGACTGACGTGGCCTTAATTTTAAAGCCGGTTTATTGCATGTTATTTATTCTATTCTTATCAAGATCTGATTCCTGAGTTTACATTTCTTGTTGGTAGTTCAGTTATTTCGCTTATGATCTTTTTTCATAGATACAACTGCCATTTGCAAATTCACCCACTTAGTAAATTTAATTTTGAGAAGTACTTATTTTTGTGTGATATAAAAAATCATCTGCATTTCTGCTATAAGTTTTGAATCCAGGATTGGACGGCCTCTCCTTAACTTTTCATTGGTTGATCTGGTACTTGAAGGTGCATTTGAAAGGCGGAAGTACATGAACCTGGTGGTTCACAAGGCAATTCATCCTGAACTTCAAGACTATATCCATTCTTCTGTCAACGGACTCTTTCCCTTTATAAAAAAGGTTGATTTCTGACTATAGTGCATTTTGAGACTGAAAATGCTGACAATATAAGTACACCCGAATGGTTCGTTAAAGAATCTCAATTATCCTCTCTGATTATTATCTTTAACAACGAAGTTCTTAATACTCTTTCTGAATTCTCAATTATTCTCTCTGATTATTATCTTTAACAACTATGTTCTTAATACTCTTTCTGAATTACTGCAAAGTTTAGCTTCCAAAATTTGATGTATGACTTCCAAAAGTGGACATATTGAAACTGTAAAATATTTTTCTTTGTTTACTTCACGCATACTGCATAAGCGACAACAATGTGCAAAACTTAACTGTGGCGGATACATTGATACACAAGTAATAAGTCTATTAAGGTTCGACTGATTCTCATTTTGCATGGCAATTCAGGGAGTAGTTGATAGAATAGCTGTTGTATTCTTTAATGGTGACAACACCCCCTTGGAACAATTCATTTTCAAGCTTCAAGTGAACCAGTCTTACGGATCAAATGTGGTAGAAACCGACATTGGATTTGCTCTTAGATCATTTATTCTCAAGCTCTCGTTATCTAAGGGTCTTACGAAGAGTCTACCTCAGGGTATGTCGACAATTTGATGATTTTGTTTCATTTATCACAAGGAGATTGGTTTTCAAGTATTTATCCAAGCATCTCTTTGATGCGACTTTGAGTCTTTGATGGTCATATGATGTTGACTTTGACTGATATTTTCTTGTTGATTTTTATTGATATTTTCTCATAATATACTATCTATATAACTCTCTAAAATGATTGATGCGAATAGTTGTTTTGGTAAATCTGACATGACAAAAGTCAACATGTATTATTATACATATATGGGGACTTAAGTGGAAGTTGACAATGGTTGATCCCCAATTCAACTTGTGACAATAAATTTTGGATGGAGGTAGTAATTTTATTTTCTCGTGCAGATTGCAGGTGGGAAGTAATTGCATTCTTTAGATCGGATGCTCAGGCAAGTGGAGTCAAAGCTGCAGAGTTATGGATCCCAACCGACACAAAGCAGTGGCAGCAACCTCCTCTAATAACTCCCCTGAAGTCTATGAATTCTGAGCCTTTTGGCTTGCAGTTATATTTGGAGCATCCAAGTGTTTAACCAAGTAATTGTAGTCTGTAGACTTGTAATTAATCAATACAATAGGTCAGCAATAGCCTTTTGCATCAAACACCCGACTGAGTCACCCAAATACAAACCCCAATGACATCAGCAATAACCATTCAAGCTTCAACCACTGCAGTTCACCAACAAACCAATGTCAAATGTCGCCGGAAATCTAACCCTAACTTCTACCCTGACCAAAAGTCTCTGTCTTCCACCGCGACGCCTCACTGTCATTTCATTTCAAGCGTCAGAAAATGAAGCGTCCACTTCATCTGAACCGTCGATTTCTTCACACTTCACCTCTTCCGTCGGATCCCCTTTGCTTCAACTCCCATTCTATCAGCGTCACTTCACCGTCTTCAATGTAGTTACTTCTGCAGTATTTTTCCTTTTCTTTTATTTACATGTGAATTTTATAAACTACGCTGAATTTATGTTCTTTTTCCTTTCCATTGATTGTTTTTTTTTTATTAAATTTGCAGGTTGCATCATCGGCGGTGTTTCTATTTTGTTCCGTTACCCAACACTTTTGGTATATGGCATTTCAACTCATTTCAGTTCGGTTCAACTTAATTGAGTTTACCTCCGCAAATTTCAGCTCAAAAGAAGATGGCCTTGGTGTACTGTTTTCGGTTGAAATTTGTTTGGTTTTTGTTGTGTTGGGGAAAGCTAAAATGTTAGGACTTGAGCAGTTGAGCTTCAGTTGTATGATCGAACAGTTGGCACAAAATGCTTCTGTCGTGTGTTGTACAATTAACTTGTTAACTGATGTTCCATGATGTGTTTAGTCCTTAGATTTTTTTTTTTTTTTTTTGACAATCGGGTTAACGAGTTCTACAATTTAATAGCATGCTTAGCTAGCCTATGAACGGTTTTATTACAAATTCTAGGAACATAAGTAAAAGAAACGCAGTGAAAGTTTGCCGCTACTTCAGTGATATCTTCAACAGTATTCCTAATCCAATGTTTGAGTTGGGAAAACTTCATGACTTGAGCAAGAACCTGTAAACAATCAGAAAAAATGGTAATATAAAGGATATTAGAGAAAGGAGTTGGAGATTTTTTTTGTCCCTGTTTGTGGGATGGACTTCAGCTTTATTTCCCATCGACCTTCAATCTCACTTTTATTTGTCTGGGTGTGAATGTGTGATGTAGTAGGGCAAAGTAACCCGTAAGAGGTCATTTAAAAATAGTCTCTTTGTGTTAGATAAACACAAAGGCACGTCTCCATTACATTACTAATTTACTACTGCCTAAGCTTGAGTCTTTAACCAGGAAATCTGTAATTTGTCAAGATGGATTGAAAGCCTAAGCTTTGTACGATGTCAAATTTGTAAAGTTTGAATCATAATTTTCATATTTTCTCCGTATTTTTTTTATTTAAAAGTTTGTTATAATCTTGATCATTGCCGTCTTGAATGTGGTGGGTGATAAATGTGTTTTTCCACAACTGAAAGTGGAGACTCATTTAGAAAAAAAAAAAAAAAAAAAGAAAAAAGCTAGCTTCGCCTTTCGGCATGTAGAAGAGTCAAATGAGAATAATTAGGGAACTAATTATTCTCCTATATTTTAGTTAACAAATTATTATGGGTATATTTCTCCCCTTAATTGTAGATATTCTCTAACCCTTTCGCACCTTAGTTTGTACTATATATGCTTGTAATTCCTAAGCTGTAATCATCACATTTGATCAATACAATCATATTCCCTACATAGTATCAAGAGAAAGGTTCAATCCTCTCTAAACCCTAAAAACTCCCACCGTTTTCCTCACCTCGATCGACCATGTCGGGTGCCACCATTCCCAACCCAAATGATCCAAAAAATCCCTTCATCCTTCTCAATGTGCATTCCATTGTCAAATTTGACGGCACTAACTATCGTCAATGGCGGATTCAACTTGAATCCATATTCGATGGTTATGGCCTCACCTCCTTCAACAATGGAACCCCACCTCCGCCTAAATCCATTGTTGCGACTGCTGACAAACAACCCACCCCAAACCCCGAGTTCGATACATGGTATCGACAAGACAAACTCCTCTTTTCCGCCGTGGCCAGCACCCTAACCCCTGCCGTCTCTCCACTCCTCAACCGTCTGACTACGACACGTGCTGCGTGGGATGCTCTCGCTGCTTCCTATGCTCGCCCGTCTTGTGGTCACATTAAACAACTTCGTCACAAATTGAAAAACATCACCAAAGGCTCCTCATCTATCTCCGACTACAAGAACCGCATCAAAACCACCGTCGATGACCTTGCTCTCCTTGGCACCATTATCCCGAATGAAGATGTTACAGACCAAGTGATTGAGGGTCTCGACGTCACCTATCAACCCGTCATCGATGCCATCAATGCTCGTGACTATCCCATTCCCTTCCCTGAACTTCTCGAAAAATTAATTAATCGAGAACTAACTCTTGCCCAAAACACCACCCGACCCCTACCCTCGACTGACTTACCTGTCGTGGCCCACCCTACCTACACCCGCCACAACCATAACCAATATCGCCCTCCTCACTCCGCTGCCTCATCCACCACTGCCTCACCAAACCCTCCTACCTCGAACCAAAACCAAAACCCTCGCAACCCCTTTAAAGGTAAGTGCCAATGGTGTCACACTCAAGGCCATACCCTTTACTATTGTCCCGTCTTCAAATCTCTTTACCCCGATATCAAGGTTCCACCCTACCCTCGCACATCCACACCCTCGGCCCAAGCCAATCCCACGGCCCTCACCTAACAAATCCCTTCTCCTTGGCTGCTTGACAGTGGCGCCTCGCACCACGTTACATCGAACCTCGATAACCTCGCCCTTCACTAACCCTACATGAAATTGTTATAGGCGATGGCTCCGGTCTCCAAATCCTTAGTACTGGTTCCACCTCTATTTCCTCTTTTAAACTTCTTAATGTTTTTCATGTCCCTTCTATGCATAATAATATTATCTCCGTGTCAAAATTTTGCCTCGAAAATAATGTCACAATTGATTTTAGTTCTACCTCTTTTGTTGTGAAGGACCTTAAAACTGGCGCTGTGCTGTACACGGGAGCAGCTAAAGATGGAGTCTACTACTGGCCCGTGTCGTCTCCACCGCAAGTGTAATACTACGGATTTTCTTTGGTGACTACTCGACCGAGTAGAGCCTACTCGGGCAACTCGGCCGAGTAGTGCTGTTGATATAGTCTATTTTGGTTCTGCCGAGGAACACTCGGCCGAGTATAGTGAATACTCGACCGAGTAGAGGATACTCGGCCGAGTATAGTGAATACTCGACCGACTAGAGGATACTCGGCCGAGTATACACTTTACTCGACCGAGTACCCGGTCTGGCGAAGTGTTTTTTGACAGTTTGATTAGGGAATGTTTAGGGTTATTTTTATATCCCGCGTCATCAGTTTCTAAAACATTATTTCAAATTTCATCATTTTACGATTACCCTAATCACTTCCTAATCACTCCCTAATCATCCTCTAATCTCGTTGTGTGTGCAATTGTCGCGGTCCTTGCGTATAATCTCTTGTTCTACTGTTGGTAAGTTCCATTTCCATGCCATTTGTATTCTTTTGGGGTTATTGTATTTATGGAATTGGGAGATACGGGGGATTGTGCAATGTGTAATTGTGTTATGTGATTATTGTATAGGAGAAGACTTCGTAGAGGAGCCTTTCTGATTGTTCGAGTTTCGTTCTACTGTTGATTGCTAAGGTAGGGTTTTCCCTACTCAGTTTACTGTTCATTGTTTAAGACATGATTGGTTTGTGTTATTTGTTATCCGCTGATCATCGGAGTATGGGTGTTGTTGTGGCGGTGTTGATGTGGAGAGGTGGTGACATTTGTGATACTGTGGGTCTATGATTGTGGTGGAGTCACTTGCGGGAGTGGCTTCACACCTAGTTCGCCCTCCGTGGAATCCGACACGGGAGGGGATGTGCACATTAAGGGACACGGATTGTTAGGCGCTCGTTGATGAGCTGGACTAGGTGGGATCGGCTGCGGTCACCCACTGGCGGCGAGGATTACCTGTTGCGATGGGTAATCTGGCAGGGCTACACACTTCGGTGTGTAGTCGGTTACTGTGTGAGATCGGAAGACTGGGGTTGGAGGATGATCAGCTGGTTACCTCGTTGTCTGTCTTATATTGATTGACTAATACTGACCCCGTTGTTGTTTGTGGAATCTGCGGTGATCCATTCGGGGATGGTGAGCAAACTTGACAGGTTTTGCTTGGTGAGCTTGGGGCAGTCATGGGAGAGTTGACATCACCAATCGTAGCATCACCGTCCGAGTCTTAGTTTTGGATTTCTTAGTTGTCAGACATTTGGTTTATTTTTATTTTAACAGTTTTGGATTTGGTTGATGTAAACTTTTATACTTTACGGTACTTTAATAAATGTGCTCAGTTCAGACGCTTTTGATATGTACTAACCTCGGGCAACCGAGATGGTAACACACTTTCATGGTAGGGTGGTCCTGGTAAGGCACCTTGGTATGAGGGGGTGTTACAAAGTGGTATCAGAGCCGAAGATTCCAGCACCTAAACAAATGAATCTAATGAACTTAGGGAGTCTAAATAAAATGAACCCGGGGAGAGTTGTTTGGAGCTACCGCAAAGACTCGGGAGACGTCCCGGAGTCGCAATTTGGCCCTCATTAACTCGAACCGGTAACATGGGGAAGTGTGATGAGAGTTGTGTCTTGTATGTGCATGTATGTGAAGATGCATGTTGATGATAATTGATGGTTGAAAACGTATATGTGTGATGACCGGTACCAAAAACTATTTATAAAGAACCAAATAAAAGTAGTATTTATTCGGGTGTCGAACACAAAGATGGCGGGGGTTAGATACTTGGTTTGTTTAAGTCTTTAGTTTAGTCAAACAAAAACAAAGTTGATTAATTATAAACTAAGATGCAACAAGGTATAAAATTTAAACTAAATGAAATTGCTTTTAATTAATAAGGGAAGGCTAAGGTCTTTGGGTTCACAAAGGGCAATTAGGGGGAGAAACAAGGTCTAACAAGAGAAGGGTAATAATAGTGGTCAAGGGTTTAAGACTAATTTATTAGTCACCTTAAGCTCCTCAATAAGTTGTCACTTGATCGAGATGAACTAGCTACAAATAAAGCATAAAGACTACCCAATAGCATGAGCACCAAGACGGATCGAATGCATCAAAGAGATGTTCTAACTTTCATTAAAACTCATCTATAAGCACTTCTAAAACTATCTAATAGCACAATGCACCAAGGTAAGCCAAACATGTTAATGAAATGTCCAATTTTCATTGAGGCATTTCCACAAACACTTCAAATGCATTAAGAGTAGAAACCACATAATCACCCAATTCAAAAGGTTAACAACCCAAATTCATCCCCTTAATTACCCAAATTCCCCCTATGACCTTAGATAAGACTACTCACTCATGTTCATGGGTGAGAAATTAACAACAAATTGCAACAATAAACAAGTAAACATTGCAAACATGATAAAGACTAATACTTTTGATGAATAACAATTAAACAACATAAGAAATGTAAACAAATGAAAATAATGTAAATAAAAGATGAGAATTGTACCAACAAAGAGGAAAGTAGCAAGCTTGGAGAATAATGGAAGAATGAATTTCTTCAAATCTTCAAATACAACCCAAAATACTAAGACTAGGACTAAATCTAAACTAATTTGATGAGTAATTAAAGTCTAATTAAGGAAAGATTACAACTTTAATAAGAGGAAAATTGAGAGAGGAGAAATATTTTTCTAGGGTTCTACAAATATTTGAGAGAGAATAATCTAATCTAATTTCTATTCTAATTTCTAAGGTATATGTTCTAATGTCTAAGGTAGTGTGTCTATTCTAATTTATATATCTTTCTAATTACTAATCTAATACTCCCTCCAATTCGTTATATTGTTCCCATTTGCTTTTGGCACGATACTTAAGAAATACTATTAAAAATGAATAAAGGACATTGGTGGGGTTAATGTTAGGAGAGAGAGATGAATTAATAGGAGTTAAATAATGAGTTGTGGGGCCAAAATAGTAAGAAAAGTAATAAAATAGGAGTAAAAAAGTTATGTGGGGTTTGATTATAGGAGAGAGAAATGAATAAAATAAGAGAAAAAAGTTACTAAAAAAGGAAAGGGGAACATTACCTGAATAATCCGTTTTGGGAAACAGGGAACATTATAGCGAATTGGAGGGAGTAACATACTAATAATGATATTAATATTAATAATAATACTAATAAACTCTCATCCTCACCTAACACACACACTACTAACACACGACACTCCAAACTAACATCCAAAAACAAAACAAAACAAAACAACAAAAAGTGTAAAGGGGAAAACGACAACGCAAAAACGCAGCTACATGGGTCTCAGCCGGTTCACCGGCCGCCGGCTGTGTACCGGCACATAACCCACTGTAAACTTGAGGTGAAATTGATAGGATTTAGAGCCGGTTGAGAGATCGGCAGACGGTTGACCGGCTGAGAATCCATTTGAGATTTGTTGCGGAATGGGAGCCGGTGAGGCGGCAGCCGGTTGGCCGGCTCAGAACCAATTCTTGATGGATTGATGGTGAAGTGTGGTGATGATGAAGGAAGTGAATGAATTGCTTTATTTCTGGGTTCGGAACATGAGGGAGGTTGGAGGAGCTTGGGCGGCAGCCATGGTGATGCGAGGGCAGAGGAGTGTTGCTGCTGGTGATTGGAGGTGAATAGTGGTAATGGCGGGTTTGGTCGTGAATGGTGATGAATTGGTGTTTGTGGGGTTTGTTTTGGAGATGAAATGAAGAGCGAGCTCGATTGGTGATGGCGGAAATTTCAGCTGCTTGTGGTTATGCGAGAAGTGGAGGCGGGTTTTGGTTGATTTGATTAATGGAGGTGAATGGTGATGAATTGTTTGTGTGCAGGTGGATGGAATTGGTGTTGATAAATGATAAAATGAATGACGATGGTGAATGAATAGATGAAGAGAAGGGGATGAGGATGACCGAGTAGCAGCATGGATTCATGGGAACAAGAGTTTGGTGTGGGTTGACTTTGGATTTAACTTGGTTTATCTGATTCACGCTTTGCTCTTTGACCCGTCTTTTTTCCGCCTTTTTCAATGTACCTATAGGATTTAATAACGGAAACAATAATCAAATTCCGACAAATATATATACAATTATTCACGATAAATAGGATTAAATTATTAAATACAAATTAAACTAATAAATGAGCTATTTAACAATTAAGGCACACAAAATCGAGTAGAATAAGGTATAAATGCGAGGTAAAAGCTACCAAAATACTACTCATCAAACCTCCCCACACTTAAACCTTACTCGTCCTCGAGTAAGCTCATTTAATAAACTTAAGACCCGTAATATAAAAGACTAGCTAAAATAATAATATCCGATGAAAGGCAATTAACGGGCCTCCTCCGTCCCTTCAACTCACACCGAAACACAATGAGGTATGCATTCCGATGCAAGGCAAGTGGGGGCTTGCGGAAAATTTTGACACATCCAACATTTAAGCACGAATCAAGATATAAGATGCATCACAAAAAGTCAAACCACTTTCCTCATCTAAGCGGCCGTTTTGTTTTGAAAGATTAAAGGTTTTGGTCGGGAGATACCGTCTCATAGTCTTGGCGGGGTGTCAATGCCCTAATGGTGGCTCAAGCAACCTCAATATGACAACCAAATGCCTAGGAAACAAATTCAAAGGCGGGAAAGGGGGAAGCAAAGCCTAACCTTCAAGATTTACACGACACACACAAGATTCAACCAAATTGACCCATGACTAAGGGGACCAAGACTACCGACTTCCTCACGGTTGTCACTAGTCTCTCATTTTCTTTTTAGAACGGGTGATTTTTGTGCAAAAGTAACCAAAATCACTCAACTACTCGACTCGTGAGACATGCCCGCAATCTAACATGGAATCCTCTCCTACAAGACCATTCACGAGATGCAAAAAAGGAAAATATGCATAAAAGAAACAAGGGTTGTAACGGGGCTAGGTGATGGGTCGAAACGGGATTGGTGCAAGCACCGTTATGGATCATTTGGAGTTTAAAATCAAGTAGTTGTCAAAATTCCGCTTCTCCCACTTTTATTACAACAAAAGAGTAACGTCTACACCCTAACAAAAACCGGTTTCCCGAATTAATGCAAACATTGTGCAAACCCGACTCTCTTTGGAAAAATACAAAAATCGTCACCTTATTGCAACCAATGAGCAACGTCTACACCCTAACAAGAAATTGGCTTGCCAAAATCGAGCAAAAAATGTGTAAACCCGACTCACTTAGGAAAAACATCAAGTCCCCTTTTATTTTTGCAACGCCTTTTTCTACTCCATTGATGAAGGAGTGTTGCCTGGCTTTTTCTTATCAAACAAAATAATTGTGCAAATTTTTTTTCTCTTTTTCATTACATTTTTCTCCTTTTCTATTTTCTTTTTCTTTTCTTTTTCAAAACCTCTTTATTCAAAGCAAAGCAAACCAAACCATCATTTCGACTCAAGTGGATTGTGCACATCCACTAAACCAAGATTCAAATCCCCTTGCTTCATACTACCAAAACTCATAGACAACTTTCTTGATCAAGGTCGGTTGTTTTTGGGTTGTAGTTAGTATCGTAGGTATCAAATGAAAGGTCAAGGCTCAAAAGGGGTAAACAAAATCGGTCCTAGTCTAAAGGGTCGAAGAATTAGGCTTATTTGGCAATGTGAGGCTCAAAAAAAATGAAATGCAACTTGTTGTTTAAAAATATGCATAAAAATGAACATCTCATGGTCTAAAAGGAAAGGACGCCATGCTTGTGCGTCGTGATGTAACATGCCACGCAAGGAGCCAACTCACACCTAAAGGGGGGCCGGGTATGGATGTACCGGTCCCAAGGAGGCTCTAAATCTCACATGTAAGTAGCTATGTCGAAATCTAGGCCTAGTCTACGGTCTTGGTCTCACATGGTGGTCAAAACTTTCCGGTCTAGCCTCATTTCCCGGGTATTTGCAAGCAAACACCCTAACAAGGAGGTCACAAGGTGCAAGCCACTAAGAGGGGAAAGACACAACTTAGACAATATCATCATATAGGGTATCATACTCCCTTCCTAGACCAAATTTTGTTCAAAAATTTATATACAAACTCGATGCAAAATGTAAATAAAGCAACAAACACATATTCACAAGATACGAAATGCATTTCTAAGTACTAGCAACATAAATAAACATGCAACAATTATCTAAACCTAGCAGCACGTAAGCAACACACACCAAGTTCCAAAATGGAACATCCTCATCAACATAGCCCATCCTCCTCCATATATCCAACAATATAAAGGAAAAGAATAGTAAAGGAGAAAGGGATAGGAAAGATTAAACTGAGCGGTCTTCTAGTCTCCTAATGCCTCAAATGTCCCGTATGTGCGTCACTTCCGGTACCAAAAACTATTTATAAAGAACCAAATAAAAGTAGTATTTATTCGGGTGTCGAACACAAAGATGGCGGGGGTTAGATACTTGGTTTGTTTAAGTCTTTAGTTTAGTCAAACAAAAACAAAGTTGATTAATTATAAACTAAGATGCAACAAGGTATAAAATTTAAACTAAATGAAATTGCTTTTAATTAATAAGGGAAGGCTAAGGTCTTTGGGTTCACAAAGGGCAATTAGGGGGAGAAACAAGGTCTAACAAGAGAAGGGTAATAATAGTGGTCAAGGGTTTAAGACTAATTTATTAGTCACCTTAAGCTCCTCAATAAGTTGTCACTTGATCGAGATGAACTAGCTACAAATAAAGCATAAAGACTACCCAATAGCATGAGCACCAAGACGGATCGAATGCATCAAAGAGATGTTCTAACTTTCATTAAAACTCATCTATAAGCACTTCTAAAACTATCTAATAGCACAATGCACCAAGGTAAGCCAAACATGTTAATGAAATGTCCAATTTTCATTGAGGCATTTCCACAAACACTTCAAATGCATTAAGAGTAGAAACCACATAATCACCCAATTCAAAAGGTTAACAACCCAAATTCATCCCCTTAATTACCCAAATTCCCCCTATGACCTTAGATAAGACTACTCACTCATGTTCATGGGTGAGAAATTAACAACAAATTGCAACAATAAACAAGTAAACATTGCAAACATGATAAAGACTAATACTTTTGATGAATAACAATTAAACAACATAAGAAATGTAAACAAATGAAAATAATGTAAATAAAAGATGAGAATTGTACCAACAAAGAGGAAAGTAGCAAGCTTGGAGAATAATGGAAGAATGAATTTCTTCAAATCTTCAAATACAACCCAAAATACTAAGACTAGGACTAAATCTAAACTAATTTGATGAGTAATTAAAGTCTAATTAAGGAAAGATTACAACTTTAATAAGAGGAAAATTGAGAGAGGAGAAATATTTTTCTAGGGTTCTACAAATATTTGAGAGAGAATAATCTAATCTAATTTCTATTCTAATTTCTAAGGTATATGTTCTAATGTCTAAGGTAGTGTGTCTATTCTAATTTATATATCTTTCTAATTACTAATCTAATACTCCCTCCAATTCGTTATATTGTTCCCATTTGCTTTTGGCACGATACTTAAGAAATACTATTAAAAATGAATAAAGGACATTGGTGGGGTTAATGTTAGGAGAGAGAGATGAATTAATAGGAGTTAAATAATGAGTTGTGGGGCCAAAATAGTAAGAAAAGTAATAAAATAGGAGTAAAAAAGTTATGTGGGGTTTGATTATAGGAGAGAGAAATGAATAAAATAAGAGAAAAAAGTTACTAAAAAAGGAAAGGGGAACATTACCTGAATAATCCGTTTTGGGAAACAGGGAACATTATAGCGAATTGGAGGGAGTAACATACTAATAATGATATTAATATTAATAATAATACTAATAAACTCTCATCCTCACCTAACACACACACTACTAACACACGACACTCCAAACTAACATCCAAAAACAAAACAAAACAAAACAACAAAAAGTGTAAAGGGGAAAACGACAACGCAAAAACGCAGCTACATGGGTCTCAGCCGGTTCACCGGCCGCCGGCTGTGTACCGGCACATAACCCACTGTAAACTTGAGGTGAAATTGATAGGATTTAGAGCCGGTTGAGAGATCGGCAGACGGTTGACCGGCTGAGAATCCATTTGAGATTTGTTGCGGAATGGGAGCCGGTGAGGCGGCGCGGTTGGTTGGTTTTCGGAACCAATTCTTGATGGATTGATGGTGAAGTGTGGTGATGATGAAGGAAGTGAATGAATTGCTTTATTTCTGGGTTCGGAACATGAGGGAGGTTGGAGGAGCTTGGGCGGCAGCCATGGTGATGCGAGGGCAGAGGAGTGTTGCTGCTGGTGATTGGAGGTGAATAGTGGTAATGGCGGGTTTGGTCGTGAATGGTGATGAATTGGTGTTTGTGGGGTTTGTTTTGGAGATGAAATGAAGAGCGAGCTCGATTGGTGATGGCGGAAATTTCAGCTGCTTGTGGTTATGCGAGAAGTGGAGGCGGGTTTTGGTTGATTTGATTAATGGAGGTGAATGGTGATGAATTGTTTGTGTGCAGGTGGATGGAATTGGTGTTGATAAATGATAAAATGAATGACGATGGTGAATGAATAGATGAAGAGAAGGGGATGAGGATGACCGAGTAGCAGCATGGATTCATGGGAACAAGAGTTTGGTGTGGGTTGACTTTGGATTTAACTTGGTTTATCTGATTCACGCTTTGCTCTTTGACCCGTCTTTTTTCCGCCTTTTTCAATGTACCTATAGGATTTAATAACGGAAACAATAATCAAATTCCGACAAATATATATACAATTATTCGCGATAAATAGGATTAAATTATTAAATACAAATTAAACTAATAAGTGAGCTATTTAACAATTAAGGCACACAAAATCGAGTAGAATAAGGTATAAATGCGAGGTAAAAGCTACCAAAATACTACTCATCAATGTGGAATTCGTAAGTTTGGTGATTGGAGAAATAGTAGAGGGGACGGGTTTGTGAACTTTTGGTGTATTGGATTTAGCATGTGCATGAATTGTATGATTGTATGTTTATAACGTGGCAATTAGTTTTGTTGATATATGTTTGTTGGGGGAACAGAAAGCATGATAGGGGACTTCTACTGTATTAACCCGTCTTCAGTATGGCTCGGCCGAGCAGGGCAGGTACTCGACCGAGTAGGGAGTACTCGGCCGAGTAACCAAGCACTCGACCGAGTGTTATTTGGCAGTGAGTAGCAATGGCTACTGTATGTGTTTACTCGACCGAGTAAGTATGAGTACTCGACCGAGTAGTGACCACTCGGCCGAGTATTATTTTTACTCGACCGAGTATGCTTTCTGGGTTTTTGACGTTAGCTACTGGAGTCGATTACTCGACCGAGTATCTGGGATACTCGAACGAGTAGTCGTTACTCGACCGAGTATTGTTGTATACTCGGCCGAGTGTCCCTTTGGCGGAAGATTGTTACATTTTGAGCCGTACGCTTTTGTGCTTACGTTTCCTTGTTTCTTATCAGCTCAAAATGCCGCCCAAAAGGACCCCCGCACAGATCCAAGCTTCTGAGATGACTCTTGATGAGGTTGCTCGCATGATTGAGCAACAAGAGGCTCTCCTTGAAGCTCTAAAAAATGTGGGAAAGGGGAATGAGAAGTCGATGGATGCTACTTAGCTCAGCATCATCATTGCTCGCTTCAACCCTCCCACATATGAAGGGGTGGGTGAACCAAAGCTGCTCGAGAAGTGGCACCGTGAGATTGAAGCTCTCATGGAAATGGTTAAGTGCCCCGAAGAATTGATCGTTGAGCAGGTAGTATACTACCTGAGAGGTAAAGCTACAGTTTGGTGGCAAAATGTCAAGGAAGATGCTAGAGCTTATTACCAGGCTGAGGGTCTGGGAGCTATTCCTTGGTCCGGGTTGAAGAGCGCTATGAGAGAGCAGTTTGTGCCGGAGCATATCCGACACAAGATGAGATCCGAGTTTTATTCCTTCACCATGACTGAGGAGATGACAGTCACTGACTACTATCATCGGTTCCTGAAGCTATCTCGTTATGTTGAGAACATGCAGCTAGGACAGAGGGGTTTGGCTCTTCGTTTTGAGTGGGGTTTATCTGCCAAGATCGTGAGTCGTATGCCAGCTGGGGTTGCTACTGAACTCAAGGAAGTGTACCTGAGAGCGGGCCAAGCTGAGAGAATGGTAGATCTCTCAAGAGAGATCGATGAGAGGACTGCTGCTGAAAAGAGGAAGGCTGATAGTGGAAGCAACAGTCAGTCGGCCAACAAGAAAGGGAACTTCAACCATGCAAAGGCTTTTTCTGGTGGAGCTGGTTTCTCGAGGGGATCTCGTGGCTGGGGAAAGAATGGAGGTCGGAGTGTGAGTGATAACTCTAACCTTACATGCTTCAACTGTGGCGGTGTAGGCCACAGGAGACGGGAATGCACGAGTTACAGGCCCAACACTGGTTCAGGAGCTCGGCAAGGGAATTTCTCTCAGGGGCCGACTCAGAGTTTTGCTAGTAACCGACCGGGAGGTTCATGGGGCAACAGAGGTGGATAGGGCAACCAGGGCAGTTACAACCGCAGTGGTGGTAGATCATATCAGCGCCAGAACAACAACACCACCCAAGATTCAGCAGCCAAGCCAAGTACCTCCAATGCTTTGGTTCAAGGTGGAGGACAGAAAAGCAGTGGGAAGGTTTTCATGATGGACAAACAAGAAGAACAGGATGATGCTCATGTAGTTATCGGTACCTTTCTTGTTCATAATGTACCATCCTTTGTTTTGTTTGATTCAGGGGCTACACACTCTTTTGTGTCTAAGAGTTATGCCTTGTCTGTGGGTTTGGGGGAGTTCGAGGTTGTGAAAGATGATGTGTTCATACCTTCAGGGGAGTCTGTGTCGTGTCTCAAGTTGTATAAGAGAGTGTCCATGGTGGTTGGAGGGGTAGATTTACCGGTAGATCTGTTAGAGTTTCCTATGAATGGGTTTGAGGTGATTGTCGGGATGGATTGGCTGGGTAAGTATGATGCCAAGATAGATTGTCGGCAAAAGAGAGTGTCCTTAAAGGGTCCTAAGGGTGTTAGGGTGTCTTATAGAGGGTTTGTGGTAAAACCTAAGTGTAAGTTCATAGCTGTAATGACTTTAAAGTCATGTTTGAGGAAGAAGTGCCCCTTGATTCTCTGTCATGTGAGAGATCACCGAGTAGAGCCGCAGATAGCTACTGAGATACCTGTGGTGGGAGAGTTTGAAGATGTCTTTCCTGAGGAGATACCGAGTTTGCCTCCCAAGAGGGATGTTGATTTCAGCGTGGAGCTTAAACTGGGAACAGGTCCGATATCCAAAGCACCTTACCGTATGATACCTAAAGAGTTAGCAGAGTTGAAAAAGCAGATACATGAGTTGTTAAGCAAGGGTTATATCATGCCTACTGTGTCACCGTGGGGAGCCCCAGTTCTTTTTGTAAAGAAGAAAGATGAGAGTATGAGACTGTGCATTGATTACAGAGAGCTCAATCGTGTCACAGTGAAGAACAAGTATCCTTTGCCTAGGATTGATGACTTGTTTGATCAGCTAAGTGGAGCAGGTGTGTTTTCCAAGATTAATCTGAGGTCGGGCTATCACCAGCTGAGGATAGCAGATGAGGATATTCCTAAGACGGCGTTCCGATCTCGATATGGTCATTATGAGTACGTGGTGATGCCTTTTGGGTTGACCAATGCACTAGCAGCTTTCATGGATTTGATGAACAGGATCTTTACACCGTTCTTGGACAGGTTTGTGGTTGTTTTCATCGATGACATCTTAGTCTATTCTAAGACTAAGGAAGAACATGAGGAGCACTTGAGGATAGTCTTGCAGACTCTGAGAGAGAATCAACTTTATGCCAAGCTATCTAAGTGCGAGTTCTGGTTGGAGGAGGTGGCTTTTCTGGGTCATGTGATATCAAAGAAGGGAGTATTTGTGGATCCTAGTAAGATTGAGGCTGTAACCAAGTGGGAATCACCGAAGAATGTTGCTGAGATTCGGAGTTTCTTAGGCCTTGCTGGCTACTACGGGAGATTTGTGAAAGATTTCTCTACCATAGCATGGCCTATGACATCGTTGATGAGGAAAGAGACCATATTTGTTTGGGATGAGAGTTGTGAGACGACGTTTCAGACCTTAAAGGAACGCTTGACCACAGCTCCTATCCTAGCTTTGCCAGAGGGATGTGAGAACTTTGAGGTGTATACCGATGCTTCAAAGAATGGTCTTGGTTGTGTTTTGATGCAGGCAGGGAAGATTATAGCTTATGCTTCAAGGCAGCTGAAGCCATATGAGGAGAACTACCCTACTCATGATCTGGAGCTGGGTGCAGTTGTTTTCGATCTTAAGATTTGGAGGCACTACCTTTATGGAGCGACCTTTAAGGTGTTTTTTGATCATAAGAGCTTAAAATATATCTACACTCAGAAGGAGCTTAACATGCGACAGAGACGGTGGATGGAGCTTATCGGAGATTATGATATGGAGATCATCTATCACGAGGGTAAGGCTAATGTTGTTACAGATGCTCTGAGTAGGAAGAGCGTTCATTCGCTATGTATGGCCATGTCTTTGCTGAAGTCGAGGGATGAGGTGTCTAGGATGGGAATCTTTATGTTAAGGAAGAGAGATACCATCGGGGATTTGACGATCGAGCCAGAGTTGTATGAGAGCATCAAGAGTAAACAAGAGCTTGATCCTAAGATTCAGGAGTGGAAGTCAAGAGTAGAGAGTGGGACGGTTTCCAGGTTTTCTATCCATACAGATGGGAGTGTCCGTTTTGATGGGAGATGGTGTGTTCCCCGAGGATGCGAGTTGAGAGAGTGATCTTAACGGAGGCTCATTGTACTCCTTATTCAGTTCACCCGGGTGGTGACAAGCTTTACAAAGATCTTAAGAAGACTTTCTGGTGGCCAAACATGAAGAAAGATGTAGCTGAGTTTGTGGCTAGATGTTTGACCTGTCAGAGAGTCAAGGGTGAACAAAGGAGACCACAAGGTAAGATACAATCTTTGGAAGTACCTGAGTGGAAGTGGGAGTCGATCTCTATGGACTTCATTGTGGAATTGCCTGGGTCACAACAAGGTAATAACATGATCTGGGTGATTGTTGATCGGTTAACCAAGTCAGCTCACTTTGTTCCTATGAAAGATACTTGGTCTAAGATGCAGCTGGCACTAGGTTACAAGAGGCATGTGGTGCGGTTACATGGTATACCCAAGGATATCGTTTCTGATCGGGATGCGCGGTTCATATCCAAGTTTTGGCAAGAACTGTAGGAGTTGATGAGTACAACCTTGAAGATGAGTACAACCTTTCATCCGGCAACTGATGGTCAGACAGAACGAACCATCAAGACCTTAGAGGACATGTTGAGGGCATGTGTCATGGAGTCTGGGGGCAGCTGGGAAGAATGGCTTGATCTGATCGAGTTTTCATACAATAACAGTTATCATACGAGCATCGGGATGACACCTTTTGAGGCTTTGTATGGCCGGAAGTACCGAAGTCCAGTCTGTTGGGATGATATTTCTGAGACAGTGGTTTTAGGGCTACAGCTGGTACAAGATATGGTCGAGCAAGTCCAGTTAATTCGGCAAAAGATGAGAGCAGCTCAAGATCGTCAGAAGAGCTGCGCCGATTTACACCGCAGGGACATTGAGTTCGCAGTAGGTGACAAGGTCCTTTTGAAGCTGTCACCTATGCGAGGTATGATGAGATTTGGGAAGAGGGGTAAGCTAAGCCAAAAGTTTATAGGTCCTTATGAGATTTTGGACCGTATAGGCGAGGTAGCCTACAAATTAGCTTTGCCACCAGCTTTGGATAGAGTCCACAATGTTTTTCATGTTTCTCAGCTTCGGAAATATGTGAGTGATCCATCACATATCCTTGAGATGGAGAATATTGAGCTTGATGAATCCTTGTCCTACGCCGATATTCCTAAAGAGATTCTTGATCGCAAGGTTCGTAAGACAAGGAATGGTGAGACGGTCTTACTCAAGGTCCTTTGGTCTAATCACAATGTGGAGGAAGCCATATGGGAACCCGAGGAAGCTATGCGAGAACGTTTTCCTAACCTTTTTGATCAGGTATGTTTGGTTACGGGGACGTAACCGTTGTCTTTTTAGGGGGGGTAGGAGATGGTCGCTGTAATACTACGGATTTTATAGGCTGGTACTCGACCGAGTATGGCCTACTCGGTCAAGTAAAGTATGTTGGGTATTCTGTTTGGCTACTGCCCAGGAATACTCGGCCGAGTATGGGTAATACTCGGCCGAGTATGGGTAATACTCGACCGAGTAGAGGATACTCGGCCGAGTATACTCTATACTCGACCGAGTATCCGGTCTGACGGGTAATATTTTCCGCGGTTGATTTAGAAAGGATTAGAATCATATTGAGACGCATTTTACAGTTTCTAAACATTTTACAAAACCTAAACTACACAATGTAACTCTAATCCTCTCCAAATCTCCCTCTCATTTGCGTGGATTGTTCGTGAGTCTAACGAATCTTGCCTTGCGTCGATTATGTCGGTAAGTCTCTGATTTCATAAGTCTCATTAAGTTGTCCTTTAGGCTTTTGCCCTAATTATTGTTTTGGGTTAATTTGGGGGTTTAGAGTTTGGTCATTATATGTGTGTTGATTGTTGATTATAATTGTTGTAGGTGACGATGTGGTAATTGCTATGCATATTGTATGATTGATTAGAGCATATCGGATTGCGAAAAGGTAGGGTTTCCTACTCGATTCTCGTTAATTGATTTAAGATTGTGCTTGTGTTGTAATTGTTATTATCTGTTGATCATCGGAGTATGGGTGTCGTGATGACGGTGGTGATGTGGTTGTGTTGTGACGGTTGTGGTGTTGCGACAGCTGTGATGCTGTGGTGTTGTGTGATTGTGGTGGAGTCACTTGCGGGAGTGGCTTCACACCCTAGTTCGCCCTCCGTGGAACCCGTCACGGGAGGGGATGTACACATTAAGGGACAGGGATTGTTAGTCGCTCGTTGATGAGCTGGACTTGGTGAGGATGGCTGCGGTCACCCACTCGCGGAGTGGATTACCTGTTGCGATGGGTAATCTGGCAGGGCTACACACTTTGGTGTGTAGTCGGTTAGTATGGAGGATGATCAGTCGGTTACATTGTTTGTTTGTCTTACATTGATTGAATGGTACTGACCCCGTTGTTGTTGTTTTGTAAAATCTGCGGTGATCCATTCGGGGATGGTGAGCAGACTTGACAGGTATTGCTTTTGGTGAGCTTGGGCGGTCATGGGGAAGTCGTCATCACCAGTTGTAGTGTCACAGTCACGAGTCTTAGCTATGATTTTGTAGTTGTCCTCAGTTGTATTCACTTTACTGGTTTTGGTTTGGATTTGGATTGTTGTAAACTTTAATACATTACAATACTTCTAATAAATGTGTTTAGGACGGACGCTTTTGGTATATACTAACCTCGGGCAACCGAGATGGTAACAGCCTTTCATGCTTGGGTAGTCCTGGTAAGGTACCTTGGTATGAGGGGGTGTTACAAAGTGGTATCAGAGCCGAAGATTCTGTCACCTAAAACTAATGAACCCAATGAACTTAGGGAGTCTAAATAAAATGAACTCGGGGAGAGTTGTTTGGAGCTTCGGCAAAGACTTGGGAGACGTCCTGAAGTCGCACTATGGCCCTCACAATCTCAAGCCGGTCACCAGGTGGAATTTGTGGTGAGTCTTTTCGATGCGTGTGTGTGGTATGTGGAACTTGAATGGTTGAATCATGTGAAAGGAAGTGAGATGTGTGGAAACATGGTGAAACTTGTTGAAACGGATTTGGTATGAAATATGTTGGCATGTTAAGTGTTTATTATGTGGCTTTCAAAAGGGTAGTGGAACACGCGTACATAATCATGATGATGTTAATGTTTGGTTGTGGTAGTAGCATGTGATTAAGGTTATGCGTCTATGCATATGAATGTCGTGTTTAATTTCCATTTGTATATGATAAAATTTCACCCATGTACTGGTTTTTAGAAGTATTGGATCGTTATTGTTTGTTTTATGCGTGTTTAAGTTGTTTTGTTAAGAAATTTTGATTTGTATACAAACCGATTTTGAAAGGGTTGTCTTAAAACTGTCATAAGTCGAGTTCTGGAAATGATATTGCTGTGATTCCAAGTTGAGGTGATAACTTGTCCTCTTACGATTCTAACAATAGGTCACACGCTCAAAATGACCAAGTAACGAGTGAGATATGACTGTTTTACGAAAACTGGACGGTGCTGAGAACTGCGCCGATACTCGACCGAGTAGTCCCTACTCGGCCGAGTATCTTTTATACTCGAACGAGTATTCCATATTCGGCCGAGTAATCTCTCTGTGATAATATTGTTTAGCGTCTGGAGTCGTGAACTCGGCCGAGTAGTCTCATACTCGACCGAGTAAGGTCTACTCGGCCGAGTATTCCCAATACTCGACCGAGTAATCCTTCTGCGACAATTGAGTTTGCTTCTGGAATCGAAAACTCGACCGAGTAATATAGTTACTCGACCAAGTACCTTGTACTCGACCTAGTATGTTATGTACTCGACCGAGTACCTCATTGGGCGGCCAATTTGAGTCGGTGGCTATGTTCTTACTTTTGTTTTGAGTCGGTGGCTATGTTTTTACATAGTTTTGAGTCGTAGGGTATATACACATGTATGTTTTGAGTCTTAACGCATTATTTTATATGTGAGACGGTCTTGATACGTAAGTTACCGGAAGTTATGACATGGAGAATGACGGCTTATGAGGGACATGTGTTGGGTAAGGAAGACATGTGAGAGATAGTGGAAAAAGAAAAAGGAAGAATGTAAGGTAATTGAGGCAAAGAGCATGTTTTGTGAGATATGATGAGTGATATAGTCGTGTGTTGAGTAATATAAAAGTAAGTATATATGAGCAAGGGTGATGTGGGTGTAAAGAAACGTGAGAAAGAAAAGATTGAGATGAGGGATATGAATAGTGATATAGTGGTATGTGTAAGGATTTATGGAGGGAGACGGTTAGGATTGTGTTGGTTAAGGATATATGTGGGAAAAGGCCATTATAGAGGGATGAAAACAAATGGTGTATAGTGAGATCGAGTTATGCCGCGATGGGTAGATAGTGGTCGAATTTGGGAATTGGTGTTATCAAGAGGTGAAACTAACGTGTGATTTCCTTGGGCAATTAACGGTATAAAATGAATTTTGATTTCTAGAGGTGTAAAAAGGGAGATGCAATTGTTTGAACAAATAAACGTTGATTCTATGGATGGATTGGTGACAAGGGTGAGTGATAGCATAATAAGAGAATATTTATGGTAAGAAAGAGTTAGATGATATCGATATGAAATAATGAGATGTGAGTTTTGGAGCAATGAGAAGGTAACCGGAGCATTAAAGAGTTAGGTAAGAGGTAATAAGGAGTTGAGTGGTTAATTGCTTTTGTCGAATGTAAAAAGAAAAGAATGAGGGGAGTAAAACTAAGAAAAATGTTCACCGGAGTTATGTGATATAAAGTAAGGAATCGTCGAGATGTATGATACTATCATGAGGATTTGAGTTAATGATTATATAGGAGTTTCAGAACAACATGATTAGTCAGGAGTTTCGAGGAATTAAGTAAAGTAAAAGTTGGGTAGAGAATTTGCACGATATGAAATCTTGGTGGTGAGTCGGGCAATAATACAATTAAGAATATTATTGGGAAGAACGTTGAGGTAATTTTGTTGATGGATTTGATGTTCGTTATTAGGGATGTTAACCAAAGTTAGGAAAGAAATCGTGAGGTTTAGGGATGAGTGTAAGAGGTTGATGTCCGGACAATGGTAGTGTTATCGTTTGTGACTAGTGGTTAAGGGTAATGGTATATTAGAAAGGTAGCAATTCTAAAGAGGTTGATTTTGTAGAGACCAGGTTGATATGTATGGTTGTGAGAGAGCATAAGATGTGGTTATATGAGGCGGTTGTTAGTAGTTGAGTATAAATGGTATGGTTACATTTGGCAGGGGGTGATGGGTATGCGAATGAGAGAATGTGTTATGAGGGGCATACGAGTTAAACTCAAGCGATAGGTAACCTTTATCGGGGGTAACTTACGTGATCAGGATTGACTAGTTGGATGTGATTACGGGTCTATGATATGTGTAAATGTTTGTGTGAGGTTCTGACCTCACAAGAAGTGGTATGGTGTGATAATTATAAAGTTGTTATATGAATGTTTTGTAATTTATGTTGGGTACGGTATACTAATGAAATGAGGTACAAAAGGTAATAATTTGATTGATCTGGCATGGATAGTTAAAATTGTATGTGTATTGATGATACATGTTTATTCCGTGGAATGGTAAGGATGATATTCATGAGATTCTTGCCAGTTTATTCCATATAATATGTTGTGTTATAATCTAGTAAAACGGTTTTGAATGAGTTTTCTTGTTTGAAATGTCATACTGAGTCAGTGTTTATGGGAATTAAATGTGATTGTGATGTTTATCGATGTGGTTGTTGTGCCTCGAGTGGTGATCCGGGCATGGTACTTCATGTTGTGATGCGGGCATTTTCGCACTGTGGTGCGGCTGTTGGTGGCGGTGTTGTGATGTCGTCACCGGTTGTGGTGGAGTAGGCGGGATGATTATGATTCGAGTTTCGACAAACATATCGATTATACATAGATTGTTGTTTTGTTTGATGTTGCTCCTGCGAGTTTCGGTTTGTGCGAGATAGACATTGTCTTGTTTATTGATGTTTTCTTTACCAGGTTAAGTTTGGGAATGAGGGTAGAGTATGATATGAAATAGAGTTGTATATGTTTTCGTTGTTGTCATGGTATAGTGATATTCTCATTGATGGGACACGGTTGTGAGAGGTTGTTACTGATAATTTTGATCTTGTTCTAGATAAGGCTTTAGTAGACATGGTAATGGCAAGTGATTCGTAAAACATGTGTGGTAATGACCTGAAAGATGCAGGTGGTTCATAATCCTTTGTTGAGATAGTGAGTGTAGGGTGTTGGGGAATTAGTGTCATGTTAAGTTATGTATTAGTTTTGCGGTAATGAAGGAAAGAACGTGAGGATATTGTGTGAGCGTACATAACGAGTGTGGATCGTGAGTTAAGCTTTTGGGAGATAAGTGCTTTACATAAAGAGGTATATTGTTTTGCAGTTATAATGGAGAGTTAGTATGGTGATTTTGCTACGAGTTTAATGGTATAGGTCAGGTGGTGTGCCGAATGAGTTGAGGTATGAGAAATGTTTAAGTAAGAGAGCCTTGGATATATACATGACGAGTGTTTAGATTATAAGTGGTTATCTTTGACATGCGGTGGTGATGAGGATAATGAGACGATATAGCTAGGATTTAGTATTAGTGAGTTACGAGGACGTAACATTTATCTTAAGAGGAGTAGGATGCGATAAAAGAGATTTTGATGGTTGTGCATATGGTAGTATAATTGGAAGTAGAGTGTTGGTGTAGCATAAAGGACGGATATTTGTTTTGATTGATTTTATTAAAGGTCATGACCGTGCTTGTAGTAGTTCGATGTTTAGGAATGGGAGAATATTTCAATAGTGTTGACAGTTGGATGAGGATGTTATGAGTGTAAGAAAACTTCGAGGACGAAGTTCCTTTTAAGGGTGGTAGAATGTAACATTCCGTTTCGATGGTTGATCTTGTTTTGTGAATTGTCTTGGTATTGAGTTGCTAGTGAGTGTTATGGAAGTGAGACAAGGTTGGCAACGTTATACTGTGGTTATTCGATAATATTATGGAGTCAATATCGAGAGGATATGTTATCTAGTAAGAGTGGTTGGTGGAGTTAATGTTAGGTGTCCATGTTTTATAGGTTGGGTTGGAACTTCGGGGACGAAGTTCTTTTTTTAAGGGGGGAAGACTGTATTACTACGGATTTTATAGGCTGGTACTCGACCGAGTATGGCCTACTCGGTCGAGTAAAGTGTGTTGGGTATTCTGTTTGGCTACTGCCCAGGAATACTCGGCCGAGTATGGGTAATACTCGACCGAGTAGAGGATACTCGGCTGAGTATACTCTATACTCGACCGAGTATCCGGTCTGACGGGTAATATTTTCCGTGGTTGATTTAGAAAGGATTAGAGTTATATTGAGACGCATTTTACAGTTTCTAAACATTTTACAAAACCTAAACTACACAACGTAACTCTAATCCTCTCCAAATCTCCCTCTCATTTGCGTGGATTGTTCGTGAGTCTAACGAATCTTGCCTTGCGTCGATTATGTCGGTAAGTCTCTGATTTCATGAGTCTCATTAAGTTGTCCTTTAGGGTTTTGCCCTAATTATTGTTTTGGGTTAATTTGGGGGTTTAGGGTTTGGTCATTATATGTGTGTTGATTGTTGATTATAATTGTTGTAGGTGACGATGTGGTAATTGCTATGCATATTGTATGATTGATTAGAGCATATCGGATTGCGAAAAGGTAAAGTTTCCTTACTCAGTTACTGTTAATTGATTTAAGACTGTGCTTGTGTTGTAATTGTTGTTATCTGTTGATCATCGGAGTATGGGTGTCGTGATGACGGTGGTGATGTGGTTGTGTTATGACGGTTGTGGTGTTGCGACAGCTGTGATGCTGTGGTGTTGTGTGATTGTGGTGGAGTCACTTGCGGGAGTGGCTTCACACCCTAGTTCGCCCTCCGTGGAACCCGTCACGGGAGGGGATGTGCAGATTAAGGGACAGGGATTGTTAGTCGCTCGTTGATGAGTTGGACTTGGTGAGGATGGCTGCGGTCACCCACTGGCGGAGTGGATTACCTGTTGCAATGGGTAATCTGGCAGGGCTACACACTTTGGTGTGTAGTCGGTTACTATGGAAGATGATCAGTCGGTTACATTGTTTGTTTGTCTTACATTGATTGAATGGTACTGACCCCGTTGTTGTTGTTTTGTAAAACCTGCGGTGATCCATTCGGGGATGGTGAGCAGACTTGACAGGTATTGCATTTGGTGAGCTTGGGCGGTCATGGGGAAGTCGTCATCACCAGTTGTATTGTCACAGTCACGAGTCTTAGCTATGATTTTGTAGTTGTCCTCAGTTATATTCACTTTACTGGTTTTGGTTTGGATTTGGATTGTTGTAAACATTAATACATTACAGTACTTCTATTAAATGTGTTTAGGACGGACGCTTTTGGTATATACTAACCTCGGGCAACCGAGATGGTAACAACCTTTCATGCTTGGGTAGTCCTGGTAAGGTACCTTGGTATGAGGGGGTGTTACAGTCGCGGTTGTGTTTTGTCTTATTTTGAGTCGGGTTAGTGAGTCTTGTGGTGTCTTGTGTAGTTCTTTGGCGTTGATAAATGTTTGTTAATGTAGTCTGTTGCGTTGTGTTAGGTCTTGTTTTAGGGTGGAGTGTGAACTTCGGGGCGAAGTTCTTTTAAGGGGGGAAGACTGTAATACTACGGATTTTCTTTGGTGACTACTCGACCGAGTAGAGCCTACTCGGCCGAGTAGTGCTGTTGATATAGTCTGTTTTGGTTCTGCCGAGGAACACTTGGCCGTGTATACACTTTACTCGACCGAGTATCCGGTCTGGCGAAGTGTATTTTGACGGTTTGATTAGGGAATGTTTAGGGTTATTTTTATATCCCGCGTCAGTTTCTAAAACATTATTTCAAACGTCATCATTTTACGATTACCCTAATCACTTCCTAATCACTCCCTAATCATCCTCTAATCTCGTTGTGTGTGCAATTGTCGCGGTCCTTGCGTATAATCTCTTGTTCTACTGTTGGTAAGTTCCATTTCCATGCCATTTGTATTCTTTTGGGGTTATTGTATTTATGGAATTGGGAGATACGGGGGATTGTGCAATGTGTAATTGTGTTATGTGATTATTGTATAGGAGAAGACTTCGTAGAGGAGCCTTTCTGATTGTTCGAGTTTCGTTCTACTGTTGATTGCTAAGGTAGGGTTTTCCCTACTCAGTTTACTGTTCATTGTTTAAGACATGATTGGTTTGTGTTATTTGTTATCCGCTGATCATCGGAGTATGGGTATTGTTGTGGCGGTGTTGATGTGGAGAGGTGGTGACAGTTGTGATATTGTGGGTTTGCCCATGCCACCTCTCTCACCACGGCTGATCTACAGCATAGATTCGCCACCCCCATTTTTCCGTTTTAAAGACAATTGTCTCTTGTTTTGATTCCAAAACTATTATTAATAATGATTGTTCGTCTTGCCATTTATATAAAAGCCATAAATTACCGTTCAAAACATCAACTATTAAATCCGCTGCACCACTTGAAATAATATTTAGCGATTTATGGTCTTCACCAGTTCACTCAATAAATGAATTAAATACTACGTCATATTTGTTGATCATTACACCAAATTCACTTAGTTATTTCCGCTAAAGAAAAAATTCGACACTCACTCCACTTTTTTATCCTTTAAAGCCCTTGTCGAGAAACAATTTTCCCGACCCATCCTCACCTTTTACTCCGATAATGGTGGAGAATTTGAGAAATTAAAACCCGACCTTGCTAAATCGGGCATCCAACATCTCACTTCCCCACCTCACACACCGGAACACAATGGCTTCGCGGAGCGACGACACCAGCACATCGTGGACACCGGACTGGCTCTTCTCGCGCACGCCTCTCTGCCTCTCCCTTATTGGTCTTATGCTCTTCAAATTGCTACATATTTAATCAATCGAATGCCCACACTCACACTAAAAAATGACTCTCCTTATTTCCGTCTATTTAATCAACATCCCAAATACAATAACTTTCACAATTTTGGTTGCCTTTGCTTTCCTTGGCTCCGTCCGTACACCAATCATAAACTTGAAGCTCGGTCCATTGCCTACATTTTCATTGGTTATTCACCCTCTCAACACTCTTACCTATATCTTGACCCATCTACAAACCGGGTCTATAGCTCTCGTCATGTCCGGTTTCTCGAAACCACGTACCCCTTCGCCACCAAATCGACCTCCACTACGCCCCTCCCCACCTCCGCTGAATGGTGTAATGTCTCCATCCCACTACTCTCACCCGCTGCCACACCTTCACCCACCACACAAACCCCTCCTATCACTCCCACAACTACTGCCTCGACCCCCTCCACACCAAACCCGAATACCCCAGCAACCCCCTCCTCCCCTGCTCAACCCACTACCCCTACATCTCCCCTCCTCTCGCCTGGCCCTGCCACCTCCTCCCCAGCTCCACCACCCTCTCCTCCCTCACCTCCCTTTCACCCCCATGGAACCCGTGCCTCCCATAACATCTTCAAACCCATCAATAAACTCAACCTAAGTGCTCACCTACACTCACCCGAACCCACCACGGCCAAACAAGCCTTGCTCGACCCCATATGACGCTCCGCCATGGAAACCCAGTTTCGAGCTCTTCAAGACAACAAAACATGGGAATTTGTTCCCTCCTCCCCATCCCAAAACTGTGGGAAATAATCTGTATACTTCCCCTTAATTTAGAAGGATTATAACGATTTAACAAAGATGATCTAAGGTAATAAAATAAAATACATAAACAAAAGTAAAAGATTCAGAAATAACCTTCGGTCCTAGCAAATATGGCCTAAGAACAATATCAAAATTGATATTCGCCTATCAGTTGCACCCAAAACGATCTGAGATATGCCCTTCGATTATGCTAGAATTTATCTAAAATTTTCTGTAAAATTTAGTTGTTTTGTGTTCTTGTGATGAGAGAAAGGAGGCAAGGTCAAGAAAAAACTGATGGGGCATATTCTGCACCCGCTGACCGAGTCAACATATTGAGCAAGGTCAAAGATATCCACAGCAAGTCAACGTCTTAGACAGCCTAACCGACGCAGCCAGTCGGCCTGTCACTTGGGTCTCGGCTAGGCAACTAGCCAGCCGGGATACACATCCGCGTACTCACATCCAAGACCCCTCAGCATGGAGTCAACAGGGCCCGCCGGCCTGCCATGGGTCCCTCGGCCGAGGGTAGAACAGTCTTTCCACCTGCTCTGCCACTTGGCCACTACGTGACAAAAGGTGAAAGTCTATAAATACTCCTCAACCCTCATTGAGGAAAGGATCCAAAAATAATCAGTTAAACACACTAATCTAGTATAAACTCCCTTATCTCTCTACAATATACTTTGCCAAGGAACACACAACTTAATCCCTTTAAGTTTACTGACTTGAGCGTCAGAGTGAGTCCGCTCGGTACCAAGCCGAGCCCTCAGTTTGTTCATTGTTTCAGGAGAGGCCGAAAGGAAGAGTCAAGCAAAGTCATCATTCTACAAGCTTACGTGGTAACAAATCTGCTCTGGAATCATGCCCGGAACAATTGGCGCCGTCTGTGGGAAAGCCATACTAAAAGCTAGTCAAATCCCTTACAAAAAAAAAACACAAAACCCACCCAACAAGCTAAGAGAATGTCAAAACAGCCAGAAGTAATTGTGACCGACGAAACTGCATTCTATCAGGATGACACACCACAATTTCGAGATTAAGCGATCCCCCACCGCCGAGTAATTCAACCGCGACGGGATGCCAATAATACCAGAAACACCGCTCGCCGCCGCCATGTCACCGTCATGGGACATGTGGTCGATGCAGCCAAATCAAGCTCGTTCGGACCGATGGGTAATACGCCGATCACCCCCGCCACAACGACGGTGACGGCAAAGACACCCGCAGTGACCAGGGCCCATAAAGTGACTCCGATCAACTTGACCGAGCAATACAAGGAGCGACCATGCAAGGACGTCGGCGGTGCCCGTGGTGTCGGTGGCGGACAAAGTCCTTTCCCATCTCGCGGAGGACAGCGTCGCCATGGCAACAACGAGGCCACCCCCTAAGAAACGAAGAAAGGAGCCCGACTCACCAGAGTCGGATAACAAGAAGCCCTTCCCGCTACGGGGAGAGAAGCCGGACTAGGAATACGAGGAGCCGATCGCCACGTGTCATTCGGCACGTGGTCAGACAGCCCCTCCATGACTACGTTCTCGAAGTCCCGGTGCCGACCAAGCTTCAGCTGCCGTCCCTATCATACAAAGGGGACAGTGACCCAACCGACCACGCCGAGGCTTTCGAGTCTTACATGTCGGTATGGGAGCAGCCTGATGAGATATGGTGCCGAGTCTTCCCAACAACCCTGCACGGGATGGCCCAGAGTTGGTACAAAGGGCTACCTAATGGCTCGGTGTACTGTTATGCCGACCTCAGGGATAATTTCATAGCCCAGTACGCTTGCAACAAGCGAAGGGTCGTGGAGACATCGGATCTCCTGACTATCCGACAGGGAGATGACGAGTCCCTCCGGAGTTACGTCAAGAGGTTCGACGCTAAGGTTCAGCAGATTCGTGAGCTAAACCCCGAACTGGCGGCCTTCGCACTGATGAAAGGCCTGCCGAAGGACGATTTCAAAAATGAGCTCATCAAGTGCGAAGACCTCAATCTAGCCTCCGCCAGGAAGATGGCCGACTGAGCCATAAAGGTGGAGGACTACCACAAGACCTGGGTAGGCCACAGCAAAGCTGGGCAACCAGAGAGGAGGAGCCGCCGGGAGAACACTGACGAAGGTCGCCGTGACAATAATCGGTCACGACCTGAAAGATCTAACAGGAAACAGAACTCGGCGGGCGCCGGGGGGAGTTCGGGACCATACACCCAGAAGCGGTACCACGGTCTCACCCCCCTGGTCAAATCACCGGCCGAGGTCTTTGCCCTAAGCAATAATGAAGGGCAGAAGTGGGCAAGGCCCCCCAAGACAAAGGCGGAGGGCGACGCAAGCCAATTTTGCGATTACCACGGCCAGCCCGGCCATAAGACCGACGACTGTCGGTATCTGAAGAACGCCATCGAGGAGCTGATCCGAAAGGGGGCCCTCAGCAAGTATGTAGCTGGGCCCCCGGAATCGAGCTCCGACGGGGCGAATAGGAAATCGGTGTTCCAGAGGATAGGAGTGATCCAGGTGGTTATCGGAGGTAACGAGAACGGAGGGTCAGCTAATGGGCACAAACGGCACCTAAATGAGCTTTACCAAGCCATCAACTTTGTGCCCACCACAGCGATCCCCGCTTCCACCGTCCCCGATATAACCATCGGAAAGAAAGACTACGAAGGAGTCGTAGCCCCACACAGCGACCCGTTGGTGGTCCACCTTGACATAGCCAACCACTTGGTTAAGAGGTGCCTAATTGATACATGCGCCTACACAAACATCATGTTCAGGGAATGCTTCCTCAATCTCGGTTTGAAGATTGAGGACCTGATCCCCTGTACCAACCCACGATACAACTTCTCAGGGGCCGGCCTGGTACCCCTGGGATCAATCAAGTTGCCGGTGATGTTTGGCCAGGAGGATACGGCCAAAAATGTTTGGTCTGAGTTCGTGGTCATTGATGGTTCGTCTGCCTACAACGTTCTTATAGGCCGAGTCACTTTGAGCGAGGCCGATGCTGTAATGTCCATCCGGGCCCTGACATTGATGTATGTCTCGGACCGGGGGGAGGCACAAAAGCTCGTCTCAAAGGACGAGAAAGACGAAATTGTCAATGTCCAAATATCTGCCAGAGGGTGTAACATGCAGTCCCTCAAAGTGGCGAAGAAATCAGAGAAGGGGAAGACCAACAACGTCAGCATGGTCGAGGGGGCCGAGACCGAGCAAGTGGAAATTGACCCAGGACGCACCGTAACTGTCGGTGTCGACCTGGAGCCAAAGTTCAGAGCCGATCTCCTAGACCTGCTGAGGAAGAACAAAGACGTCTTCGCGTACTCAGCCGCCGAGATGCCAGGAGTGAGCCGAGAGGTGATCGTTCACAAGCTGAACGTGCTCTCCAACGCTCGCCCTGTCAAGCAGAAGATGAGGAACTCCTCGACCGAGAAAGATGAGGCCATCAAGGCCGAGGTAGACAAACTATTAGAGGCAGGCTTTATCATGCCTTGTACTTACCCCGAGTGGCTAGCAAATGTTGTAATGGTGAGGAAGTCATCGGGGGGTGGAGGATGTGTGTGGATTTTACAAACCTCAATAAAGCATGTCCTAAATATTGTTATCCCTTGCCTCGAATAGATAGTTTAATAGACGCAACGGCAGGCTACACTATGCTGAGCCTACTCGACGCCTTCTCAAGGTACCATCAGATATTCATGGCCGAAGAAGACATGCCTAAGTGCGCATTCATCACCATACACGGCACATACATGTATAAAATGATGCCGTTCGGTTTGAAAAACGCTAGCGCAACTTACACTAGGCTGGTGGACAAAGTGTTTCAAGATCAAAAAGGGCGAAACATCGAGGCTTACGTCGATGATGCTATTGTAAAAAGCAAGTCTGACAGCGAGCACTTGGCCGACTTGAGCGAAACATTTTGTTCACTAAGGAAATACAAGATGAAACTTAACCCAATGAAATGCAACTTCGGTGTCCGGGCAGGTAAGTTCCTCGGCGTGCTTGTCAGTGCCAGGGGAATTGATGCCAATCCAGAGAAAGTCCAAGCAATACTGGACCTACCGGAGCCGAGGAATCGAAAAGAGGTTATGATGTTGACCGGGAGGATGGCGGCTCTCGCCCGTTTCATCTCTCGGTCAGCCGACAAGAGCACCCCATTCTTCAAAGTGTTGAAGGGGAATAAAGACTTCAGCTGGGGGGAGGAACAGAGCACGCCTTTCGTGCAACGAAAGCTCATCTTCAAACTCTCCCTACCCCGTACAGCCGATCTTTGGGGGGAGACGCTATATCTATACATAGCGATTACCTCGGCCACGGTCGATCCGTGATCATCGAGAGAAGAAAACAAACAAGAAGACACCCAATCTACTTTGTCACCATACATTGTTGCCCGCCGAAAAAAATTACCCACCGATTGAAAAAGCCCTTTCTTTGCGTCGTTGCCGCAAGGAAACTGAAACCTTACTTCGACGCACATCCCGTGACGGTCTTAACCGACCAACCATTGGAGAAAGAATTGGAAAAATTTGAACAAGCCGGCAGGCTCATCAAATGGGCAGTAGAGATATCCGGCTTCGACATTCAATACAAGCCGAGGCCCTCGATAAAGGGGCGGGCACTTGCAGACTTCCTGGCCGAGTGCACATATCAAGAAGAACCAAACCCCGGAGTTTGGGAAGTATACACCAACGGGTCCTCCACGGCAAACAGCTCAGGAGCCGGCATCCTTATCATCAGCCCAAACGGGGACGAGTTTGAGTACGCCTTGAAATTTACCTTCTCGGCCTCAAACAACGAATCCGAATACGAGGCGGTGATAACTGGAGTCGAGCTAGCTAGAGCTGCCGGAGCAGAACACATTATGTTGAAGACAGACTCACTATTGGTTACTAACCAAATCAGAGGAGAGTATGAGGCTCGAGGCGACGGAATGGTGAGATACCTGGAAAGGGTAAAAGCAGACACTGCAAAATTGAAATCTTTCCAAATACAATGTATCCCCAGATCCGAGAACAACCGAGCCGACGCTCTCTCAAAACTTGCCAGTTCAAGCATCAAGAATGTCAGCCGGACCGTGCTGGTGGATATCAGGAATGCTAAAAGCATCACTGAGACCGTCGGCATGGTGGGCGACATAGAAGCCGAGGCGACGTGGATGACTTCGATAATGAAATTCAAACTTACAAATGAGTTACCGGAGGACCGCAGTCTCTCCCAGAAGATAAGAAGGATCGCCGCAAGGTACTTGGTGTTTGAAGGAGAATTGTATAGAAGGTCCGTAATAAGGCCACTTCTTAAATGTGTCAGCCCAGCCGACGCAGAGCTCATACTGACAGAGATTCACGAAGGCATCTGCGGACATCACATGGGGGCAAGAACACTAGCCCACAAAGCTCTCCGAGCCGGCTACTTCTGGCCTACCATGCTTGAGTATTCCAGAGCTAAGACCAAGAAGTGTAAAAATTGTCAGATGCATGCTCCGGTGATACACGCACCTTCCCGAGACTTACAACCAGTACTTAGCCCCCTATCATTTGCACAATGGGGGATGGATTTATTAGGGCCATTTCCGATGGCCTCCGGAGGAAGGAAGTACCACTACTACAAATTTAGGCAACTACAACGCCCCTTTAACAACGATTATTCACGAAAATCACAATAGACGTTGTAGAATGTATGGCGCGAATTTTACTAAAATAAATTACAACGGGTATGGTTATAAAAACCGTTGTTATTAGTTTTAACAACGGGTCACACATGCAAAACCGTTGTTAATAATTTGGCGCAAAATTGGCGCAAAGTTAGTGAAAAGTAATCACAACGGTTACTTTTGAAACCCGTTGTTAAAACATATTTGACAACGGGTATTTTTTACAACCGTTGTTAAAACATATTTCACAACGGTTGTTGTTTAATAACCGTTGTCAATACCTTCCATACTCGTATAAACCACACAAACAAGTCTCTGCAGCCACAAAACACAACCCTTAATACACAAACACAAACACAACAGACAAACAAACACAAAACACACACTCTCTTTCTCTCTTTCTCACTTTCTCATCGTCGCTTCTTCTCGCCGTCACTTGTTGATTTTATCGTCTATTACGTTCTGTATTTATCGGTAAATCTCGCCACACTGTTTTTTCATCGTCATTATTTTCTTTTTCTATTTATTTCTTTTGCATATATGTGTTTTTATCGACCATTATGTTATTTGTTTAAGTATTGTTCGCATAATTAGTTACTAAAACAATGAAGAAGCAAGATGAAGAAGTAAGATAAACATAATTAATATATATATATATATATATTTATAAATACATAAATTAAAAAAAAAAATTACATATGTAAAAATGCAATTCTTATATTTTCATGGAGGATCTTATTGTGCTCTATCGTATCCATCCTCTCCTCCTTGGCTATTTGGAGGTTCCGTTCAGCATTGCTATATCGTCATATAGCCGCAATCGCTCTGTTCTCGTCAAGCCATCTTCTTTGGCGTGCTTGATGCGGTTCGAGCTTCCACAAGGTAGCTCCTGAAACTTTCCTCAATATGGAGGAACCGGCGGATGAAGTTGTTGTTGTTCTCGATCATGGTAAGAGTCTTTAGGATGAAATCATTCATTTTGTTAGAGTTTTTTGAGTTTGATTTGAAAGATTAAGTAGAGTTTGTTTTAACAGTTAGAGTTTGGAGATGAATATATGAGATAATAATGGAAATGTTAGTTGAGATATGCAATGTATTTATACTAAGCAATGTGTGTGGGTTGAGTTAATTGCTTTTTAATTAATAAATATGTTAGGAAGTTGTGCCATAATCATCATCATATATCTCTCAATAATGCTCCTTCAAATCCGTTTACTAACCCTTCTAATTCCATATTATCCGTTCATATGTACAGTGATGTCAGTAATAATGCATGCATCGGAATTCTAACAGGCCGTAATTATGCATGCATCTAGTAATATTTAATTTAATTTTTTTTTAATTTTTTAAGAACAAACAACAACGGTTATTTTATAACACCCCGTTGTCTTTAGTTATAACAACGGTTTTGTATATTAAAACCCGTTGTTATAACTTTCCCCCCAAAATTGTGTCACACTTTCCACAACGGGTTTTTATACATAAAACCGTTGTTAATAGTTTTAACAACGGTTTCCTTAAGTAAGCCAACCGTTGTTAAAACCTTCTACAACGGACGCATTAACAACGTCCGCTTTTTTATATAACAACGGTTTTTTACCGTTGTTATAGCCTGTATCTGTAGTAGTGTACCTAATCGTCGCCGTTGATTACTTCACCAAATGGGTCGAAGCTGTCGCGGTACCTGCCAAGACCACGACGGCCGTAAGAAAGGTAATCTGGGAGAACATCATAACTCGTTTTGGGTTACCCCAAGTCATGGTATTTGACCACGGCCGAGAGTTTTGGAGTGACATGGTGATGAACTGGCTAGAAGAGCTCGGTATCAAGTTTGCGTACTCCTCCGTCTGCCACCCTCAGATCAACGGGCAGGCGGAAGCAACTAATAAAACAATCCTAAACGGGCTTAAAAAGAAGGTTGAAGATCTAAAGGGAAGGTGGGCCGATGAACTACCCGGCGTCCTGTGGTCCCTTAGAACCACGGAGAAAGAAGCAACGGGGTACAGTCCATTCCACCTAGTCTATGAGTCCGAAGCCGTCCTGCCAATTGAAGCATCGGTGCCGACATTTAGAAGGCAAACCTTTGACCCAGTCAAGAATGAGGAAGGCCTGAGATTCTCCCTAGACCTGGTCGAAGAAAGCCGAGACACGGCACGGCTTAACTTGGTAGTATATCAAAATCGAATAAGAAGAGCATATAACCGTAAGGTCCACAAAAGAGACTTAAGAGTAGGAGATCTAGTCCTAAGAAAGTCAGCCGCCACCAACAAAGGAAACATCCATGGCAAAATGACGGCCAACTGGGAAGGACCCTACAAAGTGGTTGAAGAAATGAGGCCGGGTACATACCGGCTGACAGACATGGGGGGAGTGCCTCTAATGAGCCACTGGAACACCGACAATCTTAGAAAATACTTTGTATAGCGGCGGAGGTGTCCGAGACCGTTGTAGGCACCCCAACGCTTGATTATATCTAATGAAGAATGTTCCAAGTTTTCTATCAAAGTGAAATGTCCCTCCCATAGTCATACCAAGATATTTACAACAGCAGTCAAAACGTAAACTCGTTCACCTCGGCCAAAAACGGGAGTGACAAGGGAAACGCGACTTGCCCCACAGCAGTTGATCCAACATGCTTAGGAACGTATAAGTACGGTTGAGAAATGCAAATCGGACGCCTCGTCAAGGCCGAGAGTGAAAGAGGAAGCGATCAACACGTCTACAGATACGACATTGTCGCGCGCTAACCCCGATTGCCTTGGCCAGACCGAGAGTGACGGGGACACAACGACCGATACGCTAACATGTTCACAACGGCGGTTGGGAAACGCAAATCTGACTGCCTCGGGCGGTGGAGGAAGCGACCGACACGCCAACATGTTTAAAAACGTTAAGTACAGTTGAGATACGCATTCTAACTGCCTCGGCCAAAGCCGAAGGTAGAAACGAAAGAAAAAGCGCTCAATTAATAACGAAGGAAGACAACTCAGACAAAAATGAGAAAAAGACCTCGGCCAAGCCAGAGGCAAAATAAACAAACTCTTATTAAAAATGTTTACAGGTAATACAAGGAAGAAGTCGACGGCCGTCCCCATAAGGATAGCCTAAACACTACCTACCAAAGTTTACAAAAAGAAGGAACAAAGAAAAGGGTACGGACATAAGACATGAAGTGCCAAAAGATGGCAGGGGAGGAAAGGCTTAATAATTGGCCCCGAACAGTGAAGCTATCCGAGATGCCGGTGAACCCGGTGACGACCGCCCGTCTCCCTATGCTCGTTGCTTTGCTCGCCACCGGCGACATCAACAAAGATCATCTTTGGTGGGCGACCCGAGGCGACTTGGCGGCTTCGGCTCCGCTACCTTTGCCCTCTCGCTTCCTCCCCGCCTTCGCCTTTCAGCATGGGCCGCCTTCTCCGCAGCCTCCTCTTTCTCCTTCTTCACCTCTGCCTCCTCCGCAGCCTTCGCCTCCGCAGCCTTCGCCTTAGCATCAAGCTTATCATCAAACAGCTCGTCAAATTTTTGCCACGGGAAGGAGCCTTCAGGAAAGAGCTCTCCGATCACTTCCCTGGCGGCTTCTTCGGCCAGGTCCCGGTATTGGGCGCACATATTAGGAAGGACGACGCTTTGGAGCGTCTCAATGTCCTCCTCCCTCTAGGTGAGGATTGCCTTTGTGTTCCTGTGTGACTTCTCCTGGGCCGTATACAGGGACTTTCATTCCTCCCTCTTCTTAACAGTGAAGTCGAAGGCAGCCTGAAGCTGGTCACGCTCCTCCAGCAGCTTAGCGGCATCAGTCTCCACAGCCTCAACCTTGGCTCTCTCAGCAAGGACCGCCTTTTCAGCGTCCTCCCTAAGTTTTCGCTCCGCAAGGACCGCCTTTTCAGCCTCGACCTTGGCCCTCTCAGCTTCCTTCTTCGCAGCAGCGAGCTCAAGCCTGAGTCGCTCAAGCTGTGGGGCAGCTTCGGCCATGACCTTTTCTTGCTCCATAATATGAGCACCGGCCATATCAGCCCACTTCGCCAGCATCTTCCTAATCTGGGCGGGGGAAGGCTTCGGGGAGGAGGAGACGACGGCGGCATCTTTATCACCCGTCTGCGCAGGTCGCTTCTCAATACGCCGTTCAGTAGGACCGGTAGACGGCGACGGTTGATCTACAAAAAATTCGGACAAAGCATCCATGTCAACGTTCATTGACATGCCAGAGAGCCTGTCATCAGGAACGCCTAATGAACCAGCTAAATCTGAACCACAGGTTAGATCTGTACCAGGCTTGGCCTTCTTGGCCGGAGGACCCATTTCTTTGCCGGCCTCGGTAGCAGTAGCAGCGGCAGCAGCAGTCTCTTTTCTCTTACGTAAGAGAGGAGATTCCTCTGCCACGGTGACCTCCTCATTGGTAATATCGACGACCACCACCGTCTCCTTTTGGACTGCAGGGATTGAAGGTGGAACTGAAGTTGACGCTGTCGCCGCCGGAGACGTTGCTTTTCGCTTTCGGTGCGGCACGTTACCGGCAACCTTCGCCTGGGCCGCTGTCACATCTAGGGCCTTCAACTGCTGATCCATGAGGTCGTTCGGCGCCGGTCTGCGATCACGTGTCTCGGCCTTCGGATGCAACTCAACAACTTTCTTGTCCTTGTCAAGTCCCATCCTCTTGAGGATATCCGCAGACAGATCCGGGCCAAAACGGTCTGTAAAAGAAACGAGGCAAAAGTTAAACGAAAGAAATAAATCAAAGTTCAATAACATAAACATTAAAAGCAGAGATGGGCCTCACACCGACCCTACTCACCCTGTTCGAGGGCCGGTATGAGGCCGACGTGGCAGAGCAGCTCATCCTGAAGAATGATCTGCGTCGGGGGCATCCATCCCTTCGGCGTCCCATCCATCTCAGCCTCAAACAGCTTCATCGCCCGCCTTTCGTCCTCATTGAGATGGACCCTAAAGGCGTCCATCTTAAGCTTACTCCGGAAGACATATTTCTCACGCTCCCCCCGACTCTCACACCGCAAATTGACGCGGCTTTGGAAGGACCGGGGCAGTGGATAATCCCCTGGAACCTCAACATATACCCACCGTGCCTTCCAGTCCTTGCAGGAAGTAAGCTTAGAGACAGTGATATAACCTGGCTCGGTCTGTATGCTATACCACCCCTTGCCACCTTGGACATTCAGTCGAAGGTGATGAAGCCAGCGGAATAGGTTCACCGTTGGGGCCTCCCCCTTAAACTAGCATAGCCACACAAAGCCAACAATCGTCCTAATGGCCAACGGATGCAGCTGTGCCACAACGACGTTCATTGCTTTAATTATGGCAGCAACGTATGCATTGAGAGGAAACCGGAGCCCATACTCCAGGTGTCTCATGTATACGCCGATACAACCCGGGGAGGGCAACAGACGGCCCGACCCTCTTTAGGAATAACAATCCTATACTCCCTGCCGAAGGAGAAATGATGTTCGAAAAGTTCAGAACCAGAACAACTGGCGAACTTGTTGGTCCAAGCACGATCAGGGCCGATCTTACAGGCGTCGCCGTGATCCAGGAGATGTGGCCTCTCCTCATCTGAATGAGTCCTTTCCTCATCATCACCATCATCATCAGCATCATTACCGTCATCATCACCATCATCATCATCCGAGAAATCCTCCAAATATTGATCGTCAACCTCAGGAGAAGGAGACCTAGGGCCCCCGGACCTTATCGGGATGGCGGCCAATGCCTCCTCTTCATCAAGGCGCGACGCGGAACCCCCCGGCGCAGGATTACTAGGTCCGGCATCAGCAGAAGATATGACAACGAATATTTAACAAGAAAAAAAAGATTGAAGAATTTGTTTGATTACCTTGGAAGGAAATGTTACACCGATTAAACGCTTCGAGAAATTAGAAAGAGAAAGGAACTCTGCGAAAGAAAAACGAAACAAGAGGAAATTTTTGAGAAGTGAAATTTGGAAGGCCAAAATGAGGGGGTAACTGCCCTATTTATAGAGCAAAGCCCACTCAATCCGACCAATCAGAGCAAAGCCCATGAAGCGTCAACCAATCAACGTCGAGCCACGTGTCAAGCATACAGCCATGGAATGTCAATCGACAAACAGTTACAAAACTTCTTCAACACGCTCCTTGACAGAATGCCAATCGACGTATCTTCTTCAAAACAACCCTTAGTATCTACTTGCCGAACGGCCAGCTGTTTAACCGAGCTTGGCAGCACCGGCTGGGGGCAATCAAAAGCACATGGCACTCGCAAACTCGGTCTCGGCCAGCACCATTTTCTTTTCCACATTTGATGCCCTTTACACATCCATGTGGAGGGGGGATACGGTACGGCCTGAGCAGGACCAAGCCGAGGAAGAAGAAGCCGGGGAAGAAATTTGAACTTACGCAGAATACGCTCAACACTCATCGAAGGTCCATACCACGGCATAGACTACGCTGGGGGAAAATTGATGAGGCATATTCTGCACCCGCTGACCGAGTCAACATATTGAGCAAGGTCAAAGATATCCACAGCAAGTCAACGTCTTAGACAGCCTAACCGACACAGCCAGTCAGCCTGTCACTTGGGTCTCGGCTAGGCAACTAGCCAGCCGGGATACACATCCGCGTACTCACATCCAAGACCCCTCGGCATGGAGTCAACAGGGCCCGCCGGCCTGCCATGGGTCCCTCGGCCGAGGGTAGAACAGTCTTTCCACCTGCTCTGCCACTTGGCCACTACGTGACAAAAGGTGAAAGTCTATAAATACTCCTCAACCCTCATTGAGGAAAGGATCCGAAAATAATCAGTTAAACACACTAATCTGGTATAAACTCCCTTATCTCTCTACAATATACTTTGCCAAGGAACACACAACTTAATCCCTTTAAGTTTACTGACTTGAGCGTCGGAGTGAGTCCGCTCGGTACCAAGCCGAGCCCTCAGTTTGTTCATTGTTTCAGGAGAGGCCGAAAGGAAGAGTCAAGCAAAGTCATCATTCTACAAGCTTACGTGGTAACAAATCTGCTCTGGAATCATACCCGGAACAAAAACATTAGGGTAGAATTAATTCTCTACCTTTCTTTTTATACAGGCCGAAACTTGGAGTCAATTAGGAAAGATAAAAATCTCCTAATATTCGGCCAAGCTGATCGAAATAAGGACTAAAATTCTCCTTATTTTGGTCTTTCCAAAAATATATAATATGTGTTGAATTGTCATCTAGTGAGGATCGAACCCATGACCTCTTGTTATGTGTACCCTCACTATTACCACTATGACACATTCAGCTTGTTGATATTAAATACAACTAATTATATTTAATTACGAATTAACAGATTAATTCGTCCAAGCTAACATTATATATATTTAATTAAATATAACTTATTATATTTAATTTACGAATTGACAGTTAATTCGTCTCAACTTAATATTGTTTAATTTTATTAAATAATTATCTCATCAACACATTGACTAACTTTTTAGTCATTTTGGACATCAATGTAATTATATTTCTATAACCACATTTCTCAAACACGTCCTATAGGTGTGACCTTTAGGGACCAGTTGATCACCGCCATCTGTATGATAATAACGTCAAACTTTCTAGCAAGCCAACCGTTATTAGGTAAACGCTAATCAACTGATTAAATATACGAAGTATACCCTTGTGAACCTGTAAGAGATTTACAAATGTTATCACACTAATTTGTGGAGGACACAAGCTCCAACAAACTCCCACTTGTCCTCACAAGTGTATGTGCGATAACCGATTCTCATATCCTTTAAAATTTCTCCCACTCAATGTAAAACAATTTGCAAATCCGAATTCACAAAGGTCGTATTTTACAAGCGATCAGTATCAAGAGTGGTTTTCCCGACTAGAGAGTAACTTAACTGATAAACGAATCAACATTCGAGCATGGCCATGCATTTCAGTTACAACTACTCGAGTGGCCCTGAGAAATAACTATACCTGATAAGGGTGGGATATTTTCCTCAATTTGAATCCTGCAGACGTAAGCACAGTATGAAATGACCCAGAAAAAATCTACTTAGCCGCAGTTACGGTAGACCGTGAGAAAGAAACCAAAGTCACCCAAAAACTGCCTTAATCTCAAGAGACAGTCGATAGTCAAAAGAATCGACTCTAGGAACACAATGGATGTCCTATCCACGACCTGGCACCGAATGTTATTAAACATTTAGGACTCCATTACGTTGTCACAAAAAATTGTCCTACAAGGGGTCGTCATAATCTCGTATCTGTGATCGATTAGTCAACCGTTTAACTTATGGCTCGTTGAACCCACCATCAATCGACTGGACAATATAATAGCCGGAGTTATCAGCTCACATTGGGGATTACGGACCAAAACAAATATAATGTAATTCAGTTCACTTTGTGGCGTTCAATGTTGTCAGTACAATCCACATGAAAAACAAAATATTATATATATAAAACGATGAAGTTATAAATAATATATGAAAAAGATAATGTATCAAATCCATAATCAAGTACTACAACTCTGGAACATGTTTAATTCCCATGGAATTAACATGCCCTACATGCTTATCATAATTCAACGGTTTGGTGAGAGGATCCGCGATGTTATCATCCGTCGCAATCTTGTCAATCACTATCTCTTCTTGCTCCACGTAATCACGGATCAGGTGAGCCTTCCGAAGTACATGTCTAGATTTGTTACTAGACTTTGGCTCCTTAGCCTGGAAGATGGCACCTCTATTGTCACAATAGATGGTGATCGGGTCATTCGAACTAGGAACTACCGAAAGCCCTTGTAAGAATTGACGCATCCATATCGCTTCCTTTGCTGCCTCCGAAGCGGCATAGTACTCGGATTCAGTAGTAGAATCTGCTACAACACTCTGTTTGGAACTCTTCCAGCCTGACCGCAGCACCATTAAGAGTGAAGACGAACCCGGACTGAGATTTTGAATCGTCTTGATCAGTTTGGAAGCTAGCATCTGCGTAACCGGTTGCGCATAGCTTAGTATCGCCTCCATAAGTCAATACCCAATCCTTAGTCCTCCGTAGGTACTTGAGGATATTTTTGACTGCTATCCAGTGTGTTTCACCTGGGTCTTTTGGTACCGACTCGTCATACTCAATGCATATGCCACGTCTGGACGTGTGCATATCATGGCATACATGATCGATCCTATTGCAGATGTATAAGGAACACGACTCATGCGCTCAATCCCTTCAGGCGTCGTGGGTGACTAAGACTTGCTCACCTGCATCCCAGTCGTCATAGGAAGGTTCCCCTTCTTGGAGTTGGTCATACTGAACCTCTCAAGAACCTTATCCAAATAAGACTCTTGACTAAGTGATAACGTCCGTCGTGATCTATCTCGGTAGATACGGATTCCCAATATACGCTGTGCCTCACCCAGATCTTTCATCTGGAAATGGTTTTTCAACCATTCTTTAACCGAAGATAGGAGAGGAATGTCATTCCCAATCAAGAGTATGTCATCGACATACAATATCAAGAATACAATCTTGCTCCCACTCGACTTGATATATAAGCATGGTTCTTCGACCGATTGAGTGAAACCATACTCTTTTATCACTTGGTCAAAACGATGATTCCAACTCCGAGAAGCTTGCTTAAGTCCATAAATGGAACGCTTAAGCTTGCATACTTTCTTAGGATGTTTAGGATCTATGAAACCTTCGGGTTGCACCATGTACAACTCTTCCTCCAAATAACCGTTTAAGAAGGCGGTTTTCACATCCATTTGTCAAATCTCATAATCATGAAATGCGGCAATCGCTAAGATTATCCGAATGGAACGTAGCATGACTACAGGTGCAAAAATCTCATCATAATGCAATCCTTGCACTTGAGTGAAACCTTTTGCCACAAGTCGTGCCTTATAGATATCTGGTTGCGCGTCTACAGAACGCTTTATTTTGTAAAGCCATTTGCACTGTAGAGGTTTTACCTTATTAGGTAAATCAACTAGATCCCATACGTTATTCTCATACATGGAATCCATCTCGGATTGCATGGCTTCGAGCCATAGCTTTGAGTCGGAACAAGCCATAGCACCTTTATAGGTTGCGGGGTCATTACTTTCTAGAAGTAAAACGTCATTCTCCTCGACCATACCAATGTATCTGTCCGGAGGATGAGAGTCTCTACCCGACCTCCTAGGTTCCTCAGGAATATTAACCGTATCATCAGTTGGAGGTACAACTTCCTCCATCTATTCCTCGGTTGTTGGTTCTGGAACCTCCGACAGCTCGAAGGTTCTATTACTCGACTTGTTCTCGAGGAATTCTTTCTCTAAGAACGTCGCACTAGCCGCAACAAAAACTCGATGTTCGGTTGGCGAATAGAAGTAATGACCAAATGTTCCTTTTGGATAACCTATAAAGTATGTTTTGACCGATCGCGGGCCGAGCTTATCCTCATGTCTCCACTTGACATAAGCCTCGCAGCCCCAAACCCGAATAAAGGACAAGTTAGGTACTGTTCCCTTCCACATTTCATATGGAGTCTTGTCGACAGCTTTAGACGGACTTCGGTTAAGTATAAGAGCAAAATGACAAAGAGCATAACCCCATAATGAATCAGGCACTACGGTGTGACTCATCATGGATCGAACCATGTCTAGTAAGGTTCGATTTCTCCGTTCGGACACACCATTCAATTGAGGTGTTCCAGGTGGAGTTAACTGCAAAACGATTCCACAGTCTTTCAGGTGTAGATCAAACTCATTTGAAAGATATTCGCCACCCCGATCTTAACGGAGTACTTTAATCTTTCTACCCAGTTGGTTCTGTACCCTATTCTGGTATTCCTTGAATTTCTCAAAGGACTCACTTTTATGCTTCATTAAGTAGACATATCCGTATCTACTCAAATCGTCCGTGAAAGTGATAAAATATCTATAGCCATCTCTAGCGGTAATTGACATAGGTCCACATACGTCCGTATGTATGAGTCCTAATAGGTCACTAGCGCGCATTCCAACACCTTTGAAGGAAATTCGAGTCATTTTGCCAATGAGACATGATTCACACGTGCCATATGCAGAAAATCCGAATGAGGGAATAGTCCCATTATCGACGAGTTTCTTTACGCGTTTCTCATTTATGTGTCCCATTCGACAATGCCATAGATAGGTTTGATCTTTGTCACCAACCTTTAATTTCTTATTATTCATGTGTAATACTTCCGTGGTTTGATCTAAGATATAAATTCCATTCATGGAAACTGCTTTGCCATAAATCATTTCATTAAAAGATAAAATACAACTATTATCCTTTATTGAAAATGCAAAACCGTCTTTAGCAAGTACGGAAACAGAAATAATGTTCTTAGATAAACTGGGTACATAGTAACAGTTATTTAAAGATAACTCAAAACTACTAGGGAGTTGGATTACATATGTTCCCTTCGAGGCAGCAGCTACTCGTGCTCCATTCCCTACTCGCAGGTCCACATCACCTTTTTCGAGAGGTATGATGTTTTTTAGGCCCTGCAAATGATTACACAGATGAGAACCACAACCAGTATCTAGTACCTAAGTTTCGAAACTTACATGGTTAATCTCAATCATATGAATATAAGATGACATACCAACAGGAACGACGCGGCCTGCCTTGATGTCCTCACGGTAGACGGGACAGTTCCTCCTCCAATGTCCAGTCTTGTGACAATGGTGGCACTCTATGTCACCGCCCTTGCTCTTTGTCTTGCCCTGTGAGCCACTAGTCTCATCAGGCGCACTCTTACCGTTTCCTGGCTTCTTAAACTTTGGCTTACCTACAGCTAGGTCGCCATGAGCCTTGCCCTTACCTTTACCTTTGTTGTAAATTGTGAGAACATCCTGCTTCATGCTCCCACTCAATTTCATATCCTTCTCGGTCTGTACGAGAAGGGAGTATAGCTCATGAGGACTCTTTTTCAAGTCATTCATGAAGTAGTTCGCCCTGAAAAGGGAAAAACCATCGTGAAGAGAATGAAGCATTCGGTCAATGACAATGCTCTCACTGATTTTACAATTCAGTGCCTCCAGCTTCTCGACATTCTTAATCATGTGAAGAATGTGTGGGCTAACCGGTTGGCCCTTCTGGAGTTTCGCATCAAAGAAGCGACAAGTATGCTCATATGTGATGATTCTCGGTGCCTTTGAGAACTCATTAGTGAGCGTGGTGAAAATCTTGTTTGCACCTTGGGCAATGAAGCGTCTCTGCAAATTGGTTTCCATTGCAAAGATGAGTACGTTCTTTATCGCACCCGCTTCCATAACGAAATCACTATAAGCGAGTGACTCGTTGACTCCTGCATTTGGGCCTGGTTGACCGGTATTGGCTCGCTTAAATACCCGAGCTTACCGTCGCCAGATGATGATGATTCCGTAGTGCCGCCTCCCGGTCCATAAAATTGGACCCATCATTCTTCAGTCGAGTGGACTAATTCATTTGGTCCATGAACATTTTAAGCCAGGACGAACGATCTAGTGTGGCACTAGGCATTGGGATTGCGTTATTTCCAGCCATTTGTTGTAACAAGATTATTGATAATAAGCGTGTTCTACATCACGAAAGAAGAATAAAATAATAAGCATGTGCATCGTTTTTATTTTAAGTCTAATGAACTAATGTCATAACGCGAAGACTCAAAACATTTATACAATTGACCTCCCTCAAGAATTATATAAATGACCCCAAGACTCAATTCTCTCAGAAATTGATAAGCTAACCAGTTAGCTAATTCTACCGTTAGAATTCTTGGTCGATAAATTTCTGTAAATACTATCTTTAGTCCATCATAATCACGAGAAACTCTTCGGACTACAATGTTGAGGTAAACTAAGTCAACACAACTACTTACCCAACGTAGAAGGAGTCATATTAGGCCTACCGACGAAGAAGGGATTCATAGATGTTTGCCCTTATAAAGACTAATCTCAATTTCCGTTTTAGAGGAAGATCCCATCAACTTTATTTAAATTCATTTTAAGTGAACTATAATCTAACATGCGAGAATGATTAAACTAAAGTGATGGCTTAAAGACTGTGACATCTGCATGTCCATGAAAATTAACATACAACCTATATGAGTCAATTTTCATGCATTTTAGTAGTAGGTGGTGGTTTGGTTTTAAGCGGAATATGATGCAATTACTAACATGTGAATGAAAAACAATAAAAATGAAAAACGTAAAAAAAAAACAGTAAAAGTCCTAGTGTGGCCTATCCTATCAAAATGAACAATAAATACAAGTTTGGAATCCATCCTTGGACCCGAGAAGCTTGTCTTGATGTTCCATCTTGATCCATGTAGCGGGAGTGAGCTTGAATCTTCATCTTTAGTCTTCTTTGAAATTACAATAAATAAAATTACATAATTGACCTATTAATTACATTCTAATTTCAAAAACCCAAAACTAAAATAAAGGAGATTCGAGATCTCATAATTACATAAGAAATCATGTTTCCTTCATTACGAAAACATAATTTGACTAAGGTCACACTAAGTATTACAAATTACAGCCGATTGCAAAAATTAAATACGTAAATAAAATTCATTCATTCGATTCATTCAACAAAACTAAAAGCATCAACTAAAATAAATTAAACATACATAATACAATACATTAATTATGTTGATTAATTTATCCAAACCACCTATTTAAATTAAATTAAGTGACAATTCCGCAATTTAATCACATTAATTTCATACTTAATCCATATTAAACTTGTAATATGAATTCTATCCGTCAAAATTTTAAACTGCTTTAAAATAACTCGGTATCATTAAATTGTGAACCGATTCACAATAACTAATTGGCCAAAATAAAAAAAAAAATCCAATTTTTTTAAATTGGGCTCGACTGGAAAAAAAAACAATTTTTTTTCTATTTATCAGCTGTCACGGCTGAATTTAAAAAAAACAGCCCCTTTCCTATTTTAATTCGGTAAATAGGTAAAACAAGGAAAAACTTTCCATAAATTTTTTCTCTTTCTTTTTCGGCAAAAAGGCAAATAAAAAAACTTTCCTATTTTTTTTTTTCCTCTCGGTTAACCAAAAAACAAAATTAAAATAAAGTTTTTTTTTTCCGGTAAACCCTAAAAAAACGGCCTCCTATTTTTTTTCTTTTTGCGGCAATATGCCCTAAAACAAGATTTGATGACTAAATTGTTTACCTTTGCTATTAGAACATGATTAGCATATGAAATAATAAACATGATCAATTTATATGCCAAAAACTATATAGCAAAAACAATCTTTTTATCATAAACATGACGATTCCATTTAATTTTAACTTAATCTGCATTAAATCAAAAACTACCAATTCTTCATATGATAATTTTAACTGATTATAAACTATAATATGAAAAATAGAATGGAAAAATATCATCAAACAGAAAGAAAAAAAACGGCACAAAAAAACGGCACAAAAAAAAAACAAAAAAAAATTTCGAACCAACAAAAAAAAATTCGAAACTCTAATTTTTTTTCTCGAAAATCCTATTGTTCACATACAAATTTTATGAAAATCATCAAAATTAAAATCGTAGCCTAAAGCTCTGATACCACTTGTGGGAAATAATCTGTATACTTCCCTTAATTTAGAAGGATTATAACGATTTAACAAAGATGATCTAATGTCATAAAATAAAATACATAAACAAAAGTAAAAGATTCAGAAATAACCTTCGGTCCTAGCAAATATGGCCTAAGAACAATATCAAAATTGATATTCGTCTATCAGTTGCACCCAAAACGATCTGAGATATGCCCTTCGATTATGCTAGAATCGATCTAAAATTTTCTGTAAAATTTAGTTGTTTTGTGTTCTTGTGATGAGAGAGAGGAGGCAAGGTCAAGAAAAAACATTAGGGTAGAATTAATTCTTTACCTTTCTTTTTATACAGACCGAAACTTGGAGTCAATTAGGAAAGATAAAAATCTCCTAATATTCGGCCAAGCTGACCGAAATAAGGACTAAAATTCTCCTTATTTTGGTCTTTCCAAAAATATATACTATGTGTTGAATTGTCATCTAGTGAGGATCGAACCCATGACCTCTTGGTATGTGTACCCTCACTATTACCACTATGACACATTCAGCTTGTTGATATTAAATACAACTGATTATATTTAATTACGAATTAACAGATTAATTCGTCCAAGCTAACATTATATATATTTAATTAAATATAACTTATTATATTTAATTTACGAATTGACAGTTAATTCGTATCAACTTAATATTATTTAATTTTATTAAATAATTATCTCATCAACACATTGACTAACTTTTTAGTCATTTTGGACATCAATGTAATTATATTTCTATAACCACATTTCTCAAACACGTCCTATAGGTGTGACCTTTAGGAACCAGTTGATCACCGCCATCTGTATGATAATAACGTCAAACTTTCTAGCAAGCCAACTGTTATTAGGTAAACGTTAATCAACTGATTAAATATACGAAGTATACCCTTGTGAACCTGTAAGAGATTTACAAATGTTATCACACTAATTTGTGGAGGACACAAGCTCCAACAAAAACATTGTCGGTTGTAAGTGGGTTTTTCGAACCAAGTACAACCCCGATGGTACCATCCACAAACACAAAGCCCGCCTTGTTGCGAAAGGTTTTCATCAACGACCCGGTCTCGATTACTCAAAAACCTTTAGCCCCGTCATCAAACCTGTCACGGTCCGCCTATTTCTTAGCCTTGCTGTCACCAATGGTTGGTCCCTTCGTCAACTTGATATCAACGACGCCTTTCTCCAAGGCACCTTGACTGACACCGTCTATATGGCGCAACCACAAGGTTTTGTTGATCCGACAAAACCAACCCATGTATGCAAGTTACGCAAGGCTCTCTATGGGCTGAAACAGCCCCCCCCCCCCCCGGCCGTGGTACAATGAGCTAAGGACGTACCTCCAGGGCTCGGGTTTCACAAACTCGATTTGTGATCCCTCCCTATTTATTCTTCACGGCACTCACCCCTTATTTGTTCTTGTGTATGTTGATGATATCATTGTCACAGGTGCTTGTCCCTCCAAAGTTGTTACCTCCATCACTGCTCTCTCGGCCAAGTTCTCTCTCAAGGATCTCGGCCCCTTAAAATACTCTCGAGGCCTGTTTCTAAATCAACAAAAATATACACTCGACCTCCTTGCTCGTGCTGCAATGTCTGATGCTAAACCGGCCACGACTCATATGGATGCCTCGGCCACCCTTAGTCTTCTTGATGGCCCAACTTATTATGATCCCACGCAATACCGGACCTTAGTTGGCGGTCTTCAATATCTTTCCCTAACTCGCCCGGATATTGCCTATGCCGTCAACAAGCTCTCACAGTTTATGCATGCTCCCACGGTGTGTCACTGGAATGCTTTAAAACGATTGTTTCGCTATCTCGCAGGTACTACCTCTCACGGCATAACAATTCATCGTCATTCCCCGCTAACTCTTCATGCCTACTCCAATTCCGATTGGGGTGGTAATCCAAATGACCTCACCTCTACAGCTGCATATGTCGTCTACCTTGGTCGCAATATCATTTCCTGGAGCTCGAAAAAGCAAAGAACCGTAGCTCGTTCATCGACAGAAGCTGAGTATCGCTCGGTTGCTAATGCGACTGCTGAAGTAATCTGGCTCACCAATCTCCTCACTGAACTTCGAATTCCAGTTGCAGCTCCTCCCGTTGTTTACTGCGACAATATTGGCACAACGAGTCTAAGCGCCAATCCCGTCTTTCGTTCCCGCATGAAACACCTCGCTCTCGACTATCACTTTGTTCGCGAGAAAGTTCAAGCTGGCTCCTTACGTGTTGTTCATATTGCAAATGACGATCAGCTTGCGGATGTTCTCACCAAACCTCTACACCGTCCTCGGTTCCAAATGCTCATGTCCAAGATTGGTCTTTTCCAAAGGCCGTCCATCTTGCGGAGGGATGTAGAAGAGTCAAATGAGAATAATTAGGGAACTAATTATTCTCCTATATTTTAGTTAACAAATTATTATGTGTATATTTCTCCCCTTAATTGTAGATATTCTCTAACCCTTTCACACCTTAGTTTGTACTATATATGCTTGTAATTCCTAAGCTGTAATCATCACATTTGATCAATACAATCATATTCCCTACACGACATCCCCTATTTACTAGAAGAATAGGAAAAACTTCAAGTTTTTCCGCCTAAACAACATTTTCTATTTTTGATAAAATCTCTTACGGAGTATTTATTTTCATTTTTTTGATATAATCCCTTATTTAAAATTTGTCTCTAAGATTTTTGTGATAAAAAAATTGTTCTTTGTATGCTAATAAAAAAACTATAAACAATTCCATTAATTTTGTTTATAAATATATACTACATTTCATGACATTACTCAATTTTTTGATTAGTTTTATACTCCGTAATTATTTTTTTTCTAAAAATAAAAACTCTACAAATATCGCGTATTTATTGTGCAGGATCTAAACTAGTTGTACTCCATCCATTTTTTAATATATGACGTTTTGCTTTTTCGAGGTCAACCTTTGACTTTAATATTTACAAAAATATATTTGGTAAAAAAATTATAAAAATTATACCATTAAATTCCTTATGAAAAACTCTTTCATATGAGTATACATATCACTCTATTTAAACATGTAATTTGAAAGATATTGATGAGAGAAGTGTGTGTCTTGAAATGTGAGAAAGTCATATATAGAAAAATAGAGGAAGTATAACAATTGATCTTGCTTAAATACCTCTTAAGACTCTTAACCTAAGACAGCTCAGATTTGCATTTATTTTTATTTCCAACTTTATTTCAGTCGGGTATTTGGGTGCGAGAACCGTTTAAATTAAGACGGTCAAAGAAGAAACGACGGTTATATAAAAGCAGTGTACAAATTGTGCGGCACCTTTGTATTTGGGTATTTCCTCCATTTTTGCTACGAGAAGGAGCAATCAAAACGCACCATTAAATCTTCCATAGCTCTCATTCAAATTTCTCTACAATGGTATATTTTCTTACACATCCCTTCTCTTCCCATTTCTTATTTCCTTAATTTTATTCAAATCTCACCATTTTTTTTTTAATGTAATATGATTCATATGAATTGTTTAATTGGGTTATGCAGGCTGGAAGGATAATTGCGCAGTTACTAGTAGTGGGATCTGGAGTATTGATTAGGGCTTTTGCTCAAGCTTATCGTCAAGCTCTTACCAGTATGTTTTTTTTTTCATGCTTTGTTTTGTTACAGTGGCGGATTTAGGGGGACTAGCAGGGGCGCTCGCCCCGCTGATGAAGGAAAAATTCGCAAGTTTTAGTTAAAATCTCCGATTTTTTTTTCAAGTTTCCGTTGTGCCATTACTTGTTCGTCCCCGCTGAGATTTTTTGCCTCCTACCTATAAATCCTGGCTCCGCTACTAAAATTTGTTATATGATGGTTCTTTAATCTTTTAGGGTTTAATTTGAGTGTAATTGTGTGTTAAAGTTTGTGTCTTTCTTTCGATTGTTACGGTTTTGCTATGATCTTTTCATTGTCACCATTGAAACCATCCCAAATGAATATTATTGGTGTTTGGATTGATTGGATAAGTTGGTAGTTTAGTGCCTAAAATTTGGCCATAATTTATGGAGAAGTGTTAGAGATATAAATAGGTCTGACCCGTGTCCATCCCGAGAGAGAGAGTTCACCTCACAGGTTCAGGGCGGTTCCATCCTAAAATCCCGAACCTAAAACCAATTGGCAATAGGAGTAGCTCTTTGGTATATGAAGTGGTTAATACTCTTTTTATTCGTCGAGGTGGGAGACTCACATCAGTCACATGTGATGTCTGTCTATGGGCTGGAGCCAATTTCACAATAAGGACTGAAGTCAGTGGATGTTTGAATGTGTTGATCGACTTGTATTGATTATAGAAGTTGAGTGCATATAGGCACCCAGATCATGCCATGATTTTTAGCTTAGACTTTGGAGGATGAAGAGAACATATGGTTTTGTAATTTTTTTTTTCCTGGATGGGATCCGTAATTTTTAGTTGTGCCGTTAGTAGAAACAATTATTTGGTGATACACCTATGTAGGAGTTGTCTCTTCATAGTTCATACTGAGTGGTGGGAATTGTTGGCAAGAGTAAGGAGCAAGGAGCGCTAGGTTGAGTTCCGCCAAATTAGATGATGAAGGTTGCATTTGGTTCTCCCTTAGATAAAACGGTATTTGTACTGGTATCTGACCTATATAATGGAATTGTGATTGTTTTTCTTGTGTCTCATCTGACAAGCGCTTCTTTTCAGATAAAATTCACAAAATAGTGGTGTCTGAAACATTTCATGTGCGCAAGACAAGGGCTTTTCAGTTTCCTTTCCTGTTTCTGGCCGTCCTTTAAAAGTTAGATAAATTACAAGTTTTTAGGTGAATAAAGTCTTTGACAGTCTTGTTATATTAGAAAGGATTTCGGTCATAAGTTCATAGCATATACGAAGTATTAGAGAGACTAGAGAAAGTAGACAAACAACCTAGTGGAGTATGGTGTATGGGAGAGATGGAAGCCATAATATTGAGATGAAAGGGTAAGTCGTGACAGAATGAAAGTCACCCTAAAATGATGATAGAACTGGAAGCTGATGGCATATTTATACTTATGAGTGAGCAGTCATGTACGGGCTTTATTGGACAGTTTCAAATAGCAATTGCTGGGTTTGAAAGGACATGGTTGTGGAGAGGAGATGTATTAGTCTTAAATGTGGTGCTTAATTGCTTATAGTCATAATGCATCTATCATCCGGATGTATTTCCAGCACCCACGATCTGAAGTGAGGTGAACTTGAACTTGATATGATTTGTTATTGGATTTTCTTATCTCTCCTGGAAATCGGCAGTGGTTCAGACTTGGTTATAACACGATGGCAGTGTAAGGACTTGGTTTAAAATCATATGGCATATTAGTTTGAACCAGTAGAATGGATAGAAGGTTTGTACTTTGTACCTATGATGGAGTGTTCTTGTAGTCTATACCTTGGTTGTGAATTGTGAGCGCTCTTGCACAGTTTGGTCTTCGGTTATCCGAAGCTCGAGCAAAACCGTACTAGGAAAGAGTTCATTTGCGACAAATTTCTTAATATTTAAATACAATTAAGGGTAGGTATGTGGCAGCCAACATAAAAATTTATGGACATGAATCGGAATTTGAACATCGTTAGGGTGTCTCCTTAGAAGCGACACGCTGCACTTCTTAAACCCGGGTGTAGTAAAAAGTATGTGAGGGTTGCTAAGCCGTCGCCTAGAAGCGATGCGCCATCTTTACACCTAGGGGTGGTGTCAAATAGGCAAGGATGCGCTGCATCTTCTAGGCCTCGGTATAGTGAAAAATATGCAAGGGTTGTTAGGTCGTCGCCCAAAAGTGGCGCGCCACCTCGAAGTATGAGTGTGGTGTCAAATGGGTTTGGATTCAGGAAGCATGGTCAAGAGCGGGTAAAGAAATACGGGCATGACTTTAGGAAGGGTAGTAGGTTACGTTTTGGTACTTGGAATATTGGCTCTTTGACAGGGAGATTAGTAGAGGTAGGTGAGGTTATGAAAAGGAGGAGGGTGCATATAATGTGTCTACAAGAGACAAAGTGGGTCGAAGATAAAGTAAGGATGGTAGCGCCTTGGGGCTATAAGATTTGGTACATGGTTAAGGACAAAAGTCGTAATGGAATGGGTATTGTCATTGATAAAGATTACATCGATGATGTGGTAGAAGTATCGAGAAAGAGTGATAGGATTATGAGCATTAAGCTTGTAGTCGGGGATGATGTAGTCGGGGATGAGGTGCTGACTGTCGTAAGTGCTTACGCACCTCAAGTAGGATTGAATGCTTCTTTTCGACGAGCCTTTTGGGAAGACCTAGAAAAGGTTATAGAACGAGTCCCTATTGTAGAGAAATTAATCATTGGTGGTGATCTCAATGGGCATGTGGGTACTAGTTGAGTTGGCTTCGAGAGCATTCACGGGGGGTTTTGGTTTTGAGGAGAGAAATGAAGTAGGAATTGACATATTAGATTTTGCTTTAACATATGACTTGGGTTAATGAACACTTGGTTTGAGACAAGGTATTCTCATTTGGTGACGTATAGGAGTGGAGGAAATGCTAGTCAAATTGACTTCCTTTTCCTTTTGGTAAGGAATGTGTGGTGGAAATGGTACATCAATTGTAAGGTCATACCCGGTGAAAGTATCGTCGCATGGTGCTTGATTTTCGGGGTAGGAGAGACTTGAGGAAAAGAAAGGTAGTCGGTGAGGCACGAATCAAGTGGTGGAAGGTATAAAGGGAAAATCAACAAGCGTTTTTAGATAAGGTCGAAAGTAGCGATATTTGGTCGGATTGTAAGGAGAAAGATATAGATGCAACGTGGGATAAATTGGAGCATGTTGTAAAGGATTTAGCGAGGGAGGTGTTAGGGGAACCTAAAGGAAATAGACCATCAAGTAAGGACAAAAAGACGAGGGATATTGGGAGAGTTAGGTGTGTGAAAGATATGAACGACAAGGTTCTGGTTCAGGATAACGAAATAAAGGCTAGATGGAGTTCTTACTTTGATACTTTATTCAATGGACATCAAGTAACACACCAATCAATGGACATCAAGTAACACCAAGTATGGTTAATTGAGAATTTGTGCGTAGAATACAAAAGAGTGAAGTTGGAAAGGCGTTAGGGAAGATGGGGTCGAAGAAAGCAGAGTAACCGGATGGTATACCCATAGAAGTTTGGAGGTGCTTAGGGGGTTAGGGGAGAAAGGAATTGAATGGGTAACCACGCTCTTCAACAAGATTCGAAGGAGCAACAAGATGCCATCAGCTTTGGAAGAGAAGCACTCTTGTCCCTTTGTACAAGAATAAAGGAGATGTTCAAGTCGGGGAATTTAACTTATTAGTCATACGATGAAGTTATGGGAGCAGATAATCGAGCAAAGGCTAAGGAAATGTGTAGACATCTTGGATAACCAATTTGGATTTATGCCTGGGAGATCGACTATGGATGTGAATTTATCATTAGACAGTTGTTGGAACACCATCGAGACAAGAAGAAAGACCTGTATATGGATTTTATTGACTTGGAAAAGGCATATGATACGGTGTCGAGAGAGGTGGGCTTTAGCGAGAAAGGGTGTCTCGAAAATATATTGACCTCATAACGGACATGTATGAGGGGGCTAGTGAAGTGTTCGCACTAATGTTGGGAAGAATTCCCCATTACCATTGGGGTGCATCTAAGGTTCTGCACTTAGTCCTTTTCTCTTTGCTATAGTTATGGATGAGTTGACAAGGGATATTCAGGACGACATCCCTTGGTGTATGATGTTTGCGGATGATATTTTATCGATTGAGGAGATGCAAGAGGAGGTTGAGAGAAAGTTGGAATTGTGGAGGCATACTTTGGAGACTCGTGGGTTTAGGCTAAGTAGGAGTAAGACCGAGTATTTGAGATGTCAGTTCAGTAACGTGGCGGGGTCGGGGTCGAGATCGACAAAGGTGGGGAGTATTATTTTCGATGGAAATGTTGTTGAGGGGTCAGATATCTTTCTATTATTCAAAAAGATGGAGAGTTGGACGGAGATGCGACTCACAGAATTAAAACGGGATGGTTGAAACATTTTATCACACGACGATTAGGCCTGCCTTACTTGGGCGGTGAAACATTGTCACCTTCAAAAGATGAGCGTGATGGAGATGCGTATGTTGAGGTAGATGTGCGGCCATACAAGGAAAGATCGATTAAGGAATGAAGTGATTACGGAAAAGGTGAAAGTGGCGTCAATAGAGGACAAGATGATGGAAAACCGATTAAGATGGTTTGGCCATGTGAGAAGGAGACCTATGGACGAACCAGTTAGGAGACCTGGGGAATAGAAAAGGTTGCTAGGAGTAGAGGGAGACCAAAACATACATGGCTGAAACTGATACAACACGATATGAGATTTCTCGGACTTGATGAGGGAATGGTAACGGATAGGGCACAATGGAGGGCAATGATACATGTGGATTTTCAGCATTTGACGTTATTTGAAATATTTAGTGTTATTATATTTAATTTTAAAAATTTATTTGTTTTTTTCGGATTTATTACACCTTTTAACAACTTTCTTATATATTAATATTTGCTTCACTTTTAAGGTATTCCGGAACCTTAAGTTTTACTTCAATTTTCAAAATCGTTTTAATCTTTAATCTCGATTTAAGTTCTAAGTTTTTATAAAAGAAATCCGACTTCGACTTTAAACCTGTAAGTTTACCTGGCTTTTGTATTATGTTTCATTTCCCTTTTGTTTTTAAATTTTTCTTTTCAATTTTTTTTCCCGCATTTTGAGGTGTGCGTTCACCCTTGGACGGTTCTAAAGGATGATTTATGTTAGCCGACCCCAAATTATGTTGGGATTAAGGCTATGATGTTGTTGTTGTTGTTGTTGTTGTTGTTGTAAGGGCAAGTAACTTTCTACAAACTCTTCTTTAAACTGAATCCGACACCGAACCATGCGACACCAGTTGTGACTCTTGTGAATGGTAACATAAGAATTTTATTGCTGTTGGTGTGTTCTGCTAAACCTTAAGCCTTAAGCCTTAAACAAGTATGTGGTACTAGTAATAGCAAGCCCAATCTTCGATGCAATTTTCATATCGGGTCATACAGAAACAATTTCTTTCTGTTGCTAACACAAGGATAAGACTTCGTACATCCGTCCCTCTTACCCTGCAATTTGCGGGAGGCATAAGGCATTGGATTAATGTTGTTGTGCACTTGTGCTCAATCATGGCTAATTTTCAGGATTTTTATTTTACTTCAGATGCCTCTAAGACTGGTGCTGCTCAAGAAGCTATGCAAAACACTGTTCGTAGAGCTAGTAAGGCTATCACGGAGCAAGAGGCGAGGCAGATTCTTGGCATAACCGAGAATGCTGCCTGGGAAGACATTCTGAAAGTTAGTGCTCTCTTATTTCTTCCTCATACCATGTTTCCGTGGTTTTCAGTTGTATCATCGTTATTTTATTTATTTTTCACTTGTAGAAATATGATTTCCATTTTCAATCGAGTTAAAGTCTTACTCCGTAGTTCTTTGGATCTCGAGAATGATGTGATAAAGCAAAATCTCTTCCTAAAATGTTTGTGATTCTTATGAATCTTATTTTATAAAGTACATAAGGTGTTAACACTACTCAAAATTCCTCTCACACAATTTTAAAAATGTAAATAACCTATTGGAATGGAGGGAATAACGCATAATCAATACAGTTTTCATCACGGCTCATCCCAAAACAACCTTCGTGTGCTTTAGCACAGCGTGAGGCTGCGTACATCTGATCCATTAACCTCACAATGCATTGGAGCCTTTGCAACACTTAGTAATCTTACGATTTTTCTCGCAGAAATACGACATTTTGTTCGAGAGGAATGCCAAGCAAGGGAGCTTCTATCTTCAATCAAAGGTCCATAGGGCGAAAGAGTGCTTAGAGTCCGTATATCAAAACAAAGGTCAAGGTTCTTCTGGCGGTTAAATAAGCATATTCATCAAAATTTGAGATTTAGATTGTAGAATGCCAACTTCGACATAGTGTTTGTCGGGTTTTTTCCTTGTGTCCTGCTGTAGCAGCTAAAAGGCCATGTGATTGTGGCCTGCTTGTTGCATGAAGTTTTGCAAGTAGTTGAACTAACGACGATATTAGCTCATGGCTAAAACAGGTTGGTGTATCTATTTATCCTGAAACTTCATTGTTTATTACTCCGTACCTACTTTGATTTGAACTTGAGTCTATGTATCCTATGTGGATGTATGTATAACTTAGTCATTGCCGAGAGTTTTATCAATAATATTTCCGACTTCTTTCGTTGCCATATCAGCTTAAGCTCGAGTAGGTTCCCCTTAAGAATGTCTTATCTTAAGATGAGAAAATGTCAACATTTTTTTTTAATTGAAACTGTTATAACTAAAGTTGTCATCAAAACTAATGGTAACATTTTGTCGTAAAATGGAAGTCAGATTCTGTCTGACGGAATTTGCCAACTTTTTTTACTTATCAAAATTATCCCGGACCTGAATGACCCAACTCGAATAACTCGATTCAACATGAATAATAGACCGAAGAGAACAACAACCTGAAGATGATCAGATTCCCACTTGTTTGTGAGAGAGAGTAACTTGAGTTGTGACCTTTACATGCTTTGTGGAAGAAGGGAACGTGAAGATCATAAATGGGTAATCTTTACAACTTTACAAAAGAGTGACAATCCGAAACAAATCCAAATCTAGTTACAGCCAAATTAAGCCAAATACCAAATTCTGTGTGTTAGGTTTTCATGGTCACGACTCACGAGGTGGACAAAATTGGTGAGACACCCGACTTTTCAAGGAAAGTCTAAAGTAGTTTATGTGACAAGTTGCATGTTCCAAAAAGTACGTAGGTAAAAATTTCAAACTCCGACTCTAGACGTAAAATTCCAAATTCACCAAGGAATATTTATATTTTTTAGGTAAAGGGAAGAATATATTTACATATGAGGAAAATGTGGCTCTCATACACCTCGATAAACTTTGATTTAGGTAACGATGGACAGAATTTAAACCCATACATTTTTTTCCCAAAACAAATGCGGTGTTGACGAGTTGCTTTACATCCATCCCTTTCAATTCAATTTTTTCAATCGAGCTATAGTAAATTTTCGGATTAGAAGGGAAAATATGTTTCTCTCAATTTAAATCAAAATTTGTATAGTTGAAAACTGAAAAGTCTCTTTACATATATTTATGGATTATAGAAACTTTGATACGCATCAAAAGTCTCTTTAGATCTATACTTTCAAAAGACAATTCAACTAAGCCACACAAATTGTATTCAATATGATCCAATTACCTTGATTTTACATTGAACAATCCCGTGACTGAACTTAATAATGATCCTAAACTCAAGGCGACCCGATGCAGTTATGATGGTAAGAATAATCAGCAGTTCAGTACACGGTTTTATTGCTAAATGAAAGGTAACTCAGGCAAGTGACTTGAGTTAATCTCGGATGCAACACTGTTTACTAGACTCGTGAGCCCTATGTTTTGTTCGACTAAAACCTTTTTAAACTTAATTGAACGTAGCCAAACATTTTAATCTAATTTGTACTTGGGACGTGGAATGAACGTAAGCTAATTTATTAGACCCGAACTAAACTGAAGTGATGTGGAGTAGTGCCCAAAGAAAGGACGTTTGCGGTAGCAAGGACAACTTTGCAAGCTCTAAATACAAACAAAAATAAAGATGGTTATTTTGAATTTGCAAATATTTCAAGTCTTACAATCGAAGTCTGAGATCATCGTTCTCTACAGCGAATTCACAATAATACATGTGCTTGGAATAGTAGACTAAAGACTACAATTAAAGACAAATTCTGCCATAATTAACATCACAATAGAGCAAAATTACATCTTCGTCGCATACATCACCAACGCTTATTACTCCGGGATCTTAGGCTTTTACACAGCAGTTGAAGTAGCTGAGGAAGCTCTTTCTTGCCTGCAATCAAAATGGAAGAAATATTTATAAATTCACAAATCATCAAGAAAATCATGACAGAAGCGCATACAAGGATCATACATTCATACTGTTACCATACGCTAGCCTACTGCCTACCTGAGTTTCTTACTTCGTCTAAAAAAGGTTTTTTGTTATACAGGGTAACATCTGATAGTGTCGCGTGTCCCTCATAAAGCCATAAAACACGCTAACATTTTACATAGAAGTGAGACTGGGAATACTTGAATGTATTTTCTCTCAGATAACTGTCTGATCGGGGGCAGCAAATGTTTTTAAGCATAGATGAGGTACAGCGAAAGGGGGTAGATAATTACAAGTTATGGGTATATAATTCAAATCCCGTCTCCTAATATAATTGGCAATGCGTGCCTCGATGCCTCATTGTAAACATATAAAAGAATGCATATTTTGTACAATTCATGGAGCATTTGCAATACAAGAACTTTAAATCTCCAATTGATTGGCTGGGACTCTGGGAGATTTCACAGATCAGATAGGATTTTAAGATAAAGGGGGGGTTCTGTGCAATAAACACAAGTTGCATATTTATGATTTGAAAAAAAGCAGTTCCCTCATTCATAGGAAAATACTTCTGACCTTGGACCACACAAAGTAATTAGGACTTGCCTCATAAATCTAAGGCCCTCCTATCCTTTTTCCCGTGATCACCAACAGTCTCCGATAGATTATAGACAGCTCGGAGTACACTAGGTCCCCTTCGCCAATCGTTCATGCTTTAACAAGCATTAAATTAAACAGGAAGGAAAACTACATACTTAATAGTCTCATCATTGGAGGGATAATGTGCACCCACATACGTTGTAGAATATAAATAAAAGCTTACCTTACAATCCTAGCTAACAAGCATCAATTTATAGATTATTTAAACAATTTCAATCAAAGATCGATATTTAAGTATGGCAGATTTTTGGCTTTGTTGACAATTAATGCAGACAATATTCCGCCAAGGAATGTCCTTTTTAATTTTTTTATGCCAACTGTAGCATGATCAAAGCCACTTGGTTTTAATTTTTGATATCTAACCAGACGGAATCGGCTTTGATACAGATTTATATGATAATAATTGTCCGGTAGCTGACAACTACAAATCAAGAACCCATATAATATACTAACAAAAATCATGTGAAATAAAACCAACAGAGACCGCAAACGAAGTAGATACCAAAAAAGTCCCTGAAAGTAAGGATCCATTAACAAACAAGCAGGGTAGCTGAGTAGTACAAGATCCAGAGTACAAAGAGACAGGGATAGTTGATAAATCTTACAGTTGGAGAGTGGTTTTCGACAAAGTCCCGTTTATCATTGCATGCTTTATTAGCGGGAGCAGTTGGGTTGATAAACTCTTCTTCATTACCAAGACTGGCCCTTGAAGGTTCTCTTTTGTTCTGCTTCCTCATTTCTCGAATTTTTGAGAAATCGAGCGAGTAGTCCGGCAATGGCCCCTTCTGGTCCCAGTCTCCAAATTGTGGCACAGATAACCATGATCCATTTTTCTGCGTACAAATCACATTTATCAATAACCAACGTTTGTATTGTGACACGATCAAGACTTTCTGTTTCCCAATAAATATTGGTATGAAGTGTAGTAGAAGTAGCAAAATGCAAGGAATTTTTTAGTATTAAGAAGCCTTCAGTTTTAAATCCTCGAGAAACCTCAAAAGCATAAGCAAGTTTAGTCATCTCTATTATACGACTTCCAAGTTCCAGCTGTTGCCGTTTCCGGATTCCAACAGGTCCATAAGAAATTAAGAATGACACAATCTGAAGTAATGTTTTGCACATATCTTTGTTGGTATCAAAGAAAATTCTTAGAAACCAAAAACTACAATAGAAGGATGTACTAATCGAAAACCCAAAATTTGGGCAAGTGTCTAAAATTTAGTATAGAAGCTAAGGTTGTCTCAAATCTCAATAACATATCATGATACAGTACATAATTTTAAGCTTCTCTTAGTACTTACCATCCTCTTGATTATGCATTTATTCCACCTAACCACCTCCCAACTAATATACGGAATACAAAACAAGTCCTTTTAAATCTATGCTCATAAAAACTCGAACGGCTCACTAAATTGGCATGCTTCATAACAAAATTCTGAAGTAAAACTAGTTGGATTTAACATACAGCTTGTCTCATTGAAGACGGGCACTACTCGTCACAAGCGGAAGACGGATAGTGCTCCTCTCACAATATCACAAGTGGGAAATCAAGTGGGAATTATATAGGGAAAATGATAAATACAACTCACTGGGTTGTATTTAAGCATTTAATACCCTTCTATATTTGACATTAATTTAGAAATTAGAGATTAAATTACACATAAATCAACGCAATTAATGCATATACTGTATTAACTATTTATTTTCTTTTTTAGTTGCTTAAATACAACCCAGTGGGTTGCCTCCCACTTGCATATTCTGAGAAGGGCATTATGTCTTCAACTTGAGACGGATAGGGTCTGTCTTCAATGAGAATTTGTGTCCAACATATGACGAAGTTGTCATTGTGGGTTATCCAGAACCTCCAAATACGACCCATATCTAGTATCAAATGATTATACATTTATACCCTTAACAATCTTAAATGAAATGAAATAGAGAAAGCTACTCCAATTAACTTAATTCAAAGTCCAACAACCTTATCAAACGACTATACATCTCCCTTACTAAACTTAGACATCTCTGTTTATTTGTATTTATTTTAAACGCATATTCGCTTTCGCTTGCTTTGTCATACAGAGGCTGTACACAGCTCAATTGTGTCCATACACTTCTTTTGAATTAACAATCTATAACAAATATAGATAGTTATACAAATAAAAAGCTGCCTAATTAGACTTCACTAACCACGAAAATTTGACAATACCACACCCTATTAATACGCCGGATTTTGTTCTTTGCTCGCTAAAGAAGTCAAATAACTTGACCTAATAACGCAGCCAACATTAATTACCCAGAATTTTCATCTAATTATAGAAATATCTACAACATTAAATTCGTGATTTCGATTTCTCGAATTTCAAATTATCAATTAAAGAAAACAAGAATTAAGAGTTCTATTTCAGGAAGGAAACCTAATAATTCGCTAAATCGTTCAATTTAACACTTGATCAACCAAGAACAAGAATCAGCAACAACACATAACAAAACCATTATCAATCAGTTAAAAAGGTAAAAGTAAATACAATATAGAGACGGTAATTATAATAATTGGGTAAAATAATTGTACAAAGTTTACAGTGGTTTCTTTGATAGGATAACTACAGGTAGGGTAATATTGAGTATATGAGTGTAACCAATTAAAAAGCCGCAAGACCGTCTTAAGGTAAGTCCTCTCATAACCCTCCTATTTAATCGGTTTTGAGTACCAAAAATTAGTGTTCAAAATTTGTACCGCACAAAATGAGATAAGATAATGGAAAAATGGAAAGATGGGAAATTACCTCCTTGTCCTTGCGATCGTCCATTGACATGGTGGATTTTGTAGTTGAATAGGAAGATTGTAAGGGGAGAGAAACGGAAAGTAGTAGTATAGTTGAGTAGGAGAAGAAGAAGATGATGAAGAAAAAGTAGAGGAGAGAGGGGGAGAAGGAAAAGGTTGTGTGTGTATAGGGTCCGTGATTTATTGATCAATCAGTGGAATAGCTTTATTATATAGGCCATGTCTTTGTCTACGTCGTTACTCGTTATGTTATTGTGTCCACCTGGCTTGGTTACTTGGTTAGCTGTTCGATGTGAGCTTGACGTGTGATTTTGGTAGTCCGATTGGTTCTCTAGTCACCATTTTTAGTGACTAGTGAATACCGTGTGAATTCTTTAGTTTGGGACTTGGGAGGCTGGAATTGGAGTGTTGTGGAGTTGTGGTTAGGATGACAATGGATCGAGTCGGGAGATGTGTGTTGAAAAATACTTTGTATTAAATTTGGATTCTAATACTTGTTTTGCATTTAAATTTGTTAGTTTAATAAGGAACGTGCTATTTTCTATACACGCGTTCTTCTTAAATCCTACATAAAATTTACTTCCTCCATTTTTATATGATGTACCCATTTTATTAAAATACTCCACTCATATATTCAACAAATGAGTACATCATATAAAAACGGAGGAAGTATAATTTTGCTCGTCTCACTTCACATGCAACAATTTAGGACTCCTAAACACCACCCGAGTAACCCCCCACAAACGGGGAACACGGTCCAGTGTCCACTCCACCAGCCAAGCACGACCCCGTGCAAATGCACACTATTAATTGAAAGATGAAATAATTTTGGGGGTTTACCATCGACTGATTATCGATGGAAGCCCCGCATATGGTTGATGGAGGTTAGAGTTTTTTAGAAAGCGTTTTTTAGGAGAGGGTTTTTCCCTTCTTAATTTCCTAGTTAATTTTAAAATGGGAAGGACAATTTGATCTTTTGGAATGGACAAACTATATGCTCAACTTTTAAACGACATCCAAATATATTGCATGGATTGACCCTTTTAAGCCGACTAATGAAGGTTTTGGAGGATTGTCCATGTTAACCATGTTGGAGATATTATAGTTTGCTGACATCAGCCTAACTGATTTTGTTGTACAGCTAACAAACTCTCATTGACAGCTGTATAGTTAACAATCTCTTGTATATAAGGCATCCTGTAAATATCCTAACTAATTATTCATTTGATCAATAAAACTCACCTTTATTTTTCCTGTGTGTTGAGAGCAAAGCTCAAACTCCATTAATGGAGGTTTATACTTTTATCATGGTATCAATCACCAGAACTTTGATTATGTGATTTCTTTACTTCTTTGATCAATTGATCTCATTTTCGTCTACTTTTTTCTCTGAATTTCTTTTCTGTCATAACAAAATACACAAAAATATTCATTTTTTTAGGTTTTCGATTATATTTCCATTATTTTTGCGAATTTCATCATCATTTCTCCAAATTAACGCGATTATTCCGGTGTGCTCATTTACTTTGATTTCTGCAAAATGACTGAAGCAACATCAAATTTTGTTTACAAGGATCCTTTGCATCTCACTAATGGCGATCATTCGTTGCTACAAATCGTTCCACATGTCTTCGATGGCCAGAATTTCCTGCATTGGTCGCGAAACATGCAGATTGCGCTTATCTCGAAGAACAAGCTCGGTTTTATCAATGGCGACTGTTCTGAGCCTGCTTCTAATGCTGCTACTCACGGTGATTGGATAAGGACTGACTATACAGTCATGAGGTTGATTCAGTTTTCTTTGAGTGAGAAGATTTCTCGCACTTTCAATTACGTCACATCTTCTAAGCAGCTTTGGGATGAATTGAATGAACGCTACAATTAATCAAACGCTCCACATTTGTATAAGTTTCGCAAGGAAATGTCTCAAATTTCTCAAGGTAATGATTCCGTCGCTGAATATTATGCACGCTTGAAGTCTGCTTGGGAAGATCTTCGTTCAGTTGATTCTTTGCCTGATTGTTCCTGTAATGCGATTGCTGCTTGTACTTGTCAATTGTTAAAGCGAATTGTTGAGCGTGATAACAAAAGCAATTTAATTGATTTTCTTATGGAACTTGATAACAAGTATGATCAGATTAGAGGTCATATTCTAGCTTTGGATCCTTTACCGTCTGTGAATCAAGCTTTTGCGAAGGTTCATTAGACTGAGATGCAGAAGCAGATTACTCAGGTTGATCATAAAGTGGATTTGGATGGTGTTGCTATGGCTGCTACACAGCAATATTCTGCAAAGCCTTACAGGGGGACCTTCCTCGAGTGGTTTTGTTCCCAATCAGTCACAAATTATTGCTGGTCAAGATGCTGCAAACACTTGGAGGAGAGATGGCAAAAAGCCAAAGGTTGTTTACTATTGTGACTACTGTCAGAAATATGGTCATTCTCTTACATACTGTTGGTTTGGTCCTCAAGACAGAGGCAGGGGACGAGGAAGGTCCTCAAGTTCTCACATGTCTGCTACTGGCAGAGCTTATGCTGCAAATGTAGAAGAGGTTCCCTATGAAGATGATACACCTTGCGAGGTTTCAACTGATCACCAGAATTCTCAGGTTTCTGTTGTAGACACTCCTGATCCTTCTTTTGTCCAGGCAGTTGCTAAGGAACTGTTCAAGATGCAGACTCAGAGTGCTAATGATCAGCCTATGGCTAATTCTGCAGGTATATCTTTAGCATCTACTGTACTGCACACACCACATCTTTCTGATCTTGCTTGGATTATAGATTCTGGGGCTTCTAATCATATGACCTATGATTTTGGTCAATTCTTGACACACAGACAGTTAAGCAAACAAGTTGCCATCACTTTACTAGATGGACAAGTTAAAATGGTTAAATATGTAGGGGAAATTCAATTGACAAATAAACTCAAAATTTCTGATGTGTTTTATCTCCTTGATTTTAGGCATAATATTCTCTCTTTAGGAAGATTGTTGTCTCATAATGGTTTACATGCTAACTTCACTCCTGCTGGCTGTACTATTCAGGACCCTTCCACTGAGGAGGTGATCTGTATTGGCTGGAGGAATGCTGGAATTTACCAGTTATACACGAGTTCTGGACTCAATAATGTAGTTACTAATAGATGTCATACTACTCTTTTATCTGCCGCAGTCAATTGTGATGACATTTTGTTGTTGCATAGCAGACTAGGTCATTCTTCTTTGATTGCTTTACAACATGTACTGCCTAGCTCTGTTTCAAATAAAAAGAATTTTCATTGTGAAACTTGTTTGCTTGCTAAACACCATAAATCTCCATTTCCTGTTAGTACTTCTATTACTACTTCTGCTTTTGAATTGGTGCATATGGATCTATGGGGACCATATAGGCACAAGTCTTTGGGTGGTCATTCTTATTTTTTCACTATAGTAGATGATTTTACAAGAGTTACATGGACCATTTTACTTAAGGACAAGGTAGCTCTTTCTGATACTTTAGTCCATTTTATAGTTTATGTGAAAAATCACTTTGGTACTACCATTAAGCATATTAGGAGTGACAATGGTAGTGAAATTCTCCAGCATGAATGCAATCAATTATTCTCTGAATAAGGGATAGTTCATCAGAGATCTATACCTGGTAATCCCCAACAAAATGGGAAAGTTGAGAGGAAACATCGTCATTTACTTGAAAGGGTTATTTCATGTGAATACTCCGAACTATGACCCGTCTTCTCATAATAATACGAACAACGTTTTAACTCCCAATATACTCGACTTTCACTATAATCTTCTCAAATTAGAATAGGTGACCCACAACCTGTGTATCAGGTTATTATTCCATTTATTTAAGTTAGAAAGAAAAAGAAAAACAGTTAGTATTATTATTACTCCTATTAACCCCTAAACTCCCACCCACCCAAATTAACCCCACTTTCACCTTCTCCATGCTTATCAACTGTGAACCTCAACGACCACCGTCCTCCAGCCAACCACCAAGCGGTGTTGGAAAACCCCAAATTCCAAATTCCAACCACCAAGCGGTGTTGAGAACGACAACCAGCGGTGTTGCAAAACCCCAAATTTCAACTTCTACGCTCCTCACACCTCCTTGAACCAAGTCAACTCAATAAGACGGTTCACTCAAGACGGTTTACTCACTGTCGAGCCTGCCTGAGCACGTGGACAATTCGTCTTCCTGCCTCGATGACTAGTTTTGCAACACCGCTGGTTGTCGTTCTCAAGGTGCAGAGTTCACTTTCTTTTCGAGAGGTTAGACGAACAGTCTCTGACCTTATGATGATCACCGCAAATTCCAGATCTGCTCATAGGGTGGTCTTTAAGGCCATTTGTTGACGTTTTATGGTATTTGAAAGCGTTGGGTAGTGGTTTCGAGGGTGGTTAAGTTGGTACTTGACTTAAGGTTGTGGGCGAAAGGGATGTGACGCGGAAAGGAGGAGATAGAGGTGGTGGCCGACGAATATGGTGGCTGGAGGATTGTAGTGTTGATAGTGATACATCAAACTCCCCCAAACCAAACCTTTGCTTGTCCTCAAGCAAAGCAGTCAGGCCAAACAAAGAACAGCAAAAATATGGTGAATGAATAGCTCAGAGCAAATGTCTAGGCACATATAAATCCCAGCTGTCCACATCTATAACAAAGTAATGACCAAAGTTGTGCCAATAAAACAAATTTAAAAGCACGGGTAATAGACTAACGCAACTCTTACTCAAGATGTGACATGATACCGAGACTCGGCCAAATGCTTTTCAACCTTGCAAGACAATTTTGTTGGATTTTCGCGGTTTCACTCATGCACTCATAAGGGGTGAGATATATGTAAGATAGAAAGAATAAAGACTCTCACTTAACTTATGAAATATGCATGCAATCTAATGTGATAAGAGATTATCCAACTAGTACGCATTCACAAAAAAGACCAAGTACATGTATCAAGGACAGAATGGTGGTAAAGTGGCATGGGTATAGAAATGGCTTGTGCAAAAGCACGTATGGGTATGTGAGGCTCAGACGGTAGTCGCAGCACTAGACCAATAGCCAAATCTAATAAGAAATAAAACAATCATCCAACTGGAGAAATTATCTCAACTTTGACAACATATGAGAGAAATGAAAATGCTCTCCAAATGTGCATTAGACTCCGGTAATTATCACACACGACCTTCTAACAAAACTCAATGAAGCAAGCATTTTTTCTTCTTTTCTTTTTCTTTTCTTTTCTTTTTTTTTCTTCTTCTTTTTCTGAACTTTTTTTTCAAAATTTCAATTTTTTTTTCTTTTTTTTTCTTTGCTTCATAATATTTCTCTTTTTCAACATAGGAGGTCACACAATTGCTACAAAAATATAGCTACTACCCACATGACAATAAAAGTCTCAACCCAACCAAAGTAGCTATAACAATAAGGACTCAAGCAACTGCGACTGTCCCGAAAAAGGTAGGCAAATTCTGAAATATAGCTAAGAAATAGGATATAAAATGGCTACATGGTTCAAACGGGCTAACAAAAACTGGGTAATGTTTGGCATATTTGAACAAAAAGAACCGCCTTTCCTCATGTACTTAATCATATGAACGCGCAAAAGCTAAGAAACTAATGTCACACTTATGCAGTTTGATATTACATATTCCACAAGGAGACCACACTCTTCAGCCTAAATAACAATGAGATCGGTTTATTGATGTTCCCGGCCTAGGAAGCTCTAAAGACCTCAGAAATTTAAGTGGTTTACCAACAAAATAAAGTCAAATCTACTCGGCATAAGGCATATTGTGACGGTCAAGACTTGAGTAAAGAGCTTTGTTCATCATAGCTAACATGTCAAAACAATGTACATGGACAACTAAATGGGACTCAAATGCAAAGACAAAGCAAAGTATCATCATTGCTACACAATTAACCAAGACTCGACTCAAAATAAATAAAAACATGTTTTTGTATTTTATAATTTTTTCAATTTTTTTGAATTTTTCACACACAATAATAAATAAAAGCACACAACAGAAATAAACACACTCCCCCAAACCTAAATGTCACAGTGTCCTCATTGTGACGCCTACAAAGATAGCATCACACGAAATCCAAAGAACCTATGGGACACCACTAACAAAGGGAAGAGGGGAAAATAAGAAATGCAATAAAACAAAAACAAGAAAGATAATACAAGCTGTAATGCAGTAGCCTCCCCCAAACCAGCTGGAAAGAGAGGGATGTAGTGACCAGCTGTCACTACTGGGCTCCATCATCATCATCAAAATCATCAATCTCGGCATACAGGGACATCAGCTCAGGATCAGGAACTGGGGCACTACGGTCTCTACCACGGCTGCCTCTCCTACCACGGCCTCTACCACGGCTGCCTCCTGGAATAGCAGCAGCGGAAGTAGAAGCACTAAACTGACCAAACGGTCCCCTCTGGGAGCAAGGAACACCGACATCCTCAGGAAAAACAGAGGTAGGCTGAGTGGGGCGGACTGGAGTGTAAAAGGGACGCCCTAAGCCACCATAGTCAGTACTAAACTGTCCGAACTCCGTAGCAGTCATTCCATAGAGATGGAATACATGGATGTCATCACCAGGAGTGGTGTAATAACTAGGTGTCACACCCCAATACTGTCTCCCCGAAGCAAGAGACATGGCCTCCATCTGTTCCCATATCCGCCGCTCTGTCAAGGCGGTGCTGACGCCCTCATGTAACCTCACCTCTCGTGCAATAACCGGATCAAAATGGTAGCCCTGAGTAGGATAGGCTGTAGGAGGTGGAGGAGGAGCAGGTTGGAATGAGCCAGGCAGATGGGTGGTGGGCCAACGACGTCTCCGGTGCCCACCGGTAGTGGTAGTAGTACTAGAACCAGGAAAAGTGATCAGAAGGTCCTGAGGAATCAGATAAGTAACGGGCGGGGGTCGTACCACATCCGTACTCTCCTCAAGGGGGTATACAGCAGGTAAACGGTCACAAGGTAGAAGCATGTAAGACTCGCCCTGGACCTTCCAGTAATGGTCCTTCCCATTCTTGATATCAATATAAGAGATGTCATAACGTAGGTGGTCATCATCGGCAAGTGGCTCATGGTCATCTATGGGCTCGTAGGGCTCATCACCCATAAAATCACAAACAGCCTGGGCTATCTTGGTGACAAGAGCACCATAATCAAGATCCCCATACCTCCCAATCATCCGATCAAAGGCCGAGCACACAAGAGCAGGGGGAGAGAACTGGAATGGCTCCTCCCGATAAGGGTTCAGGTAACTAGCAAGAATCAAGACCTCAATGGTGGAGGTCTTGCTCTTGTCGTGCCGACCATACAGCAAATAGCTCAAATACCGTAAAAATAATCGAAGACAAACATGTTGGACGTCCAACAAAGACATAGCACTGACATCCGCATCCACATAACCGGTAAACAATGGAAAGTATCGAATGGCGGACAACCCACCAACACTGTATAAATCTCCGTCTGTATGCTTATCAATTCCCAGAATTCCTGACAGACGGTCAAAGGTTAAGGACCGTTCTACGTTAAGCAATCGAAACTTGATAAGGTGGTCACTGGGAAAGTAAGTAAATGAGCTGAGAAACTCAAGGGTCAAAGCAGGGTAAGATAGTTCATGGAGTAGAAAAAGACCCTGTAACCCGATCTCAACAAACATGCCATACATAATCTCATCAATCTTCAAAGTTCGTAAAATTTTCCTATCCACACATCGAGTAGCACTCATGGATTTAGTCAACAAATACTCGAACCTGTCCTTTTGTGCCTTGTCACGGAATTCAATGAAAGGGTAATCATCCAAAGGAGATAAGTCCTCCTCGGAAGACACCACTTCTTCGGGTATCACCTCGGGTTGCTGGACCGGGGCTCTCCTTTCTCGAGTCCTCTTGTTTCCTTGCCTAGAAGTTGACATTGTCTACAAAATAGACAAGTATACAATCATACTCCAACCATAGGACAAAACAGTCCCGTTTTTTGGCAAATATGGGTCAAAAAATCATTTTTTAAGACTCAAAATCACAATTAAATCGTCCAAAAAGTTAGGGGAACATGAGTATGTATCAAATAATGAAGATTCCAAGCATAAGAACACAATTTCTAACCAATTTAATGCAAAATTTCAACCCGGATTTTGAAGAACCCTAATTCCCAAATTAGTAAATTAGGCATGAATTTCAACAAATAAGGGGCTAGAAAGCAAGGAAATAGCAATTGTATACTAGCAATGGAAGATTCAATGCAATAAACTTAAGTTTTAAGCAAGAAATTTCAGATTTTTCTGGGACAAAATAGAACAAATCGGGACTTACCTTAGCAAATATAGCAATGAAATTACGAAAATAAGCACAAGAGATTGATGCAAACACTTAATCAGCAATTAAACCCAAGTTTTAAGAGAGATTTGATGATGATTGATGATGAATGAAGAGAGAAAGAGCAATATTAGTGGAGTAATGCAGGAAAAGTGTCGAAATAGAAGAAGGGATGTGAAAGAAAAATAGCAATTGAAGCATAAAACCGGCTGGAAAAATAACGCGGAACCCGGTTTATTTAGGTGCCTCGATCGAGTCGCGCCTGGCTCGATCGAGGAACCACTTTCCTGACTTGCTGACTTTCGTTTTAAGCTTTTTTAATTCCTGCATTGGTGCCTAGATCGAGCCACACTTTCACTCGATTGAGCTCATAGGTTCCTCGATCGAGTCAGCTCTGGCTCGATCGAGGAACCACCTAATGGCTCCCTTTTTCGTTCTTCGTCATTCTTAGCTCCAAATTCCGTCAATCCTGCACATAATACTTGGGGAATACGTGAAATTCCCTCCGCTCATCTCTCGAAATTCAAGAAAAAACGTAAAAGCAATTACAATAACTTAAATTGAAATCCTAATTACAAACTAATAAGTTACAAAATCCGAGCTGCCTCTCGGTAGCGCTAGTTTTTGCGGTCCCGCACGACCGTAATTCTTCATCAGTGAGAAGAATCAATGGCAAAGAGGTCCACAACCCTTATTACCCCGACATACGCTCCTTCATGGTAGATCTTCAATCGCTGCCCATTCACTTTGAAGATTTCCCCTTTGTCAATTTGCAGTGTAACTGACCCAAACTTGTTCACATCAGCTACAGTGAACGGTCCAGACCATCTACTCTTCAGCTTACCTGGAAACAAACGCAAACGAGAGTTAAATAAGAGAACTTTCTCACCAACATGAAATTCCCTTGACAAAATATGCTTGTCATGCCACTTCTTCGTTCGCTCCTTGTACACTCGAGCACTATCATAGGCATGCAGTCGAAACTCATCAAGCTCATTCAACTGCATCAGTCGTTTCTCACCCGCCAGTGAGGGATCCATATTCAGCTCCTTTATGGCCCACATAGCCTTGTAGTCGAGCTCCACAGGTAAATGGCAAGATTTGTCATAGACTAGACGGTACGGTGATGCTCCAATCGGTGTCTTGAATGCAGTACGGTAAGCCCACAAAGTGTCATCGAGCTTCCGACTCCAATCCTTTCTATTCTTGCTGACTACCTTTTCCAAGATTTGTTTCAGCTCTCTAATGGAAATCTCTACTTGTCCACTGGTTTGAGGATGATATGCCAATCCTCTGCGGTGTGTAACGCCATATTTCTTCAAAAGAGAATTAAGATGACGCTCATTGAAATGCTTGCCTCCATCACTAATCACTGCTCGAGGCACTCCAAACCATGGAAAGATAATCTTCTGAAACAACTTAACAACAGATTTAGCATCACAAGTGGGGGTGGCAATTGCCTCCACCCATTTAGAAACATAATCTACAGCTACTAAAATATACTGATTCCCATTAGAAGTTGGGAATGGCCCTTGGTAATCAATGCCCCAAACATCAAAAATCTCCACTTCGAAGATTCCAGTTTGAGGCATCTCATGCCTTTGCGAGATATTGCCCGTCCTTTGACATGCATCATAAGAACGGACAGAAGTAGTAGCATCCTTCAAGATAGTAGGCCAATAAAAGCCCGATTGTATTACCTTGGCAAATGTCCTAGAAGGACCATGATGACCTCCATAAGAAGAAGAGTGACAATGAGAAAGGATGGCACGTACCTCACCCTCTGGAATACATCGTCTGTAGATACCGTCTGCGCACTCCCGGAATAGATATGGGTCGTCCCAGAAATATCGCTTCACGTCATGCAAGAACCTCTTCTTCTGCTGATAGGATAGATCAGGAGGAAGCATACCTCCTACCAAATAATTGGCATAATCTGCAAACCATGGAGTATTTGCAGCTACCGCTAACAGTTGGTCATCTGGAAAAGAGTCCTCAATGGGCAAGATCTCTCTTCCTGCAAATCTCAGCCTAGACAAATGATCTGCAACAACATTTTCAGCACCAGACTTATCACGGATTTCTAAATCAAATTCCTGTAACAATAAAATCCATCTAATAAGTCTAGGTTTAGCCTCTTGTTTGGTTAAAAGATATTTCAAAGCTGCATGGTCAGTATGAACAATAACTTTAGAACCAACAAGATAAGCTCTAAATTTGTCTAAAGAATAGACAACTGCAAGAAGCTCCTTCACCGTAGTAGCATAGTTAATTTGTGCATCATCAAGAGTCTTGCTTGCATAGTAAATGGCATGTAACACCTTGTCCTTTCGCTGCCCCAAAACAGCTCCAACTGCATAATCACTGGCGTCACACATAATCTCAAAAGGAAGGCTCCAATCCGGAGATCGGATAATGGGAGCTGAGATAAGAGCTTGTTTAATCCTGTCAAAGGACTTAACACACTCGTCAGTAAACACAAAAGGTGTATCTTTATGGAGTAGCCGGGTTAGAGGTTGAGCAATTTTAGAAAAATCCTTAATAAAGCAGCGATAGAACCCTGCATGACTAAGAAAACTACGCACACTTTTAACATTAATCGGGTACGGGAGTTGCTCAATTACCTCAACCTTAGCTTTGTCCACTTGAATACCCTTACCTGACACCAAGTGACCGAGTACCACCCCTTCAGTAACCATGAAGTGACACTTCTCCCAGTTGAGAACAAGGTTGCTCTCCTCACAGCGCTGCAAAACCTTAGTCAAACTTCTTAAACAAATATCAAAATCAGTACCATATACACTGAAATCATCCATAAAGACCTCCATGATAGACTCTATGTAATCAGAAAATATAGCCATCATACAACGCTGAAAGGTAGCAGGAGCGTTACATAAACCAAAGGGCATCCTCATATATGCAAATACACCATATGGACATGTGAAAGTGGTCTTTTCCTGATCGTCAGGATGTATGGGTATCTGAAAGAAACCGGAGTAGCCATCTAGGTAACAGAAATAATTATGACACGCTAATCTCTCTAACATTTGGTCAATGTAAGGAAGTGGAAAATGGTCTTTCTTAGTGGCCGTGTTCAACTTCCTATAGTCAATGCACATCCTCCACCCTGTAACAAGTCTAGTAGCAATCAATTCATTCTTATCATTTTTTACTACTGTAGTACCTCTCTTCTTAGGTACAACTTGGACAGGACTGACCCATTTAGAATTAGATATAGAGAAAATTATACCGACATCAAGAAATTTTGTACCTCTTTTCTTACCACCTCCTGCATTGGAGGATTTAGTCGTCTCTGACCCTGTGCACTAGGCTTGTGGCCTTCTTCCAAATGAATACGGTGCATACAAAAATCAGGACTAATACCTTTCAGATCATCAATGCTATACCCAATTGCCTTTTTATGATTTCTCAAAACAGTCAACAAAGCAGATAGTTGACCTTCAGTTAGGCTAGCATTGATGATCACTGGGTTCATTTCACAATCATCAAGAAATTCATACTTAAGATGAGAGGGAAGAGGTTTTAATTCAGGTTTCTTTACCTCAGTTACCTTAGGTGTAGTACCCAAACTATATACCCTTTGATGGGGGCATTCCTCTCCAGTTAGAAGCCTCTCAATCCGATGAACTTCTGGATTCCATGAACCCGTCTGATCAGCTGGATCCGAAACCATGGCAATCTCCAGAGGATCCCTGTCCAAGCACATAGGAAGACACTCATCAATCGTAAAATAAACAACATCTATACTATGACAAGTCTCTTCTATCATGGGATGTTTTAATGCTTTTTCCAAGTTAAAGATAATTGTATCATCCCCCACAGCTAGAGTCAATCTCCCTTGCCTAACATCTATAACCGCCTACGCAGTATGAAGGTACGGTCTGCCCAAAATGATAGGGATTTGGTTGTCCTCAGCCATGTCTAAGACAACAAAATCAACAGGGATAAAAAATTTCCCAATACAAACGGGAAAATCCTCCAACACCCCAAATGGGTGTTTAACTGATCTATCGGCCATCTGTAATGTCATATTAGTAACTGTCAACAGACCCATATTTAATTTCTTACAGACCGAATACGGCATAACGCTGACACTAGCTCCTAAATCGCAAAGAGCCTTACTAATAGCGAGGTGACCAATATGACAAGGGATAGAAAAACTTCCTGGATCCTTTAATTTAGGTGGTGAATTGATTGGCAACATGGCACTGCACTTCTGAGTGTAAGCAATAGTTTCCACCGCGTCAAAGGATCTCTTCCTTGTCAAAATCTCCTTCATGAATTTTGCATATGCCGACACTTGAGTAATTAATTCAGTGAAAGGGACACTTACCTGTAGATTCTTCACGACCTCCATAAACTTACCGAACTGCTTATCCAGCTTGGATTTTTGTTGTCGATGAGGAAAAGGTAGTGCAATAGTTATGGGCTCGGCTGGCTTGACCTTAGAAACAACTTTTGAAACACCGCCATCTGTCGAAATGGTGCCTCGATCGAGTCGAGGAGTGACTCGATCGAGCTGGCTGGTTCCTCGATCGAGCTGGGGCTGACTCGATCGAGGATCCTTTGCAGGTTCAGCTCCTTTGTCTTTTTTGCTTTTATCGTCAGCTCGTGTTTCAACTTCGGCAGGTTCTTTTTCATCATCACTAAGCTCCAAATTACCCAATCCTTTGGGATGCATATAAGGGACCTCATCAACAGTAATGGGCACGTCATTCTCAAGGCTTTGTAGGTCGGGATTCGCATAAGAAGTACCGCTCCTCAGCTGAATAACATTAGCTTGCTCATGAGCTTGTTTACCTTGAGGAGGAAGACCTACGGCCTGTTTTGATGGGTTTTGAAGTGTCATCTGAGCCACTTGATTATCTAGCATCTTGTTATGGGCAATCAGCTCGGAAATTTGAGCCGTCTGCTTCTGCTGCATCGACAAAGTTTGTTGCAAAACATTGCGCAACTCTGCCATCTCATTGTTTGGAGCTTGCTAAGGAATTTGTTGAGGAATTTGCTGAGGAGGCTGTTGATATTGATTGTTAAACTGCTGGCCTCCTTGATTTTGCCTCTGATATCCTCCTAGTGGTTGATTACTACGATTATTGGGAGGGACGTAAACATTCTTCTGTGGCTGCTACGGGTTTTATACATTCTGACTGGATCATTGAAGGAATGGATGCTCCTTCGTTCTTTCATTGTAGAAATTGGAGAAGGGTGTACCTTGTGCACCTTGTCTGTAGGCCTGAAAAGCATTAACCTGCTCCAATGTACTCATGCAATCAGCTGCACCATGACCGTCTAAACCACATCTAGCACAAGACTCCTCTACTTGCTGGCTCATGGCATGGACTCTCTCCTTAATACCCAATGATTGGATAGTCTTTATCTCAGCAATCTGGGCAGAAATAGTCTCCAGCTGTGCCGCCAGGGCACTATCAACACCAGTACCTCGCGTGCTTCCTCTAGGATTTCCATACCTGGCGGTATGGGTAGCAATCTGATCAATAAACTTCCACGCGTTATCATCATTGGTGTTATCCTGAAACCTCCCAATTAGCAAAAGAATCCAAAAGGGCACGATGATCGTCATACAACCCGTTATAAAACTGGTTGCAAAGAAACCACTTTGGGAAACCATGATGGGGAACTTATCGGACTAAACGTTTGAAGAGAGTCCAAACTTCATTCAAATCTTCAGTAGCTCCTTGCTTGAAACTGGTAATTTGACTTCTCAAAGCATTAGTCTTTTAAGGTGGGAAGTACCTCTTGTAGAAAGCAAGAGCCAAGGAATTCCAGTCTGTAACTCCTTCAGTATCCATATCCAGATCTTTGAACCACTCAGTAGCTCCATCTTTCAGAGAGAAAGGAAAGAGCACCTGCTTAACCTGATCTTGTGTCACTCCAGCTGTTAATGGAATAGAACAGCAGTAGGTGACAAATTTCTCCATATGTGTCGCAGGATCCTCAGCAGCTGTCCCTCCAAACATATTTCGTTCCACCAAATTGATGTAAGATGGCCGAATCTCAAAAGTTCCATTGGTAGTAGTGGGCAGCTTAAATCCTTGTGGGATAGAAGCTAAGGTCGGCTCGGAGTGACTGGCAAGAGTAGGCATGATGGTAGTTTCGGGAATAACAGTTGTGACTGGAATTTTAGGAATAGGAACGTCGTCCTCTTCCTCTTCGTAGGACCGATCGGCTGACTCTGCTGAGCTCGCCATCTCGACGTCAAGTATACTCAAGTCTTCTACTTGACCCACTTCTTGATTAAATTTCCGTTTGTAGCGAAAAGTCTTCTCTGGTTCAGGATCAAAAGGGATAATCTCGGACCTATTAGACCTGGGCATACACGGAACTAACAAGAGAAGTGTGAGAGCGGTCTCAAGGAATTGGGTTCCCTGAGACAAAAAGACAAAATAAACACAAACAAACTAAACAATTGTTGCCTCCCCGGCAACGGCGCCAAATTTGATGTGGCTAAAGTCGTATCACCAAATCAAAGTAAAACTATCTCAGGACTAACAAGAATAGCTAACAGTAAGACAGGTATCTAATCCACAGGGAGGCGGTAAAAGCTAAGTCTGTAAATATTTAAAATGTCTAAAGGTAATCGTTTTCTGGGGGATTTGTTTTGTTTTGATCTAATCAACTAATTGCAAGTAATTAAAAGGAGGTTTAAACAATAATATTAAAGGTCTAGGATTTCCAGTTCACTAGGTCAATTATCTTGGGACTATTAATCAATTGCTAGATCTATCAAACTGTTTAAGGTCATAAGATCGGTCGACTCAATTATGCCCTTTAGATCAATTCTAACATGCGGTCGCTATAATTAGATACAATCTATTTGATTATCGCAGCCTATATTAATTCTAACCCTATTTAAAGAAAAGGATTAATTCGCTACACTAATTAATAACTCAGGCCTTAAGTTAATTAACTAGAAGAAGGACAATAATCAAACAACAACTTATGCGATATCACTAGCAATTAATCAATTTTCCCTTTTTTTTAACCTAGATCCCCTTCATCCTAGATGAGGGAATTAGCTACTCATGATGATAATAACAACAACAATAATTAAGATTGAAGACATAATTAAAAGCATGAAATAACAATGATCGATTAACATAAAACAATGAACGATTAATTATTGAGGAAAGATTAGTACCGTAGCAAGGAAAGATTAGGGTTCTAAGAGAGTATTCAACAGTATGAAGGTAAATAAAAGCGTAACCTAACATAAAGTACGAGTTTCTAATTTATAACAAGAGATAATCGTTTTTGGAAAATCCGGAAAATAACCCGCCACAAAGGTCCTCGATCGAGCCAGAGGTGACTCGATCGAGCCAGATGGTGTTGCTATGGCTGCTACACAGCAATATTCTGCAAAGCCTTACAAGGGGGACCTTCCTCGAGTGGTTTTGTTCCCAATCAGTCACAAAATATTGCTGGTCAAGATGTTGCAAACACTTGGAGGAGAGATGGCAAAAAGCCAAAGGTTGTTTACTATTGTGACTGCTGTCAGAAATATGGTCATTCTCTTAAATACTGTTGGTTTGGTCCTCAAGGCAGAGGCAGGGGATGAGGAAGGTCCTCAAGTTCTCACATGTCTGCTACTGGCAGAGCTTATGCTGCAAATGTAGAAGAGGTTCCCTATGAAGATGATACACCTTGCGAGGTTTCAACTGATCACCAGAATTCTCAGGTTTCTGCTGTAGACACTCCTGATCCTTCTTTTGTCCAGGCAGTTGCTAAGGAACTGTTCAAGATGCAGACTCAGAGTGCTAATGATCAGCCTATGGCTAATTTTGCAGGTATATCTTTAGCATCTACTGTACTGCACACACCACATCTTTCTGATCTTGCTTGGATTATAGATTCTGGGGCTTCTAATCATATGACCTATGATTTTGTTCAATTCTTGACACACAGACAGTTAAGCAAACAAGTTGCCATCACTTTACTAGATGGACAAGTTAAAATGGTTAAATATGTAGGGGAAATTCAATTGACAGATAAATTCAAAATTTCTGATGTGTTTTATCTCCCTGATTTTAGGCATAATATTCTCTCTTTAGGAAGATTGTTGTCTCATAATGGTTTACATGCTAACTTCACTCCTGCTGGCTGTACTATTCAGGACCCTTCCACTGAGGAGGTGATATGTATTGGCTGGAGGAATGCTGGAATTTACCAGTTATACACGAGTTCTGGACTCAATAATGTAGTTACTAATAGATGTCATACTACTCTTTTATCTGCCGCAGTCAATTGTGATGACATTTTGTTGTTGCATAACAGACTAGGTCATTCTTCTTTGATTGCTTTACAACATGTACTGCCTAGCTCTGTTTCAAATAAAAAGAATTTTCATTGTGAAACTTGTTTGCTTGCTAAACACCATAAATCTCCATTTCCTGTTAGTACTTCTATTACTACTTCTGCTTTTGAATTGGTGCATATGGATCTATGGGGACCATATAGGCACAAGTCTTTGGGTGGTCATTCTTATTTTTTCACTATAGTAGATGATTTTACAAGAGTTACATGGACCATTTTACTTAAGGACAAGGTAGCTCTTTCTGATACTTTAGTCCATTTTATAGTTTATGTGAAAAATCACTTTGGTACTACCATTAAGCATATTAGGAGTGACAATGGTAGTGAAATTCTCCAGCATGAATGCAATCAATTATTCTCTGAATAAGGGATAGTTCATCAGAGATCTATACCTGGTAATCCCCAACAAAATGGGAAAGTTGAGAGGAAACATCGTCATTTACTTGAAACAGTCAGAGCATTGAGGATACAAGGTTCTTTACCTAGGAAATTTTGGGATGAGCTCGTATTGGCAACAACTCATTTAAAAACCTCATGCCTACTGCAAATTTGCAATGGAAAACACCACATGAAGCATTGTTTGAAAAAGTGCCTGATTATACACATTTAAGGACCACTGGGTGCTTATATTATGCAGCACATAAGGGCCCAGACAAGCTTGAAAAGAGAGCTTTTAGGTGTGTTATGTTAGGGTACCCATTTGGTCAGAAGGGGTATCGGTTGTATGATCTGGATCATCACAAGATCATTCTTAGCAGGGATGTGGACTTCAAGGAGACTGTTTTCCCTTATACTCCTGGCTATAAGCTGTGATGTGGCTAAAGTCGTATCACCAAATCAAAGTAAAACTATCTCAGGACTAACAAGAATAGCTAGCAGTAAGACAGGTATCGAATCCACAGGGAGGCGGTAAAAGCTAAGTCTGTAAATATTTAAATTGTCTAAAGGTAACCGTTTTCTGGCGGGTTGTTTTGTTTTGATCTAATCAACTAATTGCAAGTAATTAAAAGGAGGTTTAAACAATAATATTAAAGGTCTAGGATTTCCGGTTCACTAGGTCAATTATCTGGGGACTATTAATCAATTGCTAGATCTATCAAGCTGTTTAAGGTCATAAGACCGGTCGACTCAATTATGCCCTTTAGATCGATTCTAACATGCGGTCGCTATAATTAGATACAATCTTTTTTATTATCGCAGCCTATATTAATTCTAACCTGGTCGGCGAAAGGATTAATTCGCTACACTAATTAATAACTCAGGCCTTAAGTTAATTAACTAGAAGAAGGACAATAATCAAACAACAACTTATGCGATATCACTAGCAATTAATCAATTTTCCCTTTTTTTTAACCTAGATCCCCTTCATCCTAGATGAGGGAATTAGCTACTCATGATGATAATAACAACAACAATAATTAAGATTGAAGACATAATTAAAAGCATGAAATAACAATGATCGATTAACATAAAACAATGAACGATTAATTATTGAGGAAAGATTAGTACCGTAGCAAGGAAAGATTAGGGTTCTAAGAGAGTATTCAACAGTATGAAGGTAAATAAAAGTGTAACGTAACATAAAGTACGAGTTTCTAATTTATAACAAGAGATAATCGTTTTTGGAAAATCCGGAAAATAACCCGCCACAAAGGTTCCTCGATCGAGCCAGAGGTGACTCGATCGAGGACAATTGCTTGATCGAGTCCTCCCTGACTCGATCGAGGATCCTGCTTCACAGATGGCTTCCTCCTTTCTTTCACTTCTAGCCTTCGTGCTTCCTCGTTCCTCATGCCATGCTTCGTGTATTCTACTATGCCGTCTCCGCCACGCTAATCTTAGCTTGATCATACTCATAACGAGTCATTTCTGCATTAAAACACAAAATAGCGGCAGTATCGACAATTCATTGAAATAAGGCATATAAATGATATAAAGGCACGAAAACGGTATGTAAAATGGTATAAAGGGAGCTATAAAAGTATATATAAAAGTGATACATCAAGCTGTCTGTGGCACCTGAATTTTGTCAAGGGACCTCAGACCTTGCAGCATTTGAATGGTGCTGGCCATTTGTCTTCTGATGAAGATTTTTTAGCCACTGATATGTCACAAGTAGACACTATTTTAAATAATACTAATGCCTCAAGCAATAATATCTCAGAATCCACACAATCTACAAATATATTCACCACTGTCATAAATAATACAGTCACTACAAACACTGCCATACCTACAAATGTTACTGATTCTTCTATTTCTCACAACAATATTTCCAGAAAATCTTATAGACCTAGACAATTGTCTAGAAAATTACATGGCTTTATTTGCAAAGGTCTACCTCCCTCATTGTTGAAGGATACTATGCCTAATGCCATACCTGGTACCACCAGTGTTGACAACAATCTCATTGCTGCAGCCATAGATTTAGATGGGTATTCTGAAGATTTCCAGTAATCTTTCAAGAACACACTGCCTCTCTATGAACCCTCTACCTATGCTCAGGCAGTGAAGGATCCCAACTGGCAGAATGATATGACTAAAGAGTTAATGGCCCTGGAACAAAATGAGACATGGGTCCTCACACCTTTACCTCCAAGACAGAAGGCTATATGAACTAAGTGGGTGTTCAAAATCAAATTCAACCCAAATGGCACTGTGGAACGTTATAAGGCTCGTCTTGTGGCTAAAGGTTACAACCAAATAGAAGGGAAAGATTATAAGCACACATTCAGTCCAGTTGCCAAGTTAACTACTGTCAGGATCATTATTGCTTTGGCAGTTGCAAAAGGTTGGAACCTCTATCAACTTGACATCAACAACGCATTCCTTCATGGTTTTCTAGACAAAGAAGTGTATATGATCAAGCCAGAGGGGTATACTGCTGGGAATAAAGATGATGTATGCCTCTTGAAGAGATCCCTCTATGGCCTTAAACAAGCCTCTCGTCAATGGAATGTGGAGTTATCTAAGTTTCTGATCAAGCAGGGCTATACTCAAACTAAATCAGACTATACTTTGTTCACTAAAAGTGGTGATAATGGCAGTTTTACCATCATTGTGGTCTATGTGGATGACTTGCTAGTTACATGAAATGATGAACAACAAATATCCTCCATCAAACAGTTGCTTAACAAGGCATTTACTATCAAAGATTTAGGGGCCTTGAGGTATTTCTTAGGCATTGAGGTTGCAAGATCCTCTTCAGGAATCCTACTTAATCAGCGCAAATATATCTTGGGTATCCTCAGAGACAGTCAGATGAAGGGATGTACACCAGCCAAATTTCCCTTGCCCAGGGGTTTGCGGCTTACCACAGATGAAGGGGAATTACTGCAACAAGCTGATGTCTACAGAAGGATTATAGGACGACTGTTGTACCTTAATCTCACACGACCAGATGTCTCCTACAGTGTACATCAGTTAAGTCAGTTCTTATCTCAACCAAGACTTCCACATATCCACGCAGCATTGCATTTGATTAGATACTTGAAAGGCACTATCAATTTAGGCCTTTTTTACCCATCTGTTACTGATCTTTTAGTCACGGGGTACTGTGATGCTGACTGGGGCACCTGTGCATACACAGGTCGTTCTTTGACAGGGTATTGTGTCTTTCTTGGTTCCTCTCTTATATCTTGGAAGACCAAAAAGCAGGCCACGGTTAACAAGTCCTCAGCTGAGTCTGAATATCGCAGCATGAGCCAAACTTCCAGTGAACTGGTTTGGATCAATGAACTTTTGCACGAATTACATGTTCCTGTGTCCTTACCCATTACTCTTCACTGTGATAACAAAGCTGTGCAACATATCGCTGCCAACCCCGTCTTTTATGAAAAGACCAAACATCTCAAGCTTGACTGCCACTACATTCGAGAACGGATACAAGAAGGTCTTATTAAAACAACACATATCTCTAGCCATTCCCAAATTGCTGATGTCTTCACCAAGGCTTTAGGAGAACAACAACATTTTCACTTCGTCTCCAGTTGGGACTTCTTGATTATTTATTGAATAAGATAAGATATATAATAGCAGTGATAATTGTAAAGTATGCAATATCATCAAAAATATGCTTCATTGTTTTTTTTTCGTTTTCTTAAATTCTACATTTAAAAATCAACATTTTCTTTCAAAATCTTTTTAGGATTTTGTCCGCCTAAGCTTAGCCATTTCTGATTCTATAGTTATTGACGTGAACTTGCCCTCTGACCTGGTGTTACGTCGTTATAGTAAGCGGAAAGATTTATATGTCCTAAAGGGCATGAATATCTGGGGGGTGATGATTCTGTTGTACAGCTAAGAAACTCTCAGCCTAACTGCTTCTGTTGTACAGCTAACAAACTCTCATTGACAGCTGTATAGTTAACAATCTCTTGTATATAAGGCATTCTGTAAATATCCTAACTAATTATTCATTTGATCAATAAAACTCACCTTTATTTTGTCTGTGTGTTGAGAGCAAAGCTCAAACTCCATTAATGGAGGTTTATACTTTTATCAAACCAATCTCGAATGATTGGTCATTAAGGCTCTAATGTTGGTATAGGTGTGAAGTATACATGAGATGGAAATAAATAAATTCCCTCAATTAAAAGGTCCTTGGATGAAATTCTCAAGGGTTCAGGTTCAAACCTCTCCAAGAGCAATCTTATGAAGTATTTATGGCTTGAGCCTATACCGTATAGACTTCCAGCCCTATCACTCTCGTCTCTCGGTGACTTATCTGATTTACGTGATTTTGCAGGTTATCAAGTACATGAAATGAACAAAGTGATGGGCCTAGATGATTATTAGGGGGTTTTGGTATGTCCCTTAAGGAGTTAAGGCCCTCAAAATAACAATTATGCCCAATTGCTCTATTTCTGAGTAACGTGTCGGGTCTGACCGGTATTGGACACGGACACGGACACGGACACGGACACGGACACGTTAAACGACAGTAGTTTCCGTTTAGGCGTTTCTCTAGCCGTCAAGCTGTGAACTTATAAAACCTTGGGCACAAAATCAAAGTTCCAATTAATTACTGCATTTCTCAAGTTAACAACCAACCAACATTCCTTCACCAAGCTTCATTCTCTGTGTCCAGGTTTCTTTCTCTCTAATCATTAATTAATGTTTATGCTTTTTTGTTTTGTTTTGCTGACAATTCTGTGTTCTTTTGTAACTGTGACTGTATAATCTTTTTTTTGTGTTTTCGTAGAATTTGTAATTGTTTATGCCAACTAGTTTGTTGCTATTGCATACCAACTGTTCGACGAATTGCCGCAATTGTGCAACGTTCATGTCCTGCTAGTAAATAGTATCGGTCTTGGTTGCAGACTTGCAGTCATGGTATTGGCTGTTGCGGCTTAATCTCACTGGCCAGTATCGCCTCATTGGGAAATTGTGGCCGCACTAGGCTGTAAAACCTTTTTAGAACGCCGCGTTACGCTATTCGGGATTAAGTTAATATTTATGATGACAGTAGTTGGTACTTTTTACTGGAGATGTTTTCATTCAATCTTGTTAAATTTACTGTAGAATTAGTTGCATGGAAAATTCATGGGTCATGTGGGTTCGATTTTCATCAACCTGAACTTGCTGTAAAGGTCTAAATTGCCTTGTTTCCTAAGTGGGTAAGGTTAACCTTTCATAGGAGGAGTTACTCCGATTGTTTTGCAGTAGTCTTTTGAGGCATTGGAGTAATGTTGTCGCTGCATTACGTAAATCAGATTTCTTATTGTAAGGTCTAGGAAATTCACTTTTGTCAATCTTATGCATGACTCCCAGGGAATTTAGCTATGGGAGACGTTACTCTCGGCTTACCTGGTTCTTGGGCTGCTGATAATCAAGAAGCTTCTGATCATTACACAACTAAAGTGGGCGGTCTTCCTGTAAGTCCTTTTTGAGTAATCTAGTTTCCTTCTTCTTTTGGTTCCGTAGTCGTCACTCTGGCTTTCTCTTCTTGAAGGACTGGCCTTTTCCCAGGTCGTCTTTGGCCCCTGAGCTGCTACAGTGCAATACATGTAGAAATACCGTTTGTCTCATTGCACAGGTATATTACAATGGGCTTTATTACCCACTGCATTATTTTTCTTCTTCTTTGAAATAAAAGATGACACCCGTCTCTTTAGGTTTATGCCCCAATCACTACTGCAACAGTGAAGATTGAAGAGCGTGTAATCTATATTTTTGGTTGCACTGATTTACATTGTGGGAGGTATGCTTCGTTCAGACATTTTTAAGCTTGTATGGTTATTGCTTTCAAATAGACATATCAGGACTTGGTTCATCATGTTGCCACTGGATTAAACTTACAGCTGGCGTGCTATTCGTGTTCAGAAGCCGGATAAGGTTGAGGAAATAAACTCTGGCGACTCAGAAAGATCTCAGTCCACTATATCAGACACTTCTACTTCAGTTTCTAAGTGGTGGGATGACTTGCACTCATTTGAACCTGAATCAGAGGAAAGTGGAGAAAAGGATGGCATGGATATGCAGGATTTAGCTAGGGCCCTTTCTGAAGCTGCAACTCTTGCTTCTGGCTCTGGGAAAGGAAAAACCAAAAAAAAAGCTAAAAGGAAAACTGAAATTTCTGCTCAACCTCATCAGTTGGCCGACCCTCCCTTACCCCACAATTTGCGGGAGCCATTGAGGCACTGGGGTAATGTTGTTGTTTTTGTATAAATTCTCTTTGAGATAGCTTTTCCCCATATCTGGACTGAATGGACAAGTACTTGGGAGTTTACCTCATGCTTGCTTGATATTTATTCTGAAGTGCATTAGGAAGATCTATTCTAACCTAGATGCACAAGAGCCCGGAGAAAGCTTAGAGAGTCTTAGACTAACGCGTAATGTATTACTAAAGGTATCACGAGGCATCTGAGTCAAACTACTCCCTCATTTTCACTATGATTCTCCTATAGTCGTATTTGACTTTTTGCAGTCTCCATGGCTACCCCATGACCAAATATTTTTTTTACATTAACTCTCGGTTGAAAATATAATTTTGTGAAAGATTGTTTTATTACTAATGTAGATATTTTTCAAAATTTTTAATATATTTAAGGTCACATTTTGAAACATTGACATAAAATTTTTTAACAAGAAGATCATAGTTTAAGGGAGGGGTTATTTTCTTTGGCATCAATTTAACTGTTGGTATCAGGAGGATAAGGGACTTCACAACCTTCAGTGTTTCCTTGATGTCTTGTTGGCTCTTGTCCCCACCTAGCACTCTTGCCTGATGAAGGTTTTTTTAGCTTTCTTCATTTATGCATTGCTTGATTACAATATTTGGAGTGGGATGGAGGGGAGGGGAAGGGATGGTGAATTGAGCCTTGGTATTCTCCATCCAAATTTTCCAATGTTGTTCCCCTTCCGGTATCTCCAAATCTCCCTATCCAAACACAAGGGTTAATGTCCAACGAAATATCTGGCCTTTATATTTTAGAATATTTTTGGCTGAATGTTCGGTGTTTGACACATTCCTTGCAATACTAATATAATGCTTTTTATTGATTATAATTGTTCTCGTGCACTTGTTTTTTGCAGTGTTACCGTGCTTCTATTTATATTATCAAGAGGATAGATTCAACAATAAGTTGGCGCCTGTAGTTCCAGTTCCAGGTATATCTCTGAGACTATAGACCTCGTACACTGCACGATATATATAAGTTCAATTAATAAGAACTACTCAAAATTTCGTTTAACCGAAACCGAACCGAAAGTTAGACTGATAAAGCCCATTACACGAAATAGATCTAAATCTAAAATAAGAAAAAAAACCCTAACTCAAATTACAAAGCATTCACCCAGTGACAGCTGTGACACATTCTCTCTCAGTCACGCCTCACTCTCACCCCATCTCCCTCACGTCACAAACACCATTGCGCTAGTACGCAACCACCAATCGCCTTTCTGCCGGCCACCCTTCTTTTGCCTCACTGTCACTCACCTTTCGCCATTGCCGCTGCCGTTTGCCTCATCCTTTGTCAGTTCTATTTTCGTCTTTTTCTTTTTTTATGTGTGGTGGTTGGCTGTGGTTATTACTTATTAGTTCCACCGTCCACTATTATAGATATCATCATATCAATGGTTTAGTTTTTGACAAATAATATAAGTTGGCAAATGACAATAACAAGAACGACCACATTCAAGAGCTAGAACTTGACAAATGACTTCATTTAACAATTGGTTGGCAGTTGAGTTTTTAATTTTTTTCTAGTTTCATTTTGGTGATATTGAATTAGATGTGAATTCTGTGATTCTGGGTGTGTTTGATGGTTATTGCGAACCTTTATGTGCAATCAAGAACAAAACAAGAAAAGATGCAGAACCGATTCTGGTTAACCGGTTCACCGAAGCGATAATAACCGGTTGATACCGGTTCGGTTACGGTTCACTTTTTCATGAACCGGTTAACAGGTCTAGTGAACCGAACCCATGAACACCCCTAACTCAAAATATTACCTATGTTTTTTATTCTTATATTTTGGCATGCTCACTTCTCTCTTTAATCTTTCAAAATATATGAATAAATTTTATGAAAGGGACTCATATGAAACATGAAAGCGCATTTCATCATAAATTAAATGGTAAGTATAATCTTAATAATTTTTAAACTAGTATGTTTTTGTAAAATTAAACTCAAAAACTCGCCTAAAAAAACGACGTCGTCATACAAAAAAAAGCGGGAATATTTTTTTTTTTTTTGGCGTGAAGCTAATGATATCATTTTATAAATTTCTCAAATTAATGAAAATTAATGGGTTGCCAATTTACTTAAAGTTCTCATTTGTTTTCTTATTTAGTATGATGCACTTTAAGGGAAATTTTTGATAAACTTGTTATCTTGTTATATAGGGGATGATGATGACATTAACCAGGAAGAGACTTGGGAAAAGGAAAACTATGAGTATGATAAAGCTCTACACGCGGACCGGACTTACCTGAAGTTTAAGAAAAAGATAGATGGATGCCCAAAGCAGTGTCTCAGGTAATGAGTTTACAAAATGATACTATAGAAAAAATTTATGGTGTAGAAACATCTCAATCTCCGCATGATTCTTGTGTTCTATACTATGTTACTCCGACTTCATACATTGTAATCCGTATCCGACACTAGATTATGTTACTCCTACTTCACATTATGGTGCAACTCGTGTCCAACACATTGACACAACTATATGTGTATGACCCTTGGATACTTCCTTATTAGCCATAAAAGCGGCTATCTTATAGAAGCGAATTCTTATATAAGATAGCTGAGTCTGACACCTGGACGTGCACCTGTGTATCTTAGTAACTTCAGTTTTAGTTACTTGGTAATTTATCGTGTTACTTCATTATTAGCCATTTCTATATTTGTATAGAAATGTAATTGAAAGTTTGAACTTTGAAACAGATACCTAAGAGGCTAAGTTCTAGGTTAGAGAAGTTTGCCTCTCCTCCTCAAAAGGGAAGGATAGGGTTAGAGATGGTGGTTGTTTGGTTCACTCTGTTTGACAAGGTTAAAATCTGTTTTTGGTATTTGTCTGTGTGTTTGTCATAGAAGTTTGCCTCCTTTTGTTATATAGAGTATTGGACTATTGCTGGATTTTGTTCTTGCTTCATGACGGGACTGCTTCTGTTACAATGGAGCCAAGAAAGCTGTATGCTTTTGTTCCAAATTATGATGTACTAAAACACAAAGGTTCACTAAAATGCTTGCACATCTTTCCATTAGAAGTAGTAGTCATTTGTAGAGGCGGAGCCAACACTTCCTACTTGGGAGGGGCGAGATGTTAAGGCCGTGGCGCCAAAATGTGATCATTATGTGAAGATTTTAAAGATAATCACGGACTCGTTTAACCGCATTTTGAGTCAATATTTGCCACATTTAGCAAAGTTGGGCGGGTACATGCAATAGTGCAACCGTAATCGAAACTGAAATTTATGTTAGGATTGACATGTGACCTTTTACATTAATTCCATTGCTTACATAGTTACATCTATTCCACTGTAGCACTTTCATTGACTGATAAGTTAAGGTACAACATATTAGTGTGTATATGTGTACACATACTAGAAAATCACCCCAAAAAACAATCCCCTATGCATATATTCAATCCCTTATGCTGGTATATACGGTCACCCTTAGCCCCTTAGGACATGCATCCTAAGTAGAAGTGGCAATCGGGTCAGTCGGGTCGGGTCAAGCCGGGTCGGGTCATATCGGGTTCGGGTCATGTCGGGTCAGCCACCCCTTTGGGTCGGATCGGGTCGGGTTCAGGTCATTATCGGGTCGGGTCATTCGGGTAAACGATGTATCGGGTCGGGTCGGGTTTGGGTCGGGTCATTATCGGGTCTAGTCATTTCGGGTCAAATGATGTATCGGGTCGGGTCGGGTTTGCGTCGGGTCATACCGGGTCCGGTTACTTTATCACATTACTTCAATTTTTGACCATTAAATTTTGTTTTTAAGCATTATTTGGTTTAATTACTTTATTATTAAGTCAAACATAACAATCTAATTACAAAATCACTTTCATTTTGAGCAATATTAAGCTTAAGTATAGGATCGGGTCAATATCGGGTCGGGTCTGGTCTGGGTCGGGTTCAGGTCACTGATCATCGAGTCAAGTCGGGTTACGGGTCGTCATCGGGTCGGGGCGGGTCGGTTTCAGATGACTGATCATCGGGTCATGTCGGGTTACGGGTCATCATCGGGTCGGGTCGGTTTCGGGTTGCAATATTCTTGGGTCGGGTCATTCGGGTCGGGTCAGACTTGTCAGCTCTAATCCTAAGTACTAGGACTAAAACTGAAGGGGAAAGAACTGTCAGATTTGCTGTTATGTGAATGTACTCAATCTCTAAAGATCTTGTTAATCGTTGTTCTATTTGTATTTGTAGAAATAATTTGATTTTTTTCCCAGAAAATGGTAGTTATATGTGAATGTACTCAATCTCTAAAGATCTCATCATCAGGTATTCTTTTGGAGGGAAGCCTCTATTGGCTACTGGAGTTGTTAGCGAATCTAGATCGTGTAACCTATGTGGTGAATCCAGGCATTACGAAATGCAGCTCATGCCTCCGTTAGTTTATTTTTTACTGGAAGGAGCTACTGGAGTGCAAAGAGAGTTGCTAGATAACTGGAATTGGATGACCCTTATGGTATATACATGTTCAAAGGTAAGAATAATGGCTATGCAATCACTAATGTTATCTTTGTTTTAAGAAGAGAACACTCTTGCTATCATTTTCTATAGATGCCTTCTAGATGAATTGATAAAACCATAATTACCATACCGGCATGGGAGTAGTAACCAGTGAGTGACTGGCAGTCTTGCACTTCTAAAGGCAAAGTGGGTGGAGGAAAGTTCAGATTGAAACTTCACCAGAAATCCCTGTCAACTGCCAACTAGTAGATATAGGTTATTTTAGTGTGAAATCCTACATATCCATCACTGTTACCAATTATGAGGTCTGGTACTCAGTAATTATATGGTACATAACTACATACTCGGTAATATTTCTTTAGTGTGTTCTTCACTTCTACATGTTTAATATAAGAGTATAAGACACACGGACAATGCTAGGGTGGTACTGAATTTCGTTACGCCCCTCTCACATGCCCTTATTTCCCCATCCCCAATATTTTTTCTTTATGTTGCCATCTTGGTGCTTAACCCTTCTAATATTGGGTTTGTGGCTCTACCAGAGCTGCTTTCAGAAATCAGATCAAGAAATAACTAACAGAAATGGCTGGACTGTGGTGGAAGAGACTATCATAGCACAGTTCGAATAACCTCCGAGAAGCACTTCCCCGACGAGGAGCACAGTTCAAATATCCTCTGATACACACTTCTCGACGAGGTTACTTATCTTGATCTATACAACATTCTGTTTTCCAATTCTTTGTTTTCCTTGTTCCACTTAATAGCTGCTTAGCATGGGATCAGCATGTGTGGAAAGCTAAAAACCTGTGGAAAAGAAAACTGATTATGCATATGAATCAGTTAGTTTTTTTTTGGGATACTCTTTTTTTTTTTCTTATCTGCCTACTTAGTTCTTTCCTCGATCCTTAATTCAACTCATGTTATATCTGATCTTACTGTTTGGGATGCCAATATATTTAATGGCTGATCAGCTACCCTAAGCTGTTTGGTACAAGCCACAAGGGTCAGGGTCTTGGAGTACCATACTACCATTGAGTACTTTATACGCATTGGTCACTCTCTAGTTTTCACATCAGACAAAGATTATGGCTCAATTGAATTAGAATAATAGGCTTTTAGATTTGTCATCATGGTCCTTTGTGGAACATGAATGGAATAAAATCATTTGAATTCTTGGTTTGGTACTAACCGCACTTAAATCCTTGTGTCATGTATGACACAAAACTCATTGTTGATGAGACAAGTAGTGCTGCAAATGATAAACAAAACTTCATCTGTAACATCAAACCCTAAAACAGCTCCAAGTCATAAGCTAAAAGCGCACATTGACATCTATACTAGCTAGATTGTAGTACCCTAGGAGCAGCCGACTCGAAGATGCGCGTTTCAGGGCATGACCTTTTATTCTTATAGCAGGTTCTTTGTAACAAAGGGCTAATCAGTTTGATATAGTCCTTTTGGTGTGGTGCTTTCTCGATCAATTGAAAAATGGCTTAGAGAATCTGGGGTTGTATTAAACTTCCCTTGTCAGGACTGGGGAGCACCCATCTCTTAACAGGCAGTGGTGTCTCGGCGAGAGAGAAACTCTAGACTCGTTATTCTCTTTCCAAACAGTGAGTCAGTGAGTGACATGTAAAATATGAAAGCTAGGCATATGGAATTCCAGGCAACCATGACCTTCAATGAGAGATTATAGCCTGGTTTATTTATCTACTAGTTGCTTTTATTTAACCAAGTGTTTGCTGACAAGTGCTAGGTTTGGAACCCTAATACATGAAAATAGTTTATTTTCAGTAAGTATAGGCTATCTCATTTTAAAAATCAATGTTATCCATAATACCTCTGACTAATCTGTCTAGCGTCAAGTTTTGACTTCAGAAAAACCCCATTCTTGGGTTTATTTGTTGTTCTAGATCGCACGGCCACGAGCTAGGTAAGAGTTTGTGGCAATATTCAAATCAACAAATAGTTTAAATTCATATTTTTTTAACCATCATTATAATCATATAAATATTGCTCTGTACTAATTTTATTTTTGTTAATTACTCGACTCCAAATTTGTTATCATAAGATATTTTCTTATCTATTGAGTTGAACGCTACTTTAAAGTTTTACTTTTACTGAAAATAGTATTTCTCTTGATAGAACGTCTCCCATTACAATAGTGTGAGACGTAACCTTAACAACTACGGGGTAAAAACCATCACAAAGGAAAAAAAAGAGAAGCTAAAAATACAAACAATATATGGAAGGTCTTACAATAAGCTTAGTTTGAGACCTTGTCATATTGCAACTTACTTTATATTTGAAAATAGAAACTGAATTAATATTTTTATGATTTTCAAAATAATAATTAAAAAAAAATCTTTGCTTTTTAGCTTGCACTTCTCACACTTCAACACAAGTTCAAATTACAATTACAACAAGATAACTACTTTATAGCAGTACAATTCATAGAACTCCATCGATTGCTAACTTTAACCTTCAACCCATGCTTCATATGAAGAATAACTGATACATCTAGTTCTGCTGCATGGCTTTCATTAACCAGCTTAAACTCATAGTTATGGATCAAAGTCGCACCAACCATCTTCATTTGAGTAAATGCCACCTCCTTTCCTAGACAAGTCCTTGGGCCGGCATTGAAACACAAGAACTTATATGGTGGCTCATACTTGATCTTCCCTTGCTTTGTGATCCATCTCTCTGGCTTGAACTCCAAGCAATCTTCACCCCATATGCCTTTCATTCTTGCCATTGCGTATAGTGAAAACACGATTTTCATCTCGGGAGTGACATGATGGCCACTTGGTAAAGTGTCTGGTTTTAATGGTGACTTGTGTTGAAATGGGACAGGAGGGTATAGCCTTAGTGACTCACAAAATGTTGCATGTAGATATGTTAGGTTCTTTGCTTCCTCTTCTTTGAACACATGCCATTTATTGGCTTCATCACTAAATGCCATATTTTTTCTTAGCTCTTCTGTTATCTTCTCTTTTACTCTAGGGTTTTGTGTTACGAGCCAAATGAACCATGTTAGAGCTGAACTAGTTGTGTCTCTCCCTGCTAACATTAGGTTTAAAATGGCGTCTCTTAAGAATTTGTCATGTTTGGTGTTGATCCCTCCAATTTCATGAGCATCGCCTGTAATGAACGTTGTTAAGAGATCGACCCCACCCTCTTGCTCATCGTGGATCTGTAACGAGGAAGTTTTTCTTTTATTAGACTCGAGTTCTTGACGCTTCATCGATACAATATTATCAATGAAATGATCAAGAATTTTCCAAGCTTGGCTTAGACTTTTTTCATGTCCTATGCCAAGTTTTTTTTCCAACCTCCAAATATTTTCAGGGATGACATGGCGGATGGCTATGGCTTCCTCTGCATCATCTAGGGCCTTAGAGAAGGGCACATCTTGAAATTCAGTGGTTAGGCAACCGGGATCATGTCCAGTGACTAGCAAGCATGTAGTGTCAAATGTGAGCCTTTGGAACACATCTTGCAAGTCTATGACAAGGTTGTCTTTAGAAGCAGCTTGGAGAATAGGAACTAGTCCATTCTCAACCTTGTCATAAGTTACCTTAACTAAAAATTTCATGAATGTTCGATGGTTAATCAAAGAACGCGTAATCTTCCTCTGAAATTTCCACAAATCTCCATCTGAGTTAAAAATCCCGTCCCCTAAGATATCGAAAATCCTAGAGAACTCATCTCCCTTGGGATAATTTGCGAAGTTGGTGCTCATGATGTATTGGATATTTGTAGGATCAACTGTAAGAAATAGGTCCATATTTGCAAACCATGGACCTTTGAATAAGAACGTACAGTTTGTGGCTTGCAAAATGTCGAAACAACGGTTATGAACACGAGGAAGGTGAACCAAAAGACTTGGCAACATTCCTAGGAAAGGCCAATTCCATGGAAGGCCATTTCTTGTCAAGTAGCAAGTGACAAAGAAACATATAATAGCAAGAAAAATTTCGGGATATTGTATATATCCCATTTTGTAGTGATGAGTGCAAAAATGTTGTCTTAAGAGTAATGTTTGGTTGATTGGATATGTGAAAAACTCCCGTGCTTTTATAGATGGGGCTAACATCTTTTTTTAGGTACAGTTTGGTAGAGTGTCTCCCTTTCTCAGTGGAGTACAAGATTGTAAGACAGATCAATTTTTGGCATGGAAATATGAAAGCAGATAGAAGTACAGCAGATGGCTTTTTTTAATATATACGGGCATACCGCACCTCTTAGATTCTGAAAAAAATGGTTAGATGCTGTATTTCTGAACGCATTTTTCATCCTGGGCCTTTTGGTAAACAACTTCTATGTATTTCTTACATAGAAGTAAAGTTGCACTCTTACGAGCCCCCTTATTCGTGAGATCGGATTAATGTTTGGTTTTGTTGTTGTGGGAATAGGTGGAGTAATATTATGCATGATGGTAACCTATCTGCGTTACATGTTTGGCTACTCTAGTAAGTCACTAAATCATTGGATAGCACTGGAGTATTCTGATTAGTGAGGTACCTACTAGAGTATATTTACATAATAAGGAAAAGAGTAAATAGTTTACCGGAGGGTAATCGGGTTTGGTGCATACAAATGTTTCTCATGAAGAAAGTTATGTCAATGAAGTATTAATTTACAAAATAAGTCGAACAATATCTCTAATATCAATAGTAGAATGATGTAAGGCGTTGATGTCACGCTCTTGCAAATGAAAAAACCCGAACTTTGGAGGGGTTTATTCATTAAGTTGCCGTTAGTATGTCCATTGTCAATTTTTTTCCTGGAATTACAATGTGGTCAGAAATGTTTAATACCCTCGAGACCTCGTGGGTTGAATACTGTCAAATGGTGACGACGACTAAGGAAGGTAGTTTAGTTAGTTGTTCTTGTTCCTCTACTCTTGTTTTTTGAAAAGTAAGCAGGATTTATTGCAAGAAGCAATATCAGTAAATAGCAGTTAGTATACTTCTGGTTCACATTGTAAGCAGGAGGGTTCACTTTTAGGTGACCTAGTTAACGATATTGCTCATCTAATGTTTTTAAGGTTTTAATTAGTCCATAATTAGTGGGTGCAACTGAAACTTGCCTTCTTGCATCACCATTTTTACCTACTACCAACTCCTATATTTTATCTGCATTGTGATTTGATATCTTTGATAAATATGGTTTAACATTCCTTATCTTGAGGACTTTATCTTCTATGGTTTCATGTCCTGTGACTGAGGTGTTGGTTACTGAAGCTGGTTTAGCTCAGTGGTTAAGGCGGAAGGTGTTAGTAATTGAAGTTGTTTTAGCTTAGTGGTTAAGGCGTAAGTATTCTGAATAATATAGGTCCCAAATCCTAGACCCGACAAAACTGACTCGACTCAAGATTGACCCGTAACCCGAATTAACCCAATCAATATAACTCGACTGAATGTTTATTGTTCTACATAGTTAATAATCCCTAAATAACTTGGTAATAACCGACCCGGAACTGACCGGAGCTCGAATTGACCCCGCTTGACCTGATCTGCTTTGAATTCTGTTAAATTCGTAAATGACCCGTTTCCCAGATCTACCAAGTCCCCTTAGAATTCTAAATTGTAATGCCTTTATGACTCTCATTTGAGTAATTGCCATCTATATTGGCATTTACATTTCATAATTAGAAAAGTATAATCATTTCACTCAAGTAGCCTAGGGGATAGTTTATTTAGTTTTTATTTAGTTCTTTTGTTGGAAAAATAAAAAGTAAAAATGAGGCTTAATGCGTGAAATAGTGTTAATCTCAATTTTCCCCAAATTGGTGATCAAAGGGAACTTGTATTAAGCCTAAAGTCAATTTCAGAATGTGGTGGGCAATGGACAATTTTCTTATTTCCTTGATAATTTCTTGCATAATCCCCTCTTAATTTCCTATCTAATTTCGAAATAGGGAGACAATGTCTCATAATTTCTTGCAATGCACAAAATATATGCTCAACTTTCAATGTATTTTTAAATTTGTAGCATGGATTGTTCCTTCTAAGACGAGTCAAAAGCATAATTCATATCAGTCGACTCCAAGTCATTTTGAGATCAACGCTCCGATGTTGTTGCCCAAGCCACTGTCACTGGGTGTTTAGACTATATTAATAAAAATGAAAATTCTATGACGTGTATTAAGCATTTTGCTGTATACGTAACACAAAATCCCCATTTCCTAAAAGAAAGAAAACAAATACCCGAAATGAAAAATATCATAAGAAAATAAAAACAGACTCCAGAAACGAACAAAGCGATGGGCCTGCTTCATTTTGAGCCCTACTGTTGTTTCTAGCCATTAATGGGTCATAATGTTACTCCCTCCTTTCAACTCCACATTACATGTATTTCTTTTTCGTCCATTCAATTCCACATTGCACTTTTCCTTATTTGGTTGTACTTTTATTACTATAATACCATAATTCACTATTAAGACCCACAAATTACACAAAATCTGAACACTTTCTATCCATTTGTTGTACTTTTAATACTATAATATAGTTTTCTTAATATTTGTGCATAAAACATATATGCAAAGTGGAGTTGAATGGAGGGAGTATCATTTTGTGGCCTCAAAATAACAATCTGTGGACATGGCCCACCTGCAAGCCCAGCCAATCTGTGGACATGCAGCGGTCTTTTGAAAGCCACGCTCGGCGGCGTAAAAAATGCTTTCGACCGGATCGCTTTAGATCGGTCGGTTTCGTTTCGGTAAAGGTCTCGAAACGATTAGAGATGTTCGGAGTCGCCACCAAGCATTTGTGGGATGCTTGGAACCCGTTCGAATCTACTTTATACCTAGGTCAACCAAGGCAAAAAGCGGTGTTTGACATAAGTACTAAAGATAAGGACTCGTCCCCCTTTTAGCATTCTGTGCCTAAAATGACTCTCGTGTGCCCTGGATAAGGTCATCCACTATCCAAAGGTTCTGAGTAAGGGGTGAGGGTACGTATTGGGAAGCCCTTTAATCTGACATCCAATCCCGCCCGCGTTAGCGACCTCTACTGATCGATCGTGGTTGTTTAAGTGCAAGAGTTGATAAAACGGTAAATGCATGAATGCACATCCAAAAGTGTTAACCTAACATGTGAGCTTTCTAAGTCGGTTTGTTAATCCAAATATCAAGCATAAGATGTCAAGTTGGATTTAGATTGATTTACATGTGAAAACGGAAATTAAACATCCATTTACCAAGTTCAGGTTATGATGCTTAACACGATCCATTTATTGAAAAAGGGTGTCAAATGACAAAGTGTAAAAAAACGTAAACTTGTCAATCTGATCCGTCACGTATTCGGATCGACCGTAATCGGGATCGTCCTAGACAAGTACCAAAATGGGACAGAACAGCGCCAGGCAGCCCTGTTAAGGCGCGAGCCTATTGGCGAGATAAAGGGCTTTGCCCTGGTTTTGAAAGGTGGAAACAGACGGCCGCTTGGGGCGCGAGCCATGAGCCGACCTAAGGGGGCGTCTCCTGGTTCTTGAAAAGGTTGCTTAAAACCGTATTTGTGATTAAATAATTTGCAAGTATTGTTTGCACGACTCGGAATAATTACTATTGTGTTAGTAACATTCGTTGTCGGATTTGCATGTTTGAAAGGTATAGTTTACGAATAAAAATGTAAAATGTTTGATATGAACTAAATATGTTAAGTTCATTTATTTGTAATTAGTCAAGTTTGTCATCGTACTCGGATTAAACCGACATGGTATAAAGAACAAAGGATGATTATGGATTATGACTAATATGTTTACAAGTGTAAATAAATGAGAAAAATGGTAAATAAAGAAAAGGGTGTTAAAATACCCATTAAATGTAATTAACCAATAATATCATCGAGTCACGGAATAATCGTCATGGTATAAAGAACCAATGATGATTTTTGTAATGGTCAAAATATTTGTCATAAAAATGATTTGAAAGGGTAAAAACCGTAAAAGGAAAGGAGTAACAACAAAAGAAAGTGTTGAAGGAAAGACGAACTCAAACACGGATGAGTCTGACCCAGACACCCGCAAGAGGCGCGAGCCTCCCTGCATAGCAAGGAGCTCCTGTCTCAGGCCAAAACTCGGTTTTGGCTCGTCTAACCTATATTTGAATCGTGTTATGCATTGTTCATGCATATAAACTCATAAAAACAGTAAAGACATTAAATGAGTGAGATATTTACACCCTCAAACTTACGTATTTTGATGTTTGCGTGGTAGACGACTTTAGAGACGATTTTCTCGTTGTGACTACTCGCGATAAAAGAAGTTTAAAAAGAGTGCCTTAAAAAGGATTTGGTTTTGAAAATATGTTAATTAAAACATGTTGATTGATGAATTGAGTTGGTCAAATGGGTCGGTGAAATGCACGGCGACTGTACCAAACAAAATGTGTAAGGCTTGTGTTTACGATCGGTAGGTCGTAAACTCGTGTCGATTTTGTGACTTAGGAAGTCGAGTCTAGAAGTTTAAGGGAGAAGGAGGGGGCGGACTCTCGCGTGAGGTTTGTAGTGTGTGATGGTTGGTATTTATAGAGAATGTGGGATGGTAGGTCGGTTGTGTTTGCTTAGAGGCTAAGCAGACACCTGCTTTAGGCGCGAGCCACCTAGTGATACAAGTGGGTGTATTGTCCCTTTCAATTTGGACGTGGCCAATTCTCCATCCATTGTTGATATGTGGCATTCATATAAGATGTCGTGTAATAATATGGGCATCTAATAAGATGATTTTGGTGTTACTTGAGGTAGGTAATTTGTGTCTTTGACTCGGGTTTGACCCGTGTGAGTCGGGATTTGAATTTCGAGTCGGTTTTTTGCTCGGTATCGGTTTTGACTATAATTAGGGTCATTTTAATGGAAATGACATGATGAAGACATTTATGGCATTATTTTTAACATTCGAGATTTGGTTTAACTCGGGTTGACTCAGGTTGACTTGAATTGCGGGTTTCTGAGTCGGTTTTGGATCCGAAGACGGTTTTAACTCTAAATAGTGTTATTTTAATGCAAATGAAGTTAGAAAACTTTTGAAATCATTTTTCATATCCGAGTAGTGCATTAAATTGTCTCATGTATAGCCAATCCACGCACGCATATCAAAAACACGTTATAGTCCGATCATCATCGGGTGGTTTTTGGAAGGTGCGGAATCTTCGGGTATCTCTGAGCCCCCACTTTGACTGAGGCTTGAACAGGGCGAAAGTCAAAGTATGATCTCCAGGTCAATCGAAGATTACAACCTGAAGACCATTGCGACGTCGAGGCGACTCAAAAAGGTTTGAGCCAAGGACCTGCCGTCGGGAAGGGCGACGTCGAGGCGACTCTGGGATTCGAGTCAAGGACCTGCCGTCGGGAACAGTTTAGAGTTTGTCGACTTTCGGTTCGGGTCGTTTAAAGTCCATTAGACTACGTATAAAGGCTCGCCAGCCATAAGAAGGAGTCATACCTGAGGCATCTTCGGGATACGTCCTTGAATCTTTTGCGCACAAAGGTTTGCCAGCCGGTGTTGAAGGTGGTGCGTTTTGAAGCTCGCCAGCCATAGGAAGGAGTCATATCTGAGGTATCTTCGGGATATGTCCTTGAATTGTTTCCGCGCAAAGGCTCGCCAGCCATGTTGAAGGTCGAATGATCGACTGTGGGAAATAGCCTGGGACATCGTGCTTATTTCAAGATATTGTCTGGTAATGACTTCCAATCAGGTTGACGTTGATAGGTTCGGCTAAGGAGCGACGAACTTTAACTTGCTGGGGGTCCTAAATGAACTCCGTGGGGAAAAAATCATCTAGGCAAGGCTCTTTGGAAAACCATTTAGGGAGAGCGTTGCGTCGGGATCATGAACGACATTGCGAGGATATTTGAAAGACCCGTGTGACATCTATTTGAAAATCGGCACTTGCTGGGGAGTTAGAAACTTCTCAGGACTCGCTGGGGATATGAGTTGCTGCTCGCTGGGAGGTAGCGTATGCCATGTAATTGATGTGGCTGAACCCCTTGGACTTGACGGGTCGCCGTTTGTTGGGAAGAACCCAATACTTAGTTGGAGTGCGTTTGTCTTCTCAAGATTATCTGCAGGGTTAGTGACCACACAAATCTGCAGTTGCATTGACAAGCATGTAGCACGCAAACGTACAAGCACATAAGCATGTATGCAATTAGCATGTAATATCCCGCGTGAGGGGAGATAGGATTTTTGAAAGTTGTGAAGCTTAAAGGCGAGTCTTGTTACTCGTAGATCTGTAATTTAATAGATTGGAGACACGTGGCTGTTGGGACACTGACTCACACAGACGCATACCGACAGACTGACAAACAGGCGGCCGTGAACGTGATGTAAATGGCAGTGTCAACAGAACATGAGGGTGACTCTGACAGACTTTGCACATGTAAGTGCAAGTCCTAGCCAAGAAAGGGTGACAACGCGTATCAAATCCCCGAGGTAGAAGGTTCGCTTGGCTGGGGAACATGAATTGATTATTTTCTTCAGACATCTTTGCCTCCGTTTGCTTGTTGGAGATCCCTTCTCGAGGTATGATGATTCGGAGAGCAGAACCAAGACCTTGTCGTCGTCCGAACCGAGCACTAGGCTATGGGGAGTTTTATTTTAGACTGTAGTTGAGACTCAAAAGATGTTTGAGGACAAAGGACGGGTGGCGTCTTGAAAGAGAAGCCCCCAGAGTCAGAAGACTGGAATTTGGCAAAATAAGGAATGAGTGACGTCTTAAGGAAGAAGCCCTAGTAAAGAGATTAATTTTTGTAGCTGGATGGACTGCTTTTGAGGATTGATGTTGATGGTTGAGATTGAGATGGGTGTGCGGTTGTGTCCTTGTTGGGGGACTGCCTACGTATTCGCGTGTTTGCGAAATGAAACCAAGTCGTAGTTCTGAACTAGTAATTGAGGATTGAAAATTGGAAGGGAAGTGAAAGGAGTATGCGGTTGTGCCCTTGTGATAGGACTGCCTACGTATTCGCGTGTTTGCGAAATCAAACCAGATCGTAGTTCTAAACTGTGTGTGCAATGGGTTGCAAATTGAAGGTTTGAAAATTGAATGTGTGTGGTTATGTGGTTGTGCCCTCGTAATAGGACTGCCTACGTATTCGCGTGTTTGCGAAATCAAACCAGATCGTAGTTCTGAATGTGTGTGCCTAAGCGAGTTGTTAGGACCTTAAAGTGATTTTGAGGGGTATGGTTGTGTCCTTGAAGGACTGCCTACGTATTCACGTGGTGTGAAATCAAACCAGATCGTAGTTCTGAATGTGTGCATAAGCGAGTTGTTAGGACCTTAAAGTGTGAGGTTCACGACGGTAAATTCCGTTTGATGACTCATCTGAATGTGTGCCTAAGCGAGTTGTTAGGACCTTAATGTGAGAGAGTCACGATGGTAAATTCCATTTGGTGACTCGAAAAATTGATTTGAGAGAATTCCCCTCGATCATGAATCGAAGAGGTCTAATTTGTAAAAATATTCCTTATCATGTGAGCACACTAAAAAGTGGACCCTAAGGGCAGATTAGGTATGTCCTGTTCTCGGTAGCAAAGCATTCGAGGACTCCGTATCTGGGTCAGGGTGAAAATGGCTTCGACATTAGGGAATGTGGAGCTTGGTAATAATAAGTTTGCTTGACAGATAAAAATCTAGAGTTAAGGGTCACGACGGTGAATTCCGTTTGGTGACTCGAAAGTTGATTGGAGAGAAATACCTCTTGATCATGAATCGAAGAGGCATAGCTAGTGGAAATGTTTCTTGTTGTGTGAGCACACTAAAAAGTGGACCCTAAGAAAGCAATGTTTTTTTTGAAGACTCTGAATTTGGGTCAAGGTGGAAATGGCTCCAGCATTTTAGAAATGTGAAGCTTGGTAATAAAAGGGCTGTTTGACAGATAAAAATCTGGAGTTTGTATTTTGTGGTGTTTAGGCCGGTGGGTTGCGGCTTGTAATGTGGTGCGGAATGGGGTTTCCGGCTTGATGTGGCCTGAGCCGGAAATGGTTGGTAAATGTGGGATCAGAATCCCATGTCTGGACCTTAAAGGTTAAGGTGTGATATTACGACCTTGAGGAGAATCCTCAGAATCCTAGATAGGTCTCTCTGTAGCAGTCTCTAGAAGAACTTAGGGGTGAAGCGATGTTGGTTATGATCTTGAGGGGAATCCCTAAGATCCTAGATGGGTCTCCCTGTAACAGTCTGTTGAAGGATTTAGGGGTGAAGCAGTTTTGGTTGAGGTTTTAGAATTTGGGGTTTTGGACGTGTCGGTCCGGGATTTGGTGTGTTGGACTTGTTGGTCCTGGGCTTTTGGACTTGTTGGTCCTGGTCTCCTGGACTTGGTATTTTGGACTCATGGGTCCTGGGCTTTGGACTTGTTGGTCCTGGACTTTATATGTTGGACTCATGGGTCCTGGGCTTTGGACTTGTTGGCCCTGGAGATTGGATGTTGGTGTTGGACTTGTTGGTCCGAAGTTTGAAAAGTGACGGTTTAATTCCGTTATTTGAAATTGTTGGAAAATAACGAATTTGAATTTCGCTATTTCATTTTTTTGAAAAGTGACGGTTTTGAATTTCGTCGCTTGAAATTGTGGGAAAATAGCGAATTTGAATTTCACTATTTCGTTTTTTGAATGGGATGGTTTTTAATTCCGTTGTTTGGAATTGTGAAAATAGTGAATTTGAATTTCACTATCTTGTTTTTGATTTGAAATTGACGGTTTTATTTCTGTCGTTTGAAATTTGTGAAAATAACGAATTTGAATTTCACTATTTTGTTTTTTTGATTTGAAAATGACGGTTTTAATTTCCGTCGTTTGAAGCTGGTGAAGATAGCGAATTTGAATTTCACTATCTTGTGTTTTTTAATTTGAAAATGACGGTTTTAATTTCCGTCGTTTGAAATTTGTGAAAATAGTGAATTTGAATTTCACTATCTCGTTCTTGTTTTGGCTTTTGCCTTGGCTTTCGCTTTGGCTTTGGTTTTTGCCTTTGTTTTGGCTTTGGCTTTGGCCTTGGGATGAATTGCTTTTGGCTTTGGTCTTTTGCTTTGGCCTTGAGCTATGACTTTGGGTGAATGGATATTGGCTTGGGCCTTTGATTTTGGCCTTTCGCTTTAGCTTTGCTTTGAATATATTGGTTTTTTGCCGTCCTTCATTCAAGGAAGGTAGAGGTGCAGACGGGGATGTACCTTTTGGTGAGAGGTTGATATTTGGTGATGGGATGTTTTTGTGGGGAATGGGCTTGCCTTCCGTCATTGATCATGAACAAGGAAATGTTCTGGTTTGTTATCTAGGTTCGTCGTAGGATCCCTTTGATAGAAGCTCGTTCTAAATCGGGTGCTAATGAAAAATTTCTATTGCCAGACATGGAATAGGTACAGAAATGGAGACGGAGTTTCGAATCCTCTGCTTACTCGGTACGGAACGTCACTCGAGTATACTCACATTGAATTGGAACATATTGTTTCTTTTAAATCAATTCTCAAATCAATTCTCGTTGTCAGCGGGAAATGGTAAAGGGGAGAATATATGATAGATGGAAATCGTGCTTTTATTTAGATAAATAAGATGTTAGCACAGACTCGATGAATACATGTGAATCATGGGGACAGCCCCCAGTTTGTCACTTAGGAATAAAAGGACAGACGCTAGGATAGATATGAGAATTGAAAGCCTAAGACTCGGACTCGGACTCAGACTTAATCGTAGATACGGACTCCTAATCATCATCTTCCTCCTTGAAGATCTCCTTCGCAGCATCCGACAGCTTGAATGTCTGGTCTTGAGCATTGACCCATTTGAGCACTTCACTCTCGTTGTTGGGGATGATATGAGGACAATAGTCGATGAGGCTTTTATCTCCTTGCAGAAAAAGATGTTCATTAGGGTTGTCTTAATCACTTGGTTGGCATAGGGATGAAGCTATCAGTTCATGGTTGTCGATCATATTTTGATTAACATGTTTCAGTTTGAAGCACGTTTCAATGTCATGACCATTCCCTTGATGATATTGGCAATAGGCATTGCCGTCCCAGAAACGGGATTTCCTGCTTTCAGACGGGTCCGGAGTGGGCCCGATTGGTTGTAACTTCCCTTCAGTCATGAGTTTTTGAAGAGTTGCGGCATAGGTTGTGTTGCGTTTAGTGAATGTCCTTTGAGAACGCTCAACCCTGCTGTTTGATTTGAGACATTCAGGAAGATTGTCTTGACTAAGAGGTGCAATTATGATTTTGCCAGCTTCAATCATATCTTGAATGGCATGCTTGAGTTTGAAACAGGTTTCGGTGTCATGGCCCTTGCCTTGATGGTATTGGCAATATGCATTACCATCCCACGATCGGGCTCTTTTGTGTTCGGGTTTGTCCGGAGTCGGGCCAATGGGTTGGAGCATTCCTTCTGAAGCAAGTATCCCCAGAGCGGTGCCATATGTTATTCCCAGATCCGTGAATACCCTTTGATGTTTTCTCATGATTCCAACATTGGTGTTTTTTGGGATGTTTTTGTGAGTTTTGTTTTTGTTTTTGTCAATCCTGGGCGGAAGCAGGATTTGGTCGTTGTCAATGGGAAGTTTTTGGGATGTTGCTTGATATTTTGAAGGGTATTTTGGTGAGGTCATTTCATGTTCTTTGTCGGTAGGTTTGTGGGTATGGGAACCATCGGATGATTCCTCATTTTCAACAGCTGTTGGTTGGTGAACCAAGGGTTGGTTTCCTTGATAGTCAAGTTCATTTTCGGTACTACCAAACCTCTTCTCCAAATTAGCTACCCGAGTGTTCAAATCATCAATAGCCACTTGCAGCTTTGAGAATATGTTATTGATAGAGACGGAGAGCATCATTATAGCGCTTTGTATGCCATGTTCATCAATTGCATGAATTTTCTCATCGTCAGGAGAGATGAGATGAGAGCAGTCTAGGGAAGATTCCTGACTGTGTCCAATATATAGGGTTTTCTGGAGGGTTGTGTTTGTTGTTTGTTGAGGGAGGTAATGGTAACTCACCCTTTTCGATCATATCAAGGATGGCACCTTTCAAGGGGAGACACATTAGTGTCATGTCCGCGACCTTGGTGATATTGACAAAACAGTTTTCCGTCCCATCTTCGACCTCGCTTGCTTGGTAAAGGGTCTGGAGTTGGACCAATCGGTTGGAGTTTTCCTTTGGAGATTAGCCTTTCCAAGGCTGTGGCATAAGGCATACCCAAATCATGGAAAGACATATGAGGTCGTCTGGTTTTGGTTTTGTCGTTGGCAAGTAGTCGGCTTTCAAGGAGCTTAACCCTTTGTTCAATATCGGAAGAGGGAGAATTCCCGGTTATCATTTTTCCCTCAACTTGGGAGAGACGAGTGCTCAAGTCTTCCACGGTAGCTAGTAGTCGAAGGACTATGTTGTTGGTTTCAGCAGAAGTCATGGAAGATGCAAATTGATCGGCTTCTTGAGTTTCTTATCGATGATCGATGGCACCCAAGGGATTCCTATTTGACACAACGATAGGCGTTATAACTTGTCTTGGTAAGAGATTGCACAAACAATGGCAAGTACGACACATATGCACAAAAGGCAGTTTTGCTGTGAAGACGCGACGATGTGACTAGGTTATGAGTTCATTAAAGATCGTGAATGACCTCTTGTGTTTGAACTCTTTGTGCATGACATTGAACTTAGACTCGAGTGTCGACTTTGGCATAGTGATGCCTAGACAGACGACTTCTGACTCAGTTTGGACGTGGGTTGCTGGCATAACGCAGCTGGACAAGACATGTACACAAACTTGACCTTTGACCCGTAATTTAGGGAAAGATGAGTTTAATACCCGAGAGGTTTTGACTCTCCTAACGCCATAATTGGAGATGTCTCGACAATTAGGCAACACGACCTAGACCAAAAGGTAGGTACTAACTTCGGCGGACACTCGATGTTATCTAGACGACTTGACTTAAAATCAACTCGAGGCTGAATCAGAAAGGTGGACTGAAATTTTCGAAAATAGAAATTTTCAAAAGGATTCATTTGTCGCTTTATGGACGGCTCCCGAAGAATAGGGATCTTCAGAAGTCCGTTAGTTGAAAAGGTTGTTTTAAGTTTATTTTCAAAAGATGGTTTGAGTTGAGATTGCGACGGCTTTGAAAACAAAGTGTTGTTTCCGAAGACGATTTTTGAAATTCCGAATCACGATTTTAAAAATCGAGAATCGAAGAAGTTGGAATCGTCATCACAATGGCCATGAAAACGGTTAAATTTGCTTTCAAAGGATTTGAAATTGGGTTGAAAAATTGAAAACGGTTAAATTTGTTTTCAAAGATTGTGTTTTGATTTGAAATTCGAAAACGGTTAAATTTGTTTTCAAATGATTTGATTTTGAATTGAAATTTGAAAACGGTCAAATTTGTTTTCAAAGATTTGATTTTGAATTTGAAACTTGAAAACGGTTAATTTTGTTTTCAAATGATTTGAAATTGAATTGGAATTTGAAAACGGTTAGATTGGTTTTCAAATATTTGATTTTAAATTGAAATTTGAAAACGATTAAATTTGTTTACAAATGATTTGAAGTTGGATTTGAAATTTGAAAACGTTTAAACTTTGTTCAAATGATTTGAAATTGAATTTGGAATTTGGAAACGGTTAAATTTGTTTTCAAATGATTTGAAATTGGAAATTATGAGGATTGAATTCGTCATTACGACGGGTTAGAAAACCATTTTAACCTTTGAAAAACGGTATGCAAATCGAAGATTGTGAGAATTGAAATCGTCATTATGACGGCTTAGAAAAGCCAAATTTGATTTTGAAATTTGGAAAGTTGCATGAGTTGAAATCGTCATTACGACGGTTTGAAAAATGTTTTTATTTGAAAACTGATTTCGAATTTTTGAAAATTCGAGGGTAGAATACGTCACTACGACGGCGTAAAAGGGCGCGTTGAGAAATGCAACGATCGGCGAGAGAACGAGGTTTGAAATGGCCATTATGACGATGTAAAAGGGTATTTTGAAATGGTTTGTGAAAACCAAGGTTTGAAATCGTTATTACATTGGCACAAAAAGGTGTGCAACGGTCGGCGAAAGACCGAGGTTTGAAACGGTTGTGAAAAACCGAGTTTGAAAATCGTCATTACGACGACATGAAAAGGTGTATTTGAAATGGTTATAAAAACCGGGTTTTTGAAATGGCCATTATAACGGCATAAAAAGTTGTGCTTTGAAAACAGTTGTAAAAACCGGGTTTGAAAATCACCATTACGACGGCCTAGAAAGGCGTGTTGAAATGGTTGTAGAAAACCGAATTTGAAAATCGTCATTGCGACGGCTTAGAAAGGCGTGCAACGGTCGACGACAGACCGAGTTTTGAAAAGGCCATTATAACGGCGCAAAAAGGTGCTTTTGAAAGTTTGAAATGACACGGAAGGACTTATGATCACATAACACATAAGCACTCACAGTTCATTATATTATGCATAATGCTGACACGGGTTTTGGCTTAAAAGGTTACACACCAAGCAATCAAACCCCGATTTTCGAGAGGGATACCAATCCGAACAAAATGTGTAAGGAGGGTGCCCTAGCCTCGTGCACGAAGGAAGTGAAAGCTCTTTGACGAAACAGAAATGTGTAACGTCAACGGCATGCTTGACTCAATCGGGATTCGAAACGCGGGAATGAGAAAACTCACGCCGACGAGACGAGCCAATTGATCGATAAAGGTTAGGTTGTAGGCTCGGACAAGGAACCCGACTTATGACCGTAATATCAATTAATGCTCTTTAACCACGACCTCGTTCGAGTTTCACCTCTAAGGATCACAAAGACACAAGTGTCCTAGTTTTCCCCAGCGGAGTCGCCAATCTGTGGACATGGCCCACCTGCAATCCCAGCCAATCTGTGGACATGCAGCGGTCTTTTGAAAGCCACGCTCGGTGGCGTAAAAAATGCTTTCGACCGGATCGATTTAGATCGGTCGGTTTCGTCTCGGTAAAGGTCTCGAAACGATTAGAGTTATTCAGAGTCGCCACCAAGCATTTGTGGGATGCTTGGAACCCGTTCGAATCTACTTTATACCCAGGTCAACCAAGGCAAAAAGCGGTGTTTTACATAGATACTAAAGATAAGGGCTCGTCCCCCTTTTAGCATTCTATGCCTAAAATGACTCTCGTGTGCCCTGGATAAGGCCATCCACTATCCAAAGGTTCTGAGTAAGGGGCGAGGGTACGTATTGGGAAGCCCTTTAATCGGACACCCAATCCCGCCCGCGTTAGCGGCCTCTACTGATCGATCGTGGTTGTTTAAGTGCAAGAGTTGATAAAACGGTAAATGCATGAATGCACATCCAAAAGTGTTAACCTAACATGTGAGCTTTCTAAGTCGGTTTGTTAATCCAAATATCAAGCATAAGATGTCAAGTTGGATTTAGATTGATTTACATCTGAAAACGGAAATTAAACATCCATTTACCAAGTTCAGGTTATGATGCTTAACACGATCCATTTATTGAAAAAAGGGTGTCAAATGACAAAGTGTAAAAAACGTAAACTTGTCAATCTGATCCGTCACGTATTCGGATAAACCGTAATCGGGATCGTCCTAGACAAGTACCAAAATGGGACAGAACAGCGCCAGGCAGCCCTGTTAAGGCGCGAGCCTATTGGCGAGATAAAGGGCTCTGCCCTGGTTTTGAAAGGTGGAAACAGACGGCCGCTTGGGGCGTGAGCCATGAGCCGACCTAAGGGGGCGTCTCCTGGTTCTTGAAAAGGTTGCTTAAAACCGTATTTGTGATTAAATAATTTACAAGTATTGTTTGCACAACTCGGAATAATTATTATTGTGTTAGTAACATTCGTTGTCGGATTTGCATGTTTGAAAGGTATAGCTTACGAATAAAATGTAAATGTTTGATATGAACTAAATATGTTAAGTTCATTTTTTTGTAATTAGTCAAGTTTGTCATCGTACTCGGATTAAACCGACATGGTATAAAGAACTAAGGATGACTATGGATTATGACTAATATGTTTACAAGTGTAAATAAATGAGAAAAATGGTAAATAAAGAAAAGGGTGTTAAAATACCCATTAAAATGTAATTAACCAATAATATCATCGAGTCACGGAATAAACCGTCATGGTATAAAGAACCAAGGATGATTTTTGTAATGGTCAAAATATTTGTCATAAAAATGATTTGAAATGGTAAAAACCGTAAAAGGAAAGGAGTAAAAATAAAAGAAAGTGTTGAAGGAAAGATGAACTCAAAGCACGGATGAGTCTGACCCAGACACCCACAAGAGGCGCGAGCCTCCCTGCATAGCAAGGAGCTCCTGTCTCAGGCCAAAACTCGGTTTTGGCTCGTCTAACCTATATTTGAATCGTGTTATGCATTGTTCATGCATATAAACTCCTAAAAACAGTAAAGACATGAAATGGGTGAGATATTTACACCCTCAAACTTACGTATTTTGATGTTTGCGTGGTAGACGACTTTAGAGACGGTTTTCTCGTTGTGACTACTCGCTATCAAAGAAGTTTAAAAAGAGTGCCTTAAAAAAGGATTTGGTTTTGAAAATATGTTAATTAAAACATGTTGATTGATGAATTGAGTTGGTCAAATGGGTCGGTTGAATGCACGGCGACGGTACCAAACAAAATGTGTAAGGCTTGTGTTTACGACACGTGTCGATTTTGTGACTTAGGAAGTCGAGTCTAGAAGTTTAAGGGAGAAGAAGGGGGCGGACTCTCGCGTGAGGTTTGTAGTGTGTGATGGTTGGTATTTATAGAGAAATGTGGGATGGTAGGTCGGTTGTGTTTGTTTAGAGGCTAAGCAGACATCTGCTTTAGGCGCGAGCCACCTAGTGATACAAGTGGGTGTATTGTCCTTTTCAATTTGGAAGTGGCCAATTCTCCATCCATTGTTGATATGTGGCATTGATATAAGATGTCGTGTAACAATATGGGCATCTAATAAGATGATTTTGGTGTTACTTGAGGTAGGTAATTTGTGTCTTTGACTCGGGTTTGACCCGTGTGAGTCGGGATTTGAATTTCGAGTCGGTTTTTGGCTCGGTGTCGGTTTTGACTCTAATAAGGGTCATTTTAATGGAAATGACATGATGAAGACATTCATGACATTATTTTTAACATTCGAGATTTGGTTTGACTCGGGTTGACTCAGGTTGACTCGAATTGCGGGTTTCTGAGTCGGTTTTGGGTCCGAAGACGGTTTTAACTCTAAATAGTGTTATTTTAATGCAAATGAAGTTAGAAAACTTTTGAAATCATTTTTCATATCCGAGTAGTGCATTAAACCGTCTCATGTATAGCCAATCCACGCACGCATATCAAAATACGTTATAATCCGATCATCATCGGGTGGTTTTTAGAAGGTGCAGATACTGGGTATCTACACAATCACACCCAATCAATTAATCTATTGGTTGCACATAAAGGTTATTGTAAAACCGTCATTTACTTTACTTAATTGTCCCTACTCCTAACTACCATGATTGGTTAATAAGGGCATCAAGTAGTTTATTAATGGTTTTACAAGGTTTTATCGTAAATCTGTTTTAAAAGAGGCTTACTCCAACTAAGGCGGTATAATCTCTATGTTAGCTCTATATTGTAATATTATTTTCATTTCAAAATAAATGTTATTTAAACATTTATATAAGTATATTATAATATAATATTTTTTAGTACTTTATAATCTTATTTGTTTTCTTAAAATATTTATATTTAGTTAGATTTAAAAGGTGAAAACGTGAAAAGATATAATGACAAACGAGGTCGATTAGAACTCGAGCCGATTTTAATTTTTTTTAGGCTCGACGAGCTTCGAGCTAAAAATTCGAGCAGAGCTCAAGCTCAGATGAGCTCGTTTACACCCCTATTTATGAGAAAGATTATGAATTCTAATTTTCTTATTGATCGCGGGTGTACTCTGATATGATATACCAATAAATATAAGAATTTCGTGTTATTGTCCTCTACAACTCACCTTACTCTCTTCATTCAATATATATATTGTACATAACATTACCTCTTACAAATGGTGGGATTTACCATCTATGACGTATTATATATCTCTATCTAAGGTGTTTTTATTATTATTTGGTTAGTATAAAACTAGTACAGTGCCCGTGCGAATGCACGGTATTTTAGAATGTCAAGTTTAGAGAACTTAACAATTAGAGCTAATAATAATAATAATATATAAATAAACTTTGAATTTTATTTTTAATTATCTACAATTGTTAATATGTAAAAATACTAAGAATTAAAATAGAACGAATTTTACATTTTTACTCAGAATAAGTTTATGATTAAAAAAAGAAGATTGTTAGTTTAATTACAAAAACTTATGCTTATTTTTACGCATTTGAAGCATATAACTATTTTTGTAATTTTTGTTACAATATACAGAGTAACAATTTAAACGGAGTAAAAAAATTTAAAAGAATAAAAAAGTGAAAAGCACACACTGATTTTAATAATATGAGTAAAATATACATATGTTTTAAATAGAAAATTTACGACATTTAAAATACATATATTTGACTAATGAGATAATAATGAATAAAATAAATTTGGCCCAACTATAAAAGTTGCGGTGTTTGATAAGATACTTTGACACATAAAGACCATATATTAGGTCCAATATATATCTAAATAAAGTTAGGCCCAATTTCTAGTTAAAAGCATTTAGGCGGGAAAATTTTCAGTTTTCTTATTCTTTTAGTTTAAGGGGAATGTCTGTTAGTGCAAGTCCAATGATTTATCTTAGGGACTTATTTGCAATTTTAAGAAATTACAAGCTAGTAGCTAGACCATTGGACAACTTCATGTAGGATAGCTTAAACCAAACAACTAACTTCATTAAGCTAGTAGCTTAATTGGCCCTACCACTAAAATACAACCAATAGAAATTAATTTATTTATTAAAATTTGGGTCAAGCTAGTTAAAATGTAAGTTAAACCATTGAAATAAATTTGTAGCCTAAAATTAAACTAGCTTAAAAAGTGATATGGCAATGGTAAGCTACTTTCAACTAGCTTACCATTGGACTTGAAGTACAAATTCTTATTTGTAATGGATATATCTGTCGCAAGCTTACGACTAGTCAAGTACTACCATGTGAGTAGATAAGACAAAAGCTAAGTGTTTAGGGAATAATAACCTATTTTATCTTATCTACTCACTCACATAAATTGTATTTAACATGTCATAAGTTTGTGACAGATCCATCAGAAGGAAGACTCGCTGTTATAGAAGCGCATCCATCTCAAATTTGTGAGACAAACACCATCATCATTCATTGTCAAAAAGAATGACACGAAACTATGAGCTCAAGATAAAACTACACGTCTAGAAATGTCCATTAATGGATTGGTAGTTTGTTTACTCTGTTACTCATACCATTATTGTGTGGCTGTCAGTGTATGCCCGTTCCATCTTCAAATTAGCTTGTTTAGCACAACTTAATCTCTGAGATTTTAGAAACAACACAAATTCTCATTTAAGATGAAAGTATCTGTCTTAAGATTAAGACGGGTCAAGTAATATCCCACTTGTATATGTAGGACAAATATCTTATTATTCTCTGTACATTATTTGATCCATTTTAAGAATGATATATCCATCTTAAGAGAGACTAATTATTGGAAATACGAAGTTCAAACATCAAACCATACCTCATTCAAAAAGTTGTATGTATCCATTTTAAACTTAAATCAGGTCAAGTAAGGTAGATAAGACAAGAAGAGAATATCTAGGGACTAAAAGTTTGTCTTATATATGCAAGTGAGAATATATTTAACCGGTTTAATATTAAACAGATATTGCGTCTTAGAGGCTTACTGTCTTACTGGAGAGGCCATTTCCTTTCGACGGACGAGATTGTATTCTATCAACCTCGAACGGTTCACGATTTATGTATAAAAATATAAGGTTAATAGAGTATAGAGAGGATAATATTATTAAATGGGTTTGTGACTTTGTGAGAGGAAATGGAGAGAAAGGAAATGAAGAGAATCTTAATTGATCTTACTAATACGGAGGTACCAAGTTCTACATAATACATTTTGAAACATGTGCTTTACAATGAGAATTATTAAAATACATGAAAAATAGTTTTGAAGACATTCATATGGATGAAAAATTCTACAAACAAGCGAGCAACCCTTATAAAAGGCCCTTCAGATCTACATAAACTTAAATTCAACAGATCCTAAAGGAGGAGGAACATTCCTCTTATATATATAGTCTTATTATAACATACAAGGAGAATAATTCAACACCAAATTATTTAACCATAACTTAAAAGTGAAATTTTAGACATTTTAACCTTAAAACCGTTCTTCATTCGAAGAATTATGGAGTTCTCGGGAACAATAGATTGACCTTCAAGTGGTTGGAACTCGTAATTTAGGATTATTGTGGCAGCCACGACCTTCATTTGGATGAAAGCCATGTCTTTACCAACACAAGTCCTTGGACCGGCATTAAAGGCTAAAAACTTGTAGGAAGGCTCATGCCTAATCTTCCCTTGGGGGGATATCCATCTTTCGGGCTTGAACTCGCAACAATCTTCACCCCAAATTGATTTCGTCCTTCCCATTGCATACAAGTTGAATATAATCTGCATATGTGGTTCCACTTTGTGCCCACTCGGGAGAATGTCCGGCTCAACTGGAATTTTGCCTTGAAATACTACCGGAGGGTACAATCTTAAGGCCTCACATAGAGCACCATGGAGATAAACTAGCTTATCACTTGTTTCTTTGAAATTGTTCCTAGTGAAATCATACCATTTGTTCATGTTACAATTGTTGTCTTCATTTGCATTCATGGTTGAGATGAGTTCCTCTCGGATTTTTGAATGAACTTGAGGGTTTTTGGAGAGGAGATAGAAAAACCATGATAATGAAGTACTGGTCGTATCTCGTCCTGCTATGAAGAAATTGAGTACTGTGTCTCTTAAGAACTTATCGTCTTTATCCTTGTACAATGTCAAAAGATCAACCCCTATATTTTGTTCATCATCATTAGGATTAATTGATTCCAATTGCTTCATTGTTTCATGTTTATTGGCTATGCAATTGTAAATGAATTTGTCTAGTGTTTCCCATGCTTTTTTGTACTTCCTTTCTTTTCCGACACCTAGCCACCTTATAAACTTCCATACACTAACCGGTATAACATGCCTATAAAATATAACCTCCTCAATATCATCTAAGGCCTTGGAGAAGGGAATACTAGGCAAATCAACACATAGCGATCCCAACTCGTATCCCATTGTAAGAGAGCATATATTATCAAATGTAAACCTTTCAAACAAATCTTGAAGATCAAGTACTAACCCTTGTTTAGAAGCGTGATTAAGTACCGGTATTAGACCATTTTCCACTCTTACATAAATCTTCTCAATCAAAAGTTGATGAAATTGTGGCTGCCCGACAAATGTTTGAGCCATTCTCCTATGGTACTTCCACAATTCACCATCAGCATTGAAGATCCCATCTCCCAGGACATCGAAAATCTCGTTAAATTTAGCACCTTTGGGATAATTACTAAAGTTCTTACTCAAGATATGGTGTATGTCTCTCGGGTCGCTCGTGATCAATAGTTCCATGGAAGTGTACCATGGACCCTTGAGCAAAAAACTCAAATTGGGTCCCTCCGTAAGCTCAATACAAAAGTCGTGGATTCGATGGAGGTTTTTAAGAAGGGCAAGTAACATCCCTACGAAAGGCCAATTCGTAGGGACGCTACTTTTGTTGTTGCGGAAAGCGTAAAAAAAGAGGAGAAATATGAAAATGAAAGTTAAGAAGAGATTAAGAAACTCCATATTGTTGTTGGATTTTGAGCTTGTTGTTGTAATCTATATATGTGTGAATTGGGTGGTGGTTGTCAATATGAGGTCTAAGGCATGAATTGGTGGATTATGTTGTTCTTGCAATTGGTCATTTTTGATACGAGTAGAATTGTTGAATGTAGAGATTGCTTTAGGAATTACATATATATGTTGCATCCTACGCTCCTACCTTCCTATTTTACTTCTATAATATAGAAACCAAATATACACATTCATAAAATAACAATATTGTATATGCTAATAATATTTACAGAATAATATCAAGAATACATTGTGGCATATTCTTAGTATTATTCTTCACACTCCCCCTCAAGTTGGAGCTCTTGGAACACCGAGACCCAACTTGAATTGCAAATGTTCGAACGTCTCTCCACCTAATGCCTTTGTGAACAAATCCGCTATTTGTTCTTTACTTCTTACATGTGACGTTTTGATTTCCTTCGAAACAAGATGTTGTCGCACGAAATGACAATCTACTTCAATATGCTTCGTTCTATCATGGAATACCGGATTCTTCGCTATGTAGATTGCTGCTTGATTGTCACAATGCAATTCCATTGAATTAGTATGGAAGACACCCAAAGAAGCAAGAAATGTTTTTATCCATATTAATTCTCCCGTAGCTGCACTCATCGACCTATACTCGGCTTCTGCTGTTGATTTAGCTACCGTCACTTGCTTCTTTGCTCTCCACGATATTGGTGATTGCCCCAACGATACAAAGTATCCACTTATCGATCTCCTTGTCAACGGACAAGCTGCGTAATCCGAGTCACAATACCCTCTGACTTGTAAATCACAATCCTTCTTCATCGTGATTCCCTTGCTCGGATTTCTCTTTATATACCTCACTGCCCTTAATGCCGCATCCCAATGTTCCTTTCTCGGCTCATTTACGAACTGCGAAAGTATGTGCACCGTGTATATAAGGTCTGGCCGTGTGATTGTTAAGTACACTAGCCTCCCAACAAGACGCCTATACTTCATAATATCCTTCAACACATATCCCTTGGCTAATGATAAATTGTGCCTTTGTCGAATTGGTGTATGTGCGGTCTTTGCTCCTTTCATTCCCGTCTCTTCTATGATACTTGTTGCATATTTCCGTTGGTTTAGAAATAAACCATCTTTCCCATGGGCCACTTCTATCCCTAAGAAATATTTTAATTTTCCCAAGTCTTTGATTCCGAAACTATCGTTCAAGAATGTTTTAAATTTTGCACAAGCTTCCTTATTATTGCTCACCACAATCATATCATCCACATAAACAAGTACTCCAATGAAACAACCATTTCGATTAAAGGTGAAAAGAGAATAATCTGCCATAGATTGTATAAATCCGTAATTTTTCAATGAAACTGTTAATTTTGCAAACCAATTACGTGAAGCTTGTTTTAACCCGTAAATTGATTTTAACAGTTTACATACCTTATTCCCTTCCCCTTTTTCGAATCCTGGAGGAATTCTCATGTACACCTCCTCTTCGAGATCTCCGTGCAAGAATGCGTTGTTCACATCAAGTTGCTCAATGTACCAACCTTTTGACACGGCTACTGCTAGCATACACCTTACACTTGTCATCTTTGCAACTGGCGCATAGGTTTCGTGAAAGTCGACTCCCTCTACTTGTGTGAAACCTTGTGCCACTAGTCTGGCTTTGTATCGCTCCACCGTACCATCAGCTTGATACTTGATTTTGTATACCCATTTGCATCCTATGGGTTTCTTTCCTTTTGGCAATGCAACAACTTTCCAAGTCTCATTTTTCTCCAATGCTTCAATTTCTTTACTCATGGCTTCTCTCCATTTCCTGTCTTTTGCGGCTTCACCATAATTCACAGGCTCCTTTTCTTTATCAATCATTGCTAGAAAAGCTTTGTGAGTATTTGAAAAACAATTTGTAATAACATAATTGTCTAGAGGATAACGAGTACCTGACTTTGAAGACTTTGATTGTGCGTGGTGAACATTCAAGCTCGGGGTAATTACTCTTGTCGACTTACAATAGTAGTCCTTCTTCCAAGCCGGTTCGAATTTTTCTCTCGCTCCTCTACCCATCACTGTCATCGACCGGTTTGTGAACCAGTCGCAACAGCCTGTTCCTCTTCTTCATTGTCAACCGAATTTCCTCCTGTCTCATTATTAATGGTGCTAGTACCTATTTCCATTCCGACATTCTCGTCATTCCCCTGCACATGCTCTTTTGTCCCCTGTTTTTCTTCTTCACGCAAGTCTCCCGAATCGAGCTCCCCTCACAACAGAACCGTATCATCGTTGTTGCCACATTCAAGATTTTGAGTATGTTCAAGTTGTGATTCAATATTTGCGTGAAGGTCATGTTGTGATAAGGATTCATTGGTCGGAATAGAATATGGATACTCGTTTTCATAAAAAATGACATCACGAGAAACGAACACACGCTTTTCTTTCAAATCATACACTTTCCACCCCTTTTTGCTATGTGGGTATCCAATGAAAACACATTTCGTTCCACGTTCTCCGAATTTGTCTCGGGTTCTATCTTTATTATGGGCATAACATAGACACCCTAAGACTCTCAAATTATCGAATGTGGGTAATTTTTGATATAAAACTTCGAATGGAGTTTTCCCGTCTAGCAAAGGAGTGGGTGTTCGATTTATTAGATATGCTGCTGTCATAATACACTCGCCCCAAAAATGTAAAGGTAACCGCCCCTCAAATCGTAAAGCTCTCGCTTTTTCAAGTATGTGACGGTGTTTTCTCTCAACCCGGCCATTTTGTTGGGGTGTGTCTACATTACTAGTTCGAAACAATATCCCATTTTCCTCATAATATGATTGCATAGATCCGGACAATAACTCCGTCCCATTGTCACTTTGGATGACTTTAACGCTTTTCTCAAATTGATTCTTTACCATTTGACAAAAAATTTTCATGTAATCACCCGCTTCGCTCTTTTCTTTCATTAAATAAACCCATACTCCCCGACTATGGTCGTCAACTATGGTAAGAAAATAATGTGCGCGGGTCAAGCTAGCCACCTTGTATTTCCCCCAAATATCACAATGTATAAGTCCAAACAAAACATCACACCTACTATTATTAGGCTTAAAAGGAGTACGGGATTGTTTTGCCCGACAACAAGAGTCACAAACTTCATCAGAATTCCAAATTAAATTGCGTCCAATTAAACTAGAAAAACGAGAAAAAATATTTTTCGAAGGATGACCAACCCTTCGATGCCATAGTCGACTTTCCTTCCCAAAAGTCACCTGGTTGGCTACTTTAATCTTATCCGGTTGATAGTAATATACCCCTTGTCGATGTTCACCCCGTCCAATCCTCGTCTTCGTAGTCCGGTCCTGCATCTCACAATAATCCGGGTAAAATGTTATTAGACAATTGTTTTCATGGATTAATTGTTGTACAGAGATAAGATCACAAGTCAGTGAGGGTACAAATAACACATCCTTTAAAATGAATTTTTCGTTTAAACGAACTTCGCCATGAACAGTAGCCTCAACACGTCTCCCATCGGGTAAACTGACAGTGGAGTAATCTCCTTCCCACGTATTCTCCAAGCATTCTCGTTTTCCCGTCATATGATGGGAAGCTCCGCTGTCAATTAACCACTCAATATTCATTGTTAATTTCATACCTTTTATTTTCTCGTTGCCCTCGGGACTGGCGCTCAGCAATATCCGTAGCCTTTCAATCTCCTCTGCAGTGAACGGTACGTTTGACTTCCCGTGAGTCTCTGTCGTGGCATTTGCCTGGTAGTGTCCGCGTCCTCTTCCTCTGCCACGGTTTCCACTGCCACGGCTATTTCCATATCCTCTTCTGCCTCGACCTCTTTCCCTTGCCTTCACCTCTTCGTACCCGTGCTTGTCATAGCAATTCTCCTCCGTGTGATAGTATTTTTTACAATGGGTACATTGCGGCGGTTTCTCTGGTTCTTCCTCATCACCTTTGAAGTAATTATTTCTTGATTGTCCACCATGAATTCTGGTAGCCATGGCGGCATCATTATGTTCCTCTTTTACTTTGGTAAGAGAGGCATGTCGTTCTTCCCTGAGTATCAAAGCATAGGCACGATTTAATCCGGTGATTGGGTCTTCCATGAGCAGATTTGTTCGCACCTGCCCATATAACTTGGAGTCGAGTCCCATCAAAAATTGATGCACTTTCTCCTCTTCCTTTTCTTTGGCTATAGACGCTGCCGCACCGCAACTACAATTTTTCGCCTTGCTGTATTTGTCCAACTCGTCCCAAATTACCTTGAGCCTGGTATAATACTCTACCACTGTGTCTTTGCCTTGCTTGCATTCATTCAACTCATTTTTGAGTTGATGTACTCTGGGAGCATTCCCTGCCGAGTATCTGCTTCTCAACTCCTCCCAAACATCCTCAATTGGTTGATTGAAAGTGATACTCGAATGTAACTTCGGATTTATCACATTCCGAAGCCACGCTCGTAACATTGCGTTACATTGTCTCCATGCTACCAATTCAAGGCTTTCCTCTTCTCCATCACACACCGGTTTCTTCACTTTTCCTTCAATGAAAGCCAATTTATTTTTGGCATCTAACCCATTCTTCACAGCATCAGCCCACATATCGTAATTTGTGCCGTCGAATTCGATTTGTGTGAGGTTTAGATTGGGATTGTCGGATGGATGGAGATACAGTGGGGATGTCATGGGAATTGTCTTTGGACCGCTCCCTCCCCCTTTCGATTTATCATCACCAGGCATGATGAAACAGGATGATTTTTAATATTTTCGTTTTGAAAAAAAAATTTGGATCTTTGAAGGCTCACGATACCATGTGAAAATTATAAATCGTATATGATGAAGAAAGTATTATTCATAATCATGAAACTAGGTTACAGAATTACATATATATGTTGCATCCTACGCTCCTACCTTCCTATTTTACTTCTATAATATAGAAACCAAATATACACATTCATAAAATAACAATATTGTATATGCTAATAATATTTACAGAATAATATCAAGAATACATTGTGGCATATTCTTAGTATTATTCTTCACAGGATAGCCTTTACTTTATAGGGAAAGATTTAAGTGTGTACACCACCACTTAGCTATAAATGTTATAAGTTCCAAAAATCGACTTGACTTAAACTCGACTATGAAATTGTTTCATGTGCTTTTTGGGTTGGGGGAAATTAATGGGGTGAAACAAATTCGCCCCTGTTATGTTCAAACAAACTTGTCCATCAAATGTTGTTATGAGTCATTTCATAAATTAAGTAAGGCCCTGTTCTTTTGGACTGAAATTGTCTCAATCAATCAATCGAATCAATCAACTTAATGGAGCTGAATCAATCGAATCAACTTAATGGAGCTGAATCAATCAATCAATCAATCGAATCGATCTCAATCGAATCAACTAAAATAATAATAAAAAGATTATATTAATAATAATAATAATAATAATAATAATAAAAATAATACCAATAATAATAATAAATATTATTATAATATTATTCATTAATAATAATAATATATTAATATAATCTAATAATAATAATAATCTAATAAGATATATATAAAATAAAATATTAATATAATAATAAATATAGTAATAATAATAATATATTTGTAATATAAATGATAACATTATTAATAATAATATAATATATTAATAATAATAACTAAAAAATAAATAATAATAATAATAATAGGTGTAATATAATAACTTATTAACATAATAATATTAAATATAATAATAATAATAATAATAATAAATATGCGATTAATTATATATATAATAATAAGTATATTAATAAAATAATAAATAATAACTTATTAATATAATAATATTAAATATAATAATAATAATAATAATAATAATAATAATAATAATAAATATGTTATGAATAATAATAATAATAATAATAATAAATATATTAATAAAATAATAAATATAATATAATAATAATAATAATAATGATAATAATAACAATAATAATAATAAATGTATTAAATATAAATATAATAATATAAATAATACGAATTAATTACTAATAAATATAATAATAATATAATAAATATAAAAATAATATAATAATAATAATAACAATAACAATAGTAAATACATTAATATAAAAATAATAAGGATATCAATCAATACATATATATAAAGTAGAAACTTTTCGAGCGATATTAGAGAGTCCAACTTTTTTGGAATTCCTAATAAGTGTAGATTTAGCTTTTTTTTCTTAATAATTTATGATAAATCAATACATATATATAAAGTAGAAACTTTTCGAGCGATATTAGAGAGTCCAACTTTTTTGGAATTCCTAATAAGTGTAGATTTAGTTTTTTTTTTCTTAATAATTTATGATAAAATTATCCTAATCAAAGTAGATCTAATAATTTATGAGAAAGTAATCCTAATAGAAGTAAATAAATGTAATATAATATTTTATAAGAAAAAAAATACTAATGGAAGTGGATCTAATAATTTATCGATTATTCTTTACTAACATAATAATAGATTATAAAGAATATTTATTTTAAAAATATTTATAAAGTCAAAAAAAGTCATTCAATAAACGTATAAAAGTGTTAAAATTGTATATTTTATACACATATAATTAATCTTTGTGAGAAAAAAAAAAGAGATCATAATTTCTTACAAATATAAATATTGTCAAAAATCTAAGTTATTCGATTTTAACTATTTGGTGAAATTCATGTAGTAATAAAGATAATTTTATTTAGAAACTTTTTTGAATATTTAAAAGATTTACAAAAGATTCGAGTTGGTAATTATAACCAAACCTGTAATTGTCTTACACAAAAACCTTAGGAGGAAGCTAAACTTTATTTTAAAAAAAAATACTTCATGAAAAAGTAATATGTCATAATAGGAAAAAGAGGTCAATAATGATATTTACTTGGCATTATTTGACAGAGAAATATTTCTACAATGACAAAATTAGAAATAAAGAACTTCAACGATGGCATGAAATAGTTTTAACTCTGACTTTCTACAACGTATCAAATTTGTATGATCAGATTACCAATAATATTCACATAAGATTAAAAAAAAATTGAGCTACCATTTAAAAATATTAAATAAGTCTCATATCAATTTTGTCAAATGAGCCAAAAAATTAAATACAAATGAACAAAGTCAAGAATTTCGATTTTATGCAGACTAATATTTCAAGAACCAACTAACTATTAATAAATCAGTGTAAATATATATACAAATTGTGAGAACAATATATAATGTACTATTATATCGCTGAATTGTTTTTTCAAACTGGTTTCAAATTCATATCAAATCCATAATAGATATCAAAAATGTATTGAACTGCGAAATATACAAAATTATGCGGTTAGATCAATTTTTACTTATTAAATTCCAATTCTTCTATGTGTTTTTATTCACTTAATTATTTACCGCGGTTTGCGAATGGTTGGTTATTACTTTGTCATATATTGATTGTATATTAAAAAGTGCAATAGTTTTTACATAGCTTTTCAAAGGTGTTTTTTTTTTTTTTTTTTTTGTTGCAAAATTTCCATTTTGTTCCCTGAGATTTAGGTTAATTCCACTTTAGTGCCATGAGGTTTGCATAATTCCACTTTAGTGTCCTAAGGTTTCGACTACTTCTACTTTGTTAACTTGAGTTTTGAATAAAATTTCATTTTTGGTGGCCTAAAACATTTAATAGTCAACTTTTACCTTAAGTACTTATATTTTCAGTAAATGAAGTGCATAATTGGATATTAAACTGCATACAAAATAGTAATATTGCAAAAAATGCCTGATTTGTTATGTTCAAAATATTTTTTTTAGTACTCCCTCCATTATCTTTTATCTTCTTATTTCAATAAAATTCTCTCACATATATTAGAGAAGTGGCCGGGGAGATAAAAGATGATGGAGGGAGTATAAAATATTAAGAATGTTATGTATAGGTCACTTAAGTGGGAAGTAGACCTCAAGGCACCAAAGTGTAATTATGCAAACCTTAGGACAGTAAAGTAAAATTAGGCTGAACCTTAGGGCACCAAAGTGGAAATAATTATTTTTTTTGTTTATGGTTAACTATGGAGCATCCCATAAGGATTTAGTTGAATATAAAGTAATCCTTAGTGTAATAAATTAGGTCAAACTTAAGAGTTTGACCTTAAGATAAAAAACATAATTGCATATATATTGGTTAAGAAGAAAAATGATTGTACGTATATATTATGGGGCGTTTGGTACGGGAAAGGGTAAGAGAATGAAATCAAGACAGGGTAAGAGAGGGAAATGAATGGGATCACCCATATTATACTTGGGTGTTTGGTTGACAATTAGAGGAAAAAGGAATTAAAAGCGTGAACAGGCGGCTTCGCTGGTGGTGGTTGTGTCGGCGTCCCTGGTGGTGGTTGTGTCGGTGTGGTGGGTGTAGGGTGTAGGTGGCAGTGGTCGACGGTGTGAGAGGGTGTGGTGGGTGTTGGTGGGAGTGGTGGAAATAGGGAGTAGGAGGAAGAAGGGATTATGGGGTTATGGGCTTACTCAAGGGGGGGAGGGGTAAGGATGAGAATGGTTTTGGGGGTATGGGTTACCCTTTCTTTGTGTCAAACAAACAACAACAAAAGGAATCAACCATTTTTATTCTCTTTCCCTTTCCTTATTCCCCCCAACCAAGAAAATTTGAAGCAATTTTCTTAAATTTGAAACTATTTTTGAAAATTTGTTCATTTTGTTATTATAACTAAAAAGTAGAATAGCAATATAAGATAACGAGACTTGATTTTGTGAATAGATAATATTTAAAATAAACAAAAATGAGTTATATTATAATTTTAATAGAATTAATCTAAAACTAATCTATTTTAAGAGTAGTATCATAATATCCTACTCCCTCGAATCCACACAAAACCCCTGATTTGTTTTTTGGAGGTCAAACTTTGCAAAATTTGACCGTTAATTCACTTAAAAATATATCTCACATCTAAAAAATTAAGTTTCGTATTATATATTTTACATGAAGCTCATAGGGAACAACCAGTCTTAATGGTTAATAGTCAAAAATAATTTTTTATTGTTTAGAGATCTAACAAAAATGCTCCAAGCAGGCTACATATATAATTGAGATACATGTTGTTTTGCGTACTACCATTCAACATTTACATGGTCGTATGCTTACAAAATGGAATATTCGTAAATGTTATAAGTTAATCTAATTTGTGAATCTTATAAAATCGGCCTTAGTTATCACGTGTTCATTTTATGGAATTAAACCACAGTTTTGGGAATAACGTTTTAAATTAACTAAAATCGGTGGCGCGTACAACAATAAAAATAGGTAATTACATAACATAACTGTGTCTTCGGATGCTATACAACTTGATATAGTTAATACCAAAAAGAGTAGCTTTTAAGTTAAAGGGACTGATGATCCATCAATAATCAACCCAAAAGTTTTCTATGTTTCGATTTTCAAGATAGTTGGACTTTATTTTTTATCAACTTAATTGACTTCTACTATCAAACCATGACAATGTAAACCAACGTTTGCAATCTGTTGTTCAACAAATTCTTAGAACGTTTAACATGCATATTGTTAAGATGATCCTAATGGGAGCCTCATACATTCAATGTAACAGAATCACAAATATTTTTGTATTGTTGTTTAGAGACTACTAATTTTATTATAATTTAGTATGGATTTGATTTTACGAGAAGGTATATAAAGAGCAAACTACTCTCTTAATTGTAGATAGTCAAGGTAAACGTTTGCTATAGGAGATATAACATTTCTCTAAACACACTAAATATCGATATTTATGATACTTGTTGCTTTACATAACACCATTTAGTTTTACGTAGTTGTTATGGGTTAAAATAATTTGCAGAACTCATAAAGGTCTGTCTCAGTTATTAAGGACGGTTCATTTGGTGAGCTGCACTATATTTATGGAGATAATGTTTTGTACTCCCTTCTATTCCCGATAACTGTCCCATTGTCCATTTCCGTCTATTCACATAACTTTCCCATTTACTTTTTTGTAATGTTTTTTCTTACTTAATGACTATACTACCCTTGTTACTTTTCATTATTTACAACCCAACCAACCTTTAACCCATCCTATTAGTACTTTTCATTGTCCATTTCCGTCTATTCACTCACTTTCTTAATTCCTGTGCCATTTCAAAATGGGACAGTTATCCGAAATAGGAGGGAGTATTTAATTAAAACCAATGATTTCTATAACAAAAATGGAAAAACTAATTACATACTCTTACTATGTTATTTGATGTTTTACAACTGAAATGATAACTACTAAATGACAAAACTACTATGTTAAAAGCACCAATAGTTCATTGATCAACTATACCAACCACAAACTTTTGTTTATCAATTATTTAAACATAATTGAACTTCTTTTATCAACTATAAAATATATTTATAAAGATAATCCTAATGGCAGCCCCGTGCATCGCACGGGCTTTTCAACTAGTAAGAATAATAATAGTAGTGTTGAAATAAACTAATATGAACTGAACTGAACTGATCTGAACTGAACTGAACTGAACTGAACTGAATGAACCTGAACTGAACTAAACTGAACTTATTAGAACTGAAATTAAGTCCAAAAGAACAGGGCCTAAAAGGGGTAAGTAGGAGGACAAGTGGGAGAATTATGTCAGTTGTTAGAGTAGACATGGGAGCAAGTTGTAGAACAAGACAAAATATCTCGATGTCAAGCTGCAAAGTGCAAACAAACAAAGGTGATCGAGTACTGTGAGATGGCATAAGGGGCAAAGCGTCTCATTATAGACGGGGATATCCGTCTATAGCTATAAACAGGTTAAATATTCATCCACTGTAAGTAAAATAAGCCAAATATCATCACTTTAGCGTTAAATGTCACCAGTACCATTTCCATGTGATAAACTACCTGTTGTAGCTTAGGAAATGGCACTGGTGACATTTGGCGTTAAGGTGGTGATATTTGTCCGTTTTACTTAAAGTGGGTGGATATTTAGCCCTCTATAACGAATATGCATCGTTTATAATAAGAATTTGTGTTCTTTATAGATGTTGATATGACAGTTGCACTTGCACTATTACAACTCCCACGCCGGATAATAAAAGTGAGAAATTCTAGAGGAAAGAGAGTATTGCATAAGGGTAGGGTAGGCACCTGTCCAAAACCGGATCGGACCGGAATCGGTTTAGACTGGAACTGGAATCGGCAAAATTCACGGACTGAGACCGGACCGGATTGCAAAAATTTCGGTCCGGGACCGAACAGAAAATTTCCGGTCCAAGACCAGACCGGACCGGTTGGACCGGAATTGCCCACTTTTTCAAATTTCAATCCAAAAATTCTTGAAAAATGATGGACCGGAATTTTTAATTCCGGTTCCGGTCCGAAACGGTCCATTTTTCTGATCCGGACCGGATTATGCCCACTCCTACATAAGGGTGGTGCTAGGGCGACACCGGGTGTTGCTGAATTTGAGTACCACCCTAATAAAATAATGAAATAAATGAGTGAAAATTTCAACTTTTAGATTTTACGCCAAAACTACAAAGGCTACAAATGTAATTTTTATTTCGATATTTTTACGATTAATTAGATTTGTAAAGATATAATCGAATATTGTTGAATCAATCAAAACAAAGAAAGATTAGCAATCGATGAACATTGATGAAATATGTTGGAAGAAAAAATATATTCCTACATATTTTAAGATGAAGAAGTTAGGATGTTAATGAATTGTAAGCAATTTCTATTGATTGTAAACTTGTAATTTAAATTGGGGTGTTTGGTTCAAACACAAAAGGTATGAGGTATGAGTTTGGAATGAGTCAAATCCATACCAAGTGTTTGTTTAGCAAACATAAGGGTTTCATACCCATACCTCAAACCCATGAAGTATGGGTTTCTCATACCCAAGGAGGGGGGTGGGTATGAGATTAATACCTATGGGTATCAAATTAAAACAAACAAAAAATGTGAAAATAAAAATTATGGCAATATTGTAAATGAACTTTTATATAGTTATTGATCAAACATTTATTTTCATGATTTTATAACATTAAAAAATGTTATCTTTTACATATTTTAGCCTTAATTGAGTTTCGAATCCATACCACTATGAATTGAAACAAACACCTGAAATGAGGAATGAAGTTCCAATCTCATACCACCCAGGTATGATTCCTGATTCCAAACCCATACCCACGCGCGAAACAAACGCCCCCTTAAATTAACCATAGCCATGCCATGATTACACAACAGCACCACTAATTAGAGATGAACTTCGAAAATGCGGTGAAGTAGAACTAGTGATAATTTGTTTTTGTACTCGTCTTTTACCAGTTGACAAATTTTTCTCCATCATTAAACAACTTACAGTCACTTGATTATTGTATGAGATGAGAAATCGTTTCTCCTTTTTACTCTTATGATTTATGATCTTTTAAGTAGTTCTCTAAATTGTTGAGATCTCAATCTAATTGATGATTAAGTTATAAAGAAGTGACGGAGAAAAATTAATTAGATGTAATATTTTAAATCAAGTGCCAAAAATACCCTTTACAATTTAATCAGTTTGAATTTTGAAATTTTAAGAAAAAAAAATAAAAAGCTAAGTTAATTACAATTATGCCATTGGTGTAATGGTGTTACCCAAATTGAATAACATCGGGTGTCGCTATCTCATTTTCCATTGCGTAAACTAGATTTGTATGTAATAGGACCCCAAAGAGCCGTTGCTCAAGATCAGCAAAAGGCTCCTCACATATCACAAATCAAGGCTACAAAATAATCCTTTCCATATGTTTGATATTGTAAATATTATTTACCATATTTAGTTGTTTACTTAGCTTGTATATAAGGCACATAATAGGATGTAATTGACACAATTGAGCAAATACAATAATAAGAATTATTCACTCCAAATGCTTCTCTGGTTCCTACGTTCTTAATATGGTATCAATAGCTAGGTCTTTTCATCTCAAACATCTCATTCTCCATTAACAGCCTCCTCTCTGTTCTGTTTCTCTTCTTTTCCTCTGTTTTTTTTTCCCTATGACGAACCCAGATTCCGGCACCGTGGTCAATACTACCACAACTCCGTCGTATAATCTGGTTCACGTCGAACATACATAGTATTACCCCAATTGTTTTTGATGGCACAAATTACGATGAATGGTCACGCTCGTTTCACCTTGCTCTACTCGCTAAAGGCAAACTCGGATATGTTGATGGGACGATCTCAAAACCATCGACTACATCTGATACATTTGCGGCATGGCAGTCAACCAATGCTTTGGTTACCATGTGGATCTTCAATACACTTGCTCCGTCTTTACGACGACAAATCTCTCTGAGGCCGGAAGCTAGACAAGTGTGGCTCGATATCAAAAATCGATTTTGTCAGGCCAACGAAGCACGCATTTATCAACTCCAAACGGACCTTCATGCTTGTCGACAAGGGGCGTCTGAATCACTGGTGAATTATTATGGCCTTCTATTTGCTCAATTGTGTCAATTACATCCTATTATGTGCCTTATATACAAGCTAAGTAAACAACTAAATATGGTAAATAATATTTACAATATCAAACATATGGAAAGGATTATTTTGTAGCCTTGATTTGTGATATGTGAGGAGCCTTTTGCTGATCTTGAGCAACGGCTCTTTGGGGTCCTATTAGTATGATTGAATGTTGTGTCAATGATAAATACGATATATCATTATATACTATATAGTAAACTAATATTTAAGTAACTTAGGAAACCCAATAGTCTAAATATCTTATACCCTAATATTATTACGATATTATCTTATATATTTAATTTTTCACACGCAATTTGTCCCGCTTGTCATCTTATAATTGGCTCCCTCCTCTTTCCTTGGTCTTTGTGACAAAACCAAAGGACAACAATTGACCGTGACGGAGGGGTATACAACAAATATATTAATGTGTTAATGTGTCAATATTATATCACAAAATCTCATTATAGACGGCATATATTCCGTCTATAACTAAAGACGGGCCAAATACAATACCACATTCCTAATAGGACAAGCAGCAAGTGGGGTGGTGGGGGCAAAAAATGTCACTACTTTCAAGCTATTTGACTCATCTTTATTCTTTAGCTATAGACGGATATATCTGTTTATAGCAGGATTAGCCGTATAAAGAACTCTATCTCAAATTTGTGAGACATATAGCATCATCATTCATTGACAAAAAGAATGACACGAAACATTGAGATTTCTTGGTAGTTTGGTTAGCATTATGGTGATAATGTTCAACACCAAATTAAATAATTTAGCGTAACTTTATTTTCCGATTTGAAAATTCATACTTTAAACCATACAACATATTGTCCTTAATATATTGAAACTTATTATACTTAAGTTTCTCGCTAGTTTGTTTGTTGTAACATTATAATAAGGATTCTTAAAATACATACAAATTAGTCAAAGGTAACTTAAAGTTAAATTTTAGACATTTTAACCTTAAAACCGTTCTTCATTCGAAGAATTATGGAGGTCTCAGGGACAACAGATTGACCTTCCACGGATTGAAACTCGTAGTTTAGGATTATTGTGGCCGTCACGACCTTCATTTGGATGAAGGCCATATCTTTACCAACACAAGTCCTTGGACCGGCATTGAAGGCCAAAAACTTGTAGGAAGGCTCATGCCTAATCTTCCCTTGTGGCGATATCCATCTTTCGGGCTTGAACTCACAACAATCTTCGCCCCAAATTGATTTCTTCCTTGCCATTGCATACAAGTTGAATATAATCTGCATATGTGGTTCCACTTTGTGTCCACTTGGGAGAATGTCCGGCTCAACTGGATTTTTGGCTTGAAATACTACCGGAGGGTACAATCTTAGGGCCTCACATAGTGCACCATGGAGATAAACTAGCTTGTCACTTGTTTCTTTGAAATTGTTCTTAGTGAAAATATAAGATTTGTTCATGTTACCATTATCGTCTTCATTTGCTTCCATGATTGAGATAAGTTCTTGTCGAATTTTTGATTGAACTTGCGGGTTTTTGGAGAGAAGATAGAAAAACCATGATAATGAAGTACTGGTTGTATCTCGTCCAGCTATGAAGAAATTGAGGATTGTATCCCTTAGGAACTTGTCATCTTTATCCTTGTACAATGTCAAAAGATCAACACCGATATTTTGTTCATCATGATTAGGATTAATTGATCCAAATTGCTTCATTGCTTCATGTTTCTCGGCGATACAATTGAAAATGAATTTGTCTAGCGTTTCCCAAGCTTTTTTGTACTGCTTTTCTTTTCCGATACCTAGCCACCTTATAAACTTCCATACACTAACCGGTATAACATGCCGGTAAAATGCAACCTCCTCAACATCATCTAACGCCTTTGAGAAGGGAACACTAGGTAGATCAACACATAATGATCCCAACTCGTATCCCATTGTAAGAGAGCAAATACTATCCAATGTAAACCTTTCGAACAAATTTTGAAAATCAAGTACTAACCCTTGTTCAGAAGCGTGATTAAATACCGGTATTAGACCATTTTCCAATTTTGCATAAATCTTGTCAAGCAAAAGTTGATGAAACTGAGGCTGCCCTAAAAATGTTTGAGCCATTCTCCTATGGTACTTCCACAATTCACCATCGGCATTGAAGATCCCATCTCCAAGGACATCGAGAATCTCATTATATTTATCGCCTTTTTGATAATTACTAAAGTTCTTACTCATGATATGGTGTATGTTTCTCGGGTCAGTCGTGACCAATAGTTCCATAGAAGTGTACCAAGGACCCTTGAGCAGAAAACTCAAGTCGGGTCCCTCCGTAATCTCAAAACAAAAATCGTGAATTCGATGATAATTTTTGAGAATGGCAAATAACATCCCCACAAATGGCCAATTTGTAGGCTTGCTATTTTTATTATTACCGCGGAAAATGTAACAAAAGAGGAATATTATGAAAATGAACGTTAATAAGAAGAGATTAAGAAACTCCATATTATCCTAAATAATAATATTGGAAATTAATGATGGATTTTAAGCTTGTTGTTGTAACTTGTAACTATATATATGCGTGAACACAATTGTTTGGTGGTGAATATGAGGTTCAAGCATGAAGAGCGTATACACCCTTTTAAAACAAAACAAGCATCCCATGTTCTTCTTGCAAATAGTCATTAACTCATTACTTATAAGTAATGAGTAATAAGTAATGAGTCATTACTTGTAAGTAATGAGTTAATCACGACTACTACCCACCATTCAAGAAAAGTCGTCTTGCTGGTTCTCTTTGTTCTACATTGCAGTTTAGTTTGACTAATTGGATGTCAAGTAGTTTAAAAGGTTTCCCATACCCGTCCATTTGAAGGTAATATGGAACTGAATGATATGTAGAATTTCTTTTATTTATATCAGTTTATCTTTGTCAAAAAAAAAAATCATTACTTATACGAGTAAAATTGTTAATTGTAGAATTTGCTTTAGAAAAGACAAGTGTGTAGCCTCATTTAGCCATAAAATTATACTCCCTCCGTCCCGGTCATTTGTTGTCCTTTCGTTTTGGCACAAAGACCAAGGAAAGAGGAAATGACCAATTACTAAATGACATGTGGATGAAATTGAGTATGAATGATCAAATTGTTCATCAAATGCAATCCTAAAATAGAAAGGACAACAAATAATTGAGACACCCCAAAATGGAAAAGGACAACAAATGACCGGGACAGAGGGAGTACTCCGTACTATGGCTAGGGTTGTGAATGAGTACGATCTGCCGGGTCAATAAGTTCTAAAAACCGGCTTGATTGAAACTCGACTATCTATGATGTTGTTTCGTGTGGTTTTTGGGTGATCGGGCTTAGCTCGCTTGATTGATTGTTTATGTTAATGTTATAACACGGTTTATATGTTCTCGAAGTCGGCTAATCCACCTTTGTCTTAAAAAAAAAAAAAAAAAAAAAAAAAAGAAGTCGGCTCATCAAACTTGCCCATCAAATTTTGTTAAGAGTCATTTCACCTGTTTTAAATAGGTTTTAGTAGGGTCTATCCCCCCTCTATGTTTGTAATTAAAATTATTTCTGTCTACTAAAACTTTAAAATATATTCCGTATTAAATTATATTAAGAGGCGCCCCACATGATCGGGTAAAGGAGTCAATCTATAACAATCCACATTCCTTGCCTGAAAAATAATACGAGTAATGTTATTTAAGGGCTATGTACGTAAGAGGTTTAGGCTCTGTTTGGTAAATGACATATTGGCCAAATTTCAGCATAATGGAGAGGTTTAACATGTTTGACTTACGAATATGCTATTTAGAGCGTTTGGTTAATAAAGATATTGAAATAAAGATATTGGGGTCCAATATCTTTATTTTGCAATATCTTTGCTCCTACCAAAGATATTAAGTTAGCGGATTAGAAAGAAAAAAAATTGTCTTCTTTAACTCCTTAAAAAATACTAACCTTCCTTTTATATATTTATTAAATAATTGGTGCATATCCTTATTTGTCATTTTACAAATGTCCTACACAATCTGCTAAGCTAAAATTGTCAATTACCAAACACCTCTAAAACAATTCTGCTAAATAAATCTGCTAGTCAAACTTGTTAAATCATTTTGCTAGTCAAACCTATTTTCTAAATCTGTTTCTGTTAATATTAATCCGTTGTTTACCAAACATGACCTTAATTTATTATTCAGCAAAAAGTTGACAATTTGGTGAGAATTGTCTCCATAATAATGTGGAGAGGATAAATGCTTCAGACGGACTATTTTGGTTTAAAGTAATAAGACGGAATTTCACTATAGGAAAAAGAAATTATTATAAATTTGATTATGCTGGCTACATTTAACCATAAAAAGATCATTTATGTTTGAAGTTTCAGAAGAAAAATGGTCGTCTGAAATATGAATTTATAATGGAGAGCAATGGAACAAGATTGTGATTGACTGTTTTGGACATGGGAGTAAGTTGTAGAAGAAAACAAAAGATATCTCGACGTCAAGTTGCCAACAAACAAGGGTGATAATCGTTGTTCAGGGCTTTAATTGTAGAAAGGTAATTGGAATTGCGGATGTGTATTATTCACAATCGGAAGTATTTATAGTACAAGTTATTAGAAAAGTCCTAATTATTAAAACGGTTCTTCTATCCTATGCCCACTAGGCATAGGATAAGAAACCTAAAAAGGAAATAATTAATGATGTTTTTCTTATAAAGTGGTAAGATATTGCAATTTCCCATAAAAACATCATTAATTCTTTTCCTCTTTGGTTTCTTATCCTATGCCTAGTGGGCATAGGATAGAAAAACCCTTATTAAAATACATTGGATATAATTTCATAGAGATACAATTATACAGGCCAAACAACTAAATTGGTAAAAAAGTGGAGTATTCGCCAAATTGGTAAAAAAACTATAACTTGTGACGAATTGGTAAAAAAAATGAAGAATTGTGACGAATTGGCCAAAAAAGTTACATTTTGCTTAATTGTTCATTATTCCAAATAGATTTGACAAAACAACCCTTACACAAGTAGTCCGATTCAAAAAAAATTGATCCGAGACTCGTCCTTAACAACTCAATTATGATCCCAAATTTGAAATAATCCAACCTTATTTAAACTCGATTGAAATCATATACTTTTCCATTCTTCCATCTTTTTAAGTTATAAATTGACCACAAAAATGATGAAATCCAAAATGGCCTTTATTCAATTGACGCATAGCCAAATAATTGATTTTGACAGAAATGAGTCGTACTTAGACCCGGTAAAAATGATCCAAAACGCGAGTTGTCCGACCCAATATAATCAACCCAGATGCTTATTGTTATAAACTGATTATTATTCATAAATAACTTGATTATGACTGACCCGAAAATGACCCGAATTCAAATGACAAGACCCGAATTCTTGCAAACCCGAAATCGACCCAACTTGAAGTGACTCGTCCTTAGTTGGGTCATTAATTTGGCAAGGGTAGTTTGGATTATATCGGAACTGAGATGTCTCAAATTGCCATATTTACCAAGATTTCGATTAGTGTTTTTAATTGGGTTATTAATTTGGACAAGGGTAGTTTGGTCAAGTTTAGTTGTAAGAATAGTAAACAAAACATGGTTATTACTTTTTTGGCCAATTTGTCACAATTCCACATTGTTTTTACCAATTCGTCATAAACCATAGTTTTTTTTACCAATCCGGCAAATACCCTTCGCTTTTTTTACCAATTTGGTTGTTTGGCCCTATAACTACTAACAGATAGATAGAAGTGTAGGTTAGAAAACCCTAATAACTAATAGGATCAATCTTTATCCTTAACACGCACCTACGTAAGATGGACAAATCAAAGAAGAGGTCAAAATTGTCCTTCAAGATTGGGTAGAGATGTTTAAGTCCTCCGTTTTTATATGATGTACCTATTTGTTAAATATATGAGTGGAGTATTCCCTACTACTAAGAGAATAAAAATTTCTTAGTTTTTCCTCCAAAAAACATCTAGCTAAATAAGGAATAAATAAAATTTTCTTTCATTACATTATTATCTTTTCAATGAATATATTCTATAAATAAACTCTAATTTTTTTAAGTAAATTCATAATTATGATTTTTTCATTAAAATAAAATAAAATAAACTTAATATTAAATTATAAAGTATAAGTTGCTAAAATTTTCAGTAATACAATAATTATTACCGTAGAGAATAACTTGACACATGCTTACTATTAGTTTCGTGACAAAAAACATTCACAACTTAAATAATTTTTTTTATTAGTTTTCCATTTCAATTTTTTTTACTTCATATCAAAATACAATGGAGTGAACCGATAAATATTAATGAGGTGCAAATTTTAAAAGTATAAATCCTTCTATATAGAGAATACAACTTCTCTAAAGTTTTCCCTCCAAAGTGCTCAAACTTATATATGGAAACAAATTAGATTTTCATTTATTAAACTAATTTTTCATTTAAAATAATCTATACATAAAAACTGTATCTCATATTATTAACTTCGTGACGGAAATTTTTTAAAAAAAATTTGATGTAATTGAAATATTTTCATAAAAAACACAATTCATGGAATTATTCAATTCTTTTGATTAATTTTAACATTAGTTATTTTTTATAAAATTTTGCGAGATATAAATCTAACATATATAACTAATACACAAAAAATTAAAAGGCCTATATTTATCGCGCATTTGCGCGGGATCTACACTAGTTATAATAAAATGGGTACATCATATGAAAATGGAGGAAGTATTATATTGGAAAAACTTAAACTTTAGCCTTCTCCCTTGATTTTCTCCTTTTTAAAGACTTGACTTTAATTTGCTCTCTATTTTAGTTTAGAAAATCATTTTTCATCATATGCCTTGGTTAGATAAAATTTAACAAGGATTTAATAGCAATATTTCTAAAATTAACTTTATAAATTGGCCAAATTACTGTTGACTTCTTCAAATTAGCTATGTATGTTTATAATGGATGTGTATGGAAATTTATAATCCTTTTGGATTTATAAATAAACCTGAAATTTTTTGGGTCTCTCTGTTCCCCTTGTTGCCTATGTTGATGGTTTTGGTCAAAATGCTATCTTGTGAGTTTTCTTCTTGTGATTTGCTGTGTTGATATCTTCGATCATATTGAAATTATTTTTTATTTCTTTTATGGGGTTTAAAAGTTTTAATACATGGTTCTTCATGGTAAATTGTATTTTTTCTATTCTTTTTTCCTTTTTTATCCGCAAGGATGGCATAAGTTGGGTTTATGATCAACCTAATTTCCTTAGCTTAAAAAAAAAAACCAAAACAATTTTATTTCTGCCTTGGCCCTTGAATTGCACAAATACTATCTTACAACCAGTTGTATAGTAGCATTGTACAACCGCCTCAAAGTTGTTTAGCTCATACACAAAGTTGTTGAGCTATCTTACAAGTTATTGAGCTATTTTACGAAGTTATTGAGCTTAATAATTATTCTGTTAAGCTCAATAACTTTGTATCATAGCACCAGTGGTGGAGCTAGGGGGGGGCTAGCAGAGGCGGTCGCCCCCCCTGGCGGATGAAAATTTCGAAGTTTTTAGTTAAATTTCCGAATTTTTTTCGAATGTACCTTATGAAATTAGTCTTTCGCCCCCCTAAAATTTTTCGCCTCCCCTAAGTTCAAACTTAACATAACTCGATAGTTTTATAACAAAACTGACCTACATTGAATTGGTTGTATATACAACCAGTTATATAATATATTAACTGCTTGAATTGTACACTGGCTCTCGGTTTCTTAAGGAAGCCTCTTAAAGGAGAAAAAGGAACATACATCGGATGTACTACATCCAACTTTTTTATTTTTTTGAGCATATATGTATTTTTTTTTTGAGCTTATTGCCTCAAACTTTATTTGTTTTTTAGCATATGTATATTTCTTTGAGCATATTAAAGTTTATAAGTTAGATTTTAATATTTTTTCCGTCAAAACTCAAATTTAACTAAACTAATGTGTAATGTTTTTGAATTTTATTGTAATTTTTTAGAGCTTACTCCCTCTGGCTTTTATTTTTCTTCCCGTTTCTTTAATATATGTGAGGAGTATTATAATGAAATGGGAAGAAAACAGCAAGCCAGAGGTTGTAATTTTTAAGTGAATAAATTCAGAAACTTTATATTGAAACTCAAAAACTTTAAAATAAAACTCAAAAACTTGATTAGAATACTCAAAAACTATAAAATTGGAGGTAATACATCAGATGTATAATCCTCTTACTGCTCTTAAAGTACCGATTGAGGCTAAAAGATTCAATGAAGATTATTTATTAGGCTTTTATTTACAGAATTATTTCAGCATGCATGAGATAATCTTACTACACAAAATTTCATTTGTGACGGCACGTATCCGTCACTTTGGAGTGACGGATACCATTTTCCCTCACAAATGACCCAAATAGAGGAGAGAGGGAAGCACATGGGGGTGCCCCCACCTTGTCCCCCCTATCTGTTTTATGAGTGACATTATCCGTCACTTGCTCCGACCCGTTTTCAGCAAGACTAATTGATCTTACTATAATAAATTCGAGTCAAGATCCTTTCCATTTTCTAAAAGAAATGGAGAGGCAAGTTCCTTTAAACGGTTCAGATTGTATCTTGACAATATCGAACGGTTGCATATTTACACATAGAAATAAAGGGTTAATAGTGTGTAAAGGGGGAATATTATTAAATGAATTTATGAGAGGAAATGGAGAGAATTTCAATTGAATAAATTCGCCCTATGTACGGACTAATATTTTTTGTGAAGCATTTAAATTACAAACAAAAAATGATATTTTAGACCCGAAAATGTGATAAACAAAAGTCGAGCTCAATGTAAGCTTTCCTATATCGACGCTTGATTCAAGATTTTTAGAGCCGATGAATTAGAGACACTAATGATTCCACATAGAAATTAATGGAGAATAATTCATGAACAAATTGTATTAACAAAATTACTAAAAAAAAAACATTTATTGAACAAAAACATAAATTTCTCCGCAGCAAATTCATATAATAAATTCATGGAAAATTATGAAGCTACTAATTAAATTCTCTCTTTTATGTTTAATTATACTAGTTTCTTTTCCTCTCCTCTCAAAAACAATCGATCTCGAAGAAACAAACGATAAAGATGATCACGTCGCAACATCATCCCTTTCTAACTCTTGGGTTAAGATTAAATCCATGTTATATGCAGCACAAATGAAACTTTACCCTCCCAACTTGGAGTATGTTCTTTCAATTATATTTTTAATAACGATTTTGATGGTTACTAAAAGATCTCGTTTGCGATAAATTTGTATAAAACTGCCTTACACGAGTTTTAACTTTGCAGAATTTGGTGTGTGCATAATATCTTACATACATGTAATGTAATACTCGAAATAAATTGATGAAAATATTATTGTTTTTTTTTTTCTTATATTTTGGGAATCAGTTTTAGAGTGCCAAAAGAGAGCGATACTGATGAAGATGAGGATGAAGGTTCGAGCACGACAGAGAAGGTGAATAAACGGGTGAAAAAGGCGGTAAAGAAGAGCGTGGAGGAAAGTGAAATGACGCTGGAAGAAACAGCTGAATACGCCGCTAAGCTCATGGAGGAAGCACTGCAGAGGGCCAAGGATAAAGTGGGAAACAAAATCTCCAAAGGCCGTGAAGAAGAGCTCTAGACAAGAAACAAAAGTACCATCTAGTCATGTATTTTAGATGTAGTAAGTCTTGCTTAATACGGAGACCTTTTACAATTTCTCTTTCAATCTGACATTATTTAAAACGGTTATGAATATCGTCTTAACTTAAGATGGTCTTAAGCACGAGTTTGTGTTTTAGATGTTTGTTTATGCTTCAGTTTTACCTTGTATAATATTTTACTAATTTATCTTTCAAGTTTTTACATTATCATTGCTTTTGCTCATAATCAGCAAATCCGACAGAGAAATGACGGTTTGCTAGTTTAACTGATAAATTCATTGCGGGGCGATATTCACGCCCCGACTTTGAAGTACATCAACATCAACTCTAACCTTACATCTGATTTAATTGAAGAACACTTAAATTCGACCGATCTTAGCAACTTAAGGGTACAACCTGAGAAAAGTTAAGCTTTTATCTTCGAGAAAGAGCGACAGTTGCATTCAGAAGGATTGCGGTTAAATACACAACCTAAATATTTATGGACTTCGTCAGTCCCATCCATTTGTTTAGTTTATGTATTCTTTGAGAGGGGTATTTTCATCAAAGATAAACAAATGATTGAGACAAATGGAGTAACAATTAAGTTTAATTCCACCTATCTTGGTCGTTCAGCTACAAAAATGGTGTTCCTTTCAAACTATTTACACGAAATGGTCCACGTCATCAATAAGGACGAATTTTTATTTTTTTGAACAAAACATAACATCTCGCTGTATGAGACAACGACTCAGCGAGTAGTTAGCAATGTCTTTGCTCTCTCACATGCTTCCTTCGTCCTCTTCATTCTCCTTGCTCCGAGCACCAATCCACTAACTACCACCACCATTCTCTCACTCCTATTATCAAAAAACCTCCTTTGTTTGAGTTGTTAGCTTCGTATTTTGCAAATTATATAACCAGTAACATCGCCGCTCGCAAGACTATTTCTGCGTTTTCGATTTCGCGGCTGGGTGGTATTTGAGAAGAAGACAGGACTTTAATGGTGAAAAATGAATGAATAGACTATTAAATGTGCCCATCTACTATTTGTATTTTGTAGCCAACTTACTCACACGCATAACCAAAACATACGTCAAATTCAATGCTCCTCAATTCTCACTCAGCTTAAGAAATCCGTAGTATTACAATCTTCCCCCCTTAAAAAGAACTTCGTCCCGAAGTTCACACTCTACCCTAAAACAAAACACAACAAACGCAACAAAGCGACTTCCCGACACACTTATCAACACCAAAGAACTAACACAAGGCACTATAAGACCCAACTAAGTCGACTCAATATAAGGCAAAACAGACACGCGACCATCTCCTATCCCTCTAAAAAGACAATGGTTACGTCCCCGTAACCAATCATACCTGATCAAAAAGATTAGGAAAACGCTCTCGCATAGCCTCCTCGGGTTCCCATGTGGCCTCTTCCACATTGTGATTAGACCAAAGTACCTTGAGTAAGACGGTCTCACCATTCCTTGTCTTGCGGACTTTGCGATCTAGAATCTCCTTAGGAACCTCGGCATAGGACAAGGACTCATCAAGCTCGATATTCTCCACCTCAAGTATATGTGACAGGTCAGTCACATACTTCCGAAGCTGTGAAACATGAAAAACATTGTGGACTCTATCCAAAGCCGGTGGCAAAGCTAACCTGTAGGCTACCTTGCCTATACGGTCCAAAATCTCATAAGGACCTATAAACTTCTGACTTAGCTTACCTTTCTTTCCAAATCTCATCACACCTCACATAGGTGACACTTTCAAAAGAACCTTGTCACCTACTGCGAACTCTATGTCTCTGCGGTGCAAATCGGCATAACTCTTCTGACGATCTTGAGCTGCTCTCATCTTTTGCCGAATTACCTGAACCTGCTCAACCATATCCTGTACCAGCTGTGGTCCCAAAACCACAGCCTCAGAACTGTCATCCCAACACACTGGACTTCGGCACTTCCGACCATACTAAGCCTCAAAAGGTGCCATCCCGATACTCATATGATAGCTGCTGTTATATGAAAACTCGATCAAATCTAGCCTGTCCTCCCAGCTACCCCCAAACTCCATGACACATGCCCTCAACATATCTTCTAAGGTCTTGATGGTTCTCTCCGTCTGACCATCAGTTGCCGGATGAAAAGTTGTGCTCATCTTCAATGTAGTACCCATCAAATCTTACAGTTCTTGCCAAAACTTGGATATGAACCTCGCATCACGATCAGACACGATATCCTTGGGTATCCCATGTAACCGAACCACATGTCTCCTATAACCCAATGCCAGATGCATCTTGGACCAGGTATCTTTCATAGGAACAAAGTGAGCTGACTTGGTTAACCGATCAACAATCACCCAGATCATGTTATTACCTTGTTGTGATCTAGGTAATCCCACAATGAAGTCCATAGAGATCGACTCTCACTTTCACTCAGGTACTTCCAAGGACTGAATCTTACCCTGAGGTCTCCTCTGCTCACCTTTGACCCTCTGACAAGTCAAACACCTAGCCACGAACTCAGCTACATCCCTCTTCATGTTTGGCCACTAGAAGGTCTTCTTAAGGATAGAAAACCTGGAAACTGTGCCACTCTCCACTCTTGACTTCCACTCTTGGATCTTAGGATCAAGCTCTTGCTTACTCTTGATGTTCTCATACAGGTCTGGCTCGTTCGTTGTGGACATGGCCCACCTGCAGGTCCGGTTCGATCTGCGGACGTACAAAGGTCTTTTTGAAAGCCAGGCTCGGCGGCGTAAAAATGCTTTCGACCGGATCGTTTTAGATCGGTCGGTTTCGTCTCGGTAAGGGTCTCGAAACGATTAGAGATGTTCGGAGTCGCCACCAAGCATTTGTGGGATGCCTGTAACCCGTTCGAATTCTACTTTATACCTCGGTCAAATCGAAGCACAAAGCAGCGTTTGACATAGGTACTAAAGATAAGGAAATCGTCCCTCTTTAGAATCCTATCTCTAGAATGACTCTCGTACGCCCTGGATAAGGTCGTCCACTATCCAAAGTTTCTGAGTAAGAGGTGAAGGTACGTATTGGGAAGCCCTTTAATCAGAAACCCAATCCCGCCCGCGTTTAGCGGCCTCTACTGATCGATCTTGGTTGGTTGAATGCAAAAGTTGATAAAACGGTTTAAATGCATGAATGCACATCCAATGATTTAAACCTAACATGTGAGAGCTTTCTAAGTCGGTTGATTTAATCCAAGTATAAAGTATAAGATGTCGAGTCGGATTAAAGGTTTATTTGCATGCAAGACGGAAATTAAACATCCATTTACCGTATTAGGTTTAGGGTACATAACATGATCCATTTGTCTTAGTAAGGCATTTTGCAAATATGGTTTGACCAGTCATCTGATCCGTCCTATATCTGGGTTAACCGGAGTCGGGATCGTCCTAGACTAATGCTGGAAGGGAACAGGCCCTGTACTAGACGGCTATATGAGGCGCGAGCCAGCCGGCGGTGTAAGGGGCCTCCCTCTGGTTTTAAAAATGAGAAATGGAGAGCCTGTTTAGGCGCGGGTTAGCCCACGATTTATGTGCCGTGTTCTGACCTTTTAGAAAACGTTATAAAACGTGTTGAAAATGGGTATTTGAACCCGGTTTGATTTGAAGGGGTCGTTTAGACCGTATTTGTTGATTTGAAGAACTAGACCCGAATAATTATCATTATTTGATAATATTCGGTGTCGGGTTCGATTTGACAAACTTGACATGAATAGTTTTGAAAAATGATTATGGACTAATTGTTTTAAGTCCATTTGAATGTAATTAGTCGATACTCGTCATCGTACCCGGGTTAAAATCCGACATGGTATGTAGAACCAAGGATGATTTTGTGTTGGTGACTAATATGTTTGTTTGAAAATGTAAAGAAATGAAATAAAAGGCTTTAAAATACCTTCTAAATGTCATTAACCAAATATTATCACCGAAACACGGATTTAACCGTCATGGTATGAGGAAGCAAGGGTGAAAAATACTTTATGGTTAAAACATGTGAAATGAAACAAAAAGGTTTCGAAAATACTTGAAATGGTAAAAACCGATTACAAATCTGAAAAATGGATTAAGGGAAATGACGAGAACAAACACGGTTGATTTCTGGTCTGAATACCCCATTTAGGCGCGGGCCAGTTGGCGACCTAAGGGGCTTCGCCTCGGACAAAAATCGGTTTTGGCTCGTTTATTCCATGTTTTGGTTCATGTTATGCATGTTTTAGCATGTTAGAGTCATGAAACAAATGAAAACATAATGAAAGAGGATTTTTACACCCTCATACTTACATGTTTGGTTATGGTGAGTGACCGACGTAAGTGTAATAACTCGTTTGATCGGAAAAAACTCGGTTTAAAACCGTTTTGGTAAGTAAAAAGAGTGTTTTAAAAGTTTAGTGATGGTGTAGTGGTCGAAGTGGTCGGTCAAGTGGTTTAATGCACGATGACGGTACCAAACAATGTGTATGGCTCGTGTTTACGATCGGTAGGTCGTAAATACGCGTCGGATTGTGACTTTAGAAGTCGAGTCGAGAATTTTAAGGGAGAAAAGAGGGGGCGGACACTCGCGTAAGTCTCAAATGGGTGGCATTTGAGGGGTATTTATAGGAGAATGAGTGGTTGTGTGAGTTTTGAGCGACGTGGCCATCTGGGCTGCTCAAAGAGGGGCGAGCCACGTCGCGGGTCTTCGAGCTGTGTTGTCACTTTCACAATAGACGCAATCATGATTTGTTCTATCCTAGGTTTTGTAGTCACATGTTTGGTACTTGACCATTCATGAATCCGGGAAAACTTAAGGTAGAAGGTTTGAAATGTTTGGTTTTTTATGGTTGACTCGGTTTGACTCGTGGTTGGAGTCGGAATTTTGAATTTTTGAGTCGATTTTTGGTCCGGTGTCGGTTTTGACTCTAGTTAGTGTCATTGCGACCCCGTCGTCCTGCATTAAACACTCCAGGTATTTTTGAAATGTTTTGAGATGTTTTATTTTAGAAATCGTTTTAAGTTTTCCGACGTAAAGTTGTACACAAACTGTTGATCAAACTCCGCGATTCCAAAACATGTTGTAGTCCGATAATCATCGGGTGTTTGTTGGAGGCTCAGCAGATACCGGGTATCTACAAAGCCCCCACTTTGACTGAGGCTTGGACAAGGCGAAAGTCAAAGTAGAGTCCCCAGGTCAATCGAAGATTACAACCTGGAGACCCAAGCGACGTCGAGGCGGCTCGAAAGGATTCGGGCCAAGGACCTGCCGTCGGGAAGGGCGACGCCAAGGCGACTCGAGGGTACGAGTCAAGAACCTGTCATCGGGAACAGTTTAGAGTCTGTCGACTGTCCGTGCGGGTCGCTTAAAGTCCGTTAGACTACGTACAAAGGCTCGCCAACCATAAGAAGGAGTCATACCTGAGGCATCTTCGGATATGTCCTTGCAAGGTTGCGGACAAAGGCTCGCCAGCCGATGGTAAGGAAATGTACCCGAGGCATCATCGGGATCTGTCATTGAAAGGTTGCGGACAAAGGCTCGCCAACCATGATAAGGAAATGTACCCGAGGCATCTTCGGGATGTGTCCTTGAAAGGTTGCGGACAAAGTCTCGCCAACCAATGGTAAGGAAATGTACCCGAGGCATCTTCGGGATGTGTCCTTGAAGGGTTGCGGACAAAGGCTTGCCAGCCATGATAAGGAAATGTACCCGATGTTGGGAAATGTGTCCTCAACAATAGTGCGATCACATGATTTAAATATCATTATTAAATCTCATTTTAATGAATACAATTGGGAAGTAATATTGTTACTGTCAACTGGTCAACATATATCGGTAATGATTGGCTGACTAGAGTTTGACATTACTGTCGTGTGACGTTGGTGATCAGTTGACCCCCTAGGTCATACCTAAAGGGCAATACTCTTAATTGATTGTTTAATTAATCGTAGAATGTTGCGAGTTAATTAAATTACTTGAAAATTGACGGACGATTTTGGAAGTAAAATTTACGTATCAAATTGAAATGTGATTAAATGAGATACGGTCTGAGTAATTGAATTGTATCATTACTCGGATGAAATTATTGTTTAAAGAAACAATTGGATTTGAATGAATTATTATAAATACAATCTGTTGTGATTTATAAATTGGTAAAATATTTTGGCACAAGTAATTATGACATTACTAAGTCGATTTTTGTATGTGACGTATTTTTATTAATACGTTGAATTTTTAATATGTTAAAAATTACATAACAAATATATGTGACATGTGACATGTAACATATAGACAATTGACAAAAATAATATGGACTCCATATTATGTGAAAGTGCCGAAATAATGTAGGAGGATTAGGCTTGAATTGTGTTTATATTATTAAATAGAAAACATAATGATTAAAAGCTAATAGTAGCCATGCAACCCTATTTATCTTGTGAAGACAAATATGGGCATGCATTGGCTCCCAAAAAGCCCCTCCCACCACCGGTTTTCCTAGGCCATTTAGAGGGTTTTCTCCTCTAAAAATTATTCATTCATTCACACATTATTTTTCTAGTGTAAGAATAAATATTTACTCTCTACTTTCATGCTAAATTAGAGAGATAAAATACTCCCAAAATTACTTCTCCTCTACACGGTTTTAGGAGCTTAAAACCAAAATATTTTTGGTTCATTTTTCCAATAAGATTAATATTATTCTAGATCCAATAATATTAATTAGATTAAGAGAAAGCCTTGGGTATTATGCTTAGGGAGAGATCTTACACTTAGATCTTCATTCTTCCATTGGAAAAGCTCAAGAACAAGAAGAGAAAGGTGATCTCTCTTGTGCCCTAAAACCGAAATACCCATTGTAAGAACATGAATTCTTCTCTTTGTTATTTTGTTTGCATGCATAAAATCCGTTTTAATTTTATGACAAATTAGTTTAGACATATATGAGTATGTTAAATATGTATATGAATCTACATTTCCTTCAATCGGTATCAAGAGCCACGGTTGTTTGCATGCAAATTGGTTAAAAGTTTTTCCGAGTTATAAGAATAACAAAATAAAACTTGTAAATTTTGTGTTATTATGATATATCACGAAATCATCACATGCATGTTAATATTTCTGGTCCTAAAGTGTTTTAGGATATTTTGGTTAATTTTTCGGATTTTTATTGTTCATAATTTACATTAATGGCATTTAAATGTGATTTTATGAGTAAAAATGTCATTTTTGGTCGAAAATTAGCTATACTTCGAATTTTAAGTTGGTTTTTGGATATGTTGTGACACATATTATTTTGAGATAACCTGTAAATTTTCATAATTTTAGGACTTGTTATGCTCGAAAAATGGATTTTTCAATTTTAATTCGGATTTAAAGTGAAAAATAGGTTAATATGAGTTAATTTTCGAATCTGGTCATAGAAATTTTATATGTTGTCACATGCAATTTTACAAGATGTGTGTAAAATTATTGGCCATAAAGAAGTCCTTATGCATGATTTATGGATTTTTGAAGAAAAATAGCATAAATAGTGACATTATTAGTTAAAAATTAATAAAACATAATCTATGACTTAGGAAAAACGTCTAATGTTGCTTTTTATTATCTTTTTCAGATATAAAATTGAAAAGTTAATGGATATAATTTTTCCTCATGTTTTATGATTATTTTAGTTAAAATCAATAAACCGCAACATTGTTTTTCCCGTAAATTTTCGAAATTTTTAACCTAAGATTTTGAACATTATGAGTGTCATGGAAATTTTCCAGAATGTTCATAAATTTAAATTTCAAATTTTGAATTTATTTGAAGTTTTGTGACTTATTTGAAGTTTAATAGCTTATTTTTGTAATTTTTGGTCCATTTATGAACAATTTTATAAGATATGGGTTAATTATGGTCAAATTATTAGTGAAGACTAAATTTTGAGTCCTAAGAGGTTAGGGTAATTAACTTATGCATAAATATGAGTTTATGTATTTTTGTGATTATAAAATGTTGAAATCACGCAAATCCGTAAAAACCGAGTAATATACGATATTGGCAATTTAAAGGCGATTTAGCATAAAATGAAGCATGTTCATACATATTATAATGCTGCATTTTTCTTTATGATTGTCATAATTTTAATTTATGTAATTTTGAATTATGTAATTTTACTTAGTATGGCCTTAGATTTTAATTGGTATTTCCCGAAATGTATGGGAATATCGATTCGGTTGTAATTTTTATTGTGATCTCGTATCACCGTTTTGTAATTTAATAGATTTATTTTATTTTAGTTACAAATGTATAATAGGAATTATGTAATTTATTATGTAATTTTATTCATTCCGGAGTTCCCAAAGACGGATTTCTTCAAGAATGACGATACATAAAGACGGTGTTACCTCGAGATGCGTGCCACAACCGAAGTTCAAGGGACCAATGGAGTTGGTTTCCGAATATGTAATAGTTAAAGAGTTTTTCTATTTTAGGAAAGGCCATACTAGGATTTATTTATCTTTATGCTTGCATTTTATTTTATGTCACATGCATTGCTAAATCGCCATAACTAAACATGCATTGTCATTTTATCGAGTTCATCGACCGTGTCAATTCAAATTATCGTAGTTCACCGCTTTAGTTCACTTAAAACGTGATAGATAATAAATTGACATGACCTCTCGCTAAAACAATTAATTGAGATATAGCCTTACCAAATAGTAGAAACCATGAAAACCTATTTCGCGAGGGAGTGCACTCGGCTACCCCGGGGTACAAACCTTGTTACGTAGGGGAAGTGGGTGATGAATGTTAATCCACCGAATTCATGTTGATAAGGGATGTATCGGCTACCCCGTGCCCAAGTTGATGTGGGTTTGGATAATGGACACATTTATTCGAAATTTGGATTGAACTCAACAAAAGTATTTAATAAGGGATGTATCGGCTACCCCGTGCCCTTGTTGATGTGTTTTGGGCTATAGATAAACATTAGAGTAATTTTATCGACCAAGAGTTCTAAAAGTAGAATCGATTAAAAGGTTAATCCACCGAGTTATATTGATGAAGGTTGCATCGGCTACCCCGTGCCTAAGTCAATATGAATTTGGGTCTTGGAATCATTTATCATAGTTGGGTAGAGGTCACTATGTAAATGCTTTACTTGTTATTTACAAGTATTTATAAAACGATAAATGTTAAGTTTTCCACTATTCTGTTATCATATTGTTCTATTTCTTTACCACAATTCATATATGATATCATTTCGTTTTGATTCAAATCTCCATTAAAATATCGTAACTAAAGACAAATATGAATTTGCTTCTAAAACCTCAAATGGACCATTGCTAAGGATCTCTTGTAAAGAGTATAGATTAAAGTTATTCATTATCAAACAGGTTTTTGATTCTTGACTAACACATCTACTTGCAATGGATTGTTTTTCCATGTACTTAAATGCATTAAGTACATCGAAACGATAAAATTGTTTTGGTAATTAGTTTTGTGAAGAATTCGTAATTGACCAAAATAACGCAACCACTTCAATGAAAGTTTTTAAGACTAAAACGAACAAATGAAGAGTAATCTTCATGAATTCAATTTTGCTTCTCAAAGCAAAGACTCATTGAAATGAGTGGGAGCATTCTCTTAAACCGTTAAGATGAGAACGAGGTTCAAGAAGTAAAGATAATAATGGAATTGATACAAGGTAATGTTAAAGGTAAAGTTGTTGAGAATAACGATACTAAACCTATCAATCCCGACCGATTAAGTTTCCATTGTCTTAAAATGTTGGACACGAGAAAGGAAACTACCCCAAATTATTGAAGAATCAACAAGTTAGTTGTGGGACATCTAATGGGACCTTCTTCTTTACAAATGTTTATTTGATTAAACATAAATTTTGCTAATACTACTTCGTCAATATTAGAAACCAGTGGAGGTTTTCATCATTATGTTTGACACATAAGATGATTAGAATATGACGACTAGCATCAATAATGTCGAGAGATAGAGTAATTGTGTACTCAATCTAGTTTTTGGATTTGGAGTTGTGCTTAATTGTGACTATTAAGTACATAAACTCTAAATAAGAATACAAATTTGTTAAGATACAAAAGAGGTTTCACTTTTGTGATCCTATACACCACGAATTGATGTATGGCTGGCCCATTATCAAGGTGATTATATTCTAAACCAAACTAGAATAATATATCATGAAGATGATGCAAGACTCAAATTGGTAACCCAAGATCAAACATTAAATTTTGGAAATTTTGGAATGATGAACGCAAAGAGTTATAGAGTACTCTTGAAACCATTAGATTGTTAATGGTATATGCGTATCTTGTATTCAAAGCAAGATGTCTCGTGCTTTTTGTTTGAAAAAGGAGATCGAGATAGTAAATCATTGATCCAAAATAGGTTGATCATTTTCTTTTACCACCGATTTAAGTTGACACTAGTGTGTTCACTTAATAAGGTAAATAGAGAAATCTTTGAAGAAGTTTAAAAAGTTCAAAGAATAACGCTTTAGTCGTGATGGGATTATCAAAGTGAAGACTTTGACATAAGCCAAAGGAAATGTGATATAGTATCACAAATTAATCTCTCTTAGCATGCATTATGAAATAATGTGTGGATGGATAAGAAATCAAACGCTATTCGATATGGTTTGAACTTGAATCAAGTTACTTTGAGTTACTTGATCCTTTTTGGGGATTTTATTATTTTGTCTAAATTATTTTCCACTAAATCATATGAGATATGAAATGGTAATGTACCATATTTGTAAGTTTTCACAAGAAACAAATGCTCATTTTTCCTTGCAATTATCACGAGTACGACGGGTTTGCGGCTCGTGAAGCTGTCTTTCTAAAATACAAGTTTATTTCTAGAAGACAGAGTGGGAGAAATTATTCAAGTCAAGAGCCACAAAGAAAGCCACAAAGAATGTTATGTCGCAAGAAACTGGTCTTTCTTGACTACATGAGACGTTTTGTGTAAGAAGTTGTTTCTTTTAAACCTAGGAGGTTAAATTCGTCACTTGTTAAAAATGATGAATTCATGCTACTTTTAAGAAAGTAAAGAGCCTATAACTTACAAAAGAAATTGTTTGATTCAAGTTAATTACTTCTAGAAAGTAATGAACAAATGACTTACATGAGAGTGTTTAAGTCACAACTCAATATAAGGCTTAGAGCCATGAAAATCCGAAATAAAAAGGCTTGATTAGTTGCAAAGGGTTTTGCACTAATAAAGAGAGATTTCAAGGCTTGATTAGTTGCAAAGGGTTTTGCACTAATAAAGAGATATTTCAAAGCAAGATTGGTTGCAAAGGGTTTTGCACTAATTGAAATGATTAAGTCTATTTGGATCTTCTTAGGGATTGTGTTTCATTATTATGAAATGCATGGCAAGTGAATCTAAAACCCACTTCTTCAATAGAAGGAATGTATTCAATACATGTCATCAGTTTTATAGATTCTTGCAATCCTAAGATAATGTGAAACTTAAGAGAGAATCTTAAATAGGACATCAATGAGTTGGAGTCAACATTTTGATCATGTGATAAAACTTTTCTCGATAAGTCGAGAAGTTCTGTTTATACATGGAGTTTAGTGGGAGTTACGGAAAATTTTATTTAGTCCGATATGTGGATGACATATTGATCATTGAGAATGATTTAAGACTTTTGGAGTATTATAATACATCTTGAATATCCGGATTTATGAAGATAAATCCACATGATATTAGCGTCAGTAAGAAGTCTTATGTTGATAAGATTCATGACTAGTTCAATTAAATTGAACATATTTGATTGATTACATTTGCTTCCGCTGCCGGATCAATTAAATGAGTAATGATGTATATAACACTTCATATACTTTGAGTATGATGAATTGTTTTCAAAAAAAAATCGAATTTAAGTAATCTTTACCTAGTATATAAAGATTACCCTTAAGTGCATGCAGAAGCATTAAGGAAGTAAAGCAAAGTGTTTATGATGCAATTTTGTGTAAGGGTGTTGCACAAGTGACAATTGACAATTGAGGTTGCGCATGGTTTTCGACAAAACCATAATCAAAACACATTAGGATGGTTAAGATACCATTGTGGCTATGATAATTAAGAAGTAGATTTTCTAGAATCGTTCTAGGCAATAAAGAACAATGAGAGATATTTATAACGGAAATTGAGTACACTTGCAATCATGAGATGTGCAAGAGGATGAGTCCCGCACACTGTGAAAACAGTGGGAGCTATTCTTAGGCTAAGAGGGCCTATGTTTTGATTGGATCTCGACACGTACTCAGAAAGTTTTGTGATGCAAATGTATACATTACAGAGGAAAACGAGTATGTAGTAAGGTTGAGTAAGGTACAAGAAATTGATAAAACTTACTAACCAAAGCCTTCTCAAAGGCTAAACATGATGAGTCATGTCATTTCAATTGAATTGAAATGAACAACTACGTACAAGATCAAATTAGATTATAGAATATGAAATAGTAATCAGGCATTGACTATTCATATGTGATAATCACATTTGTCGTTCGAGTTTTTCTTTAAAAACTCCTTTTATACTTTGTTACATCCAAACGGGTTGTAGTGACAATTGAACCCCGTTAAAGTGAACACGGATTAGCATTGTATTCGCCCATAGTCACTTATATGAGGTGACGTCTCGAAGTGACTAGAGTGTGATGCGATTGATGGCAAGTTCAAGTGCCATACAGTCATGTGAGATGACTAGTCGATCACATAGGCAGACTGTTAGGAACATTTTGTCGGGCCTAATGACCGCTTATAGAGTTCTGGCAAATTTATATAGCCTGGTCGTGGCGAGAGCTACTATAGTATTCAAATGAGTCGATTCTTTTGACTAAAGACTATTCACCTAAGATGGCTCGATTTGATTAACTTTGATTTGTGTTACTACGACCTTCGTAAATGGGGTCAAATGGGCATATTTTGGGTTATGATGGCTGTGGCTAGTCGAAGGGAATGAGTGCGATAGGAATTGTCCATCCCCTTGTCAGGGTTATAACAATATCTCAGGGCCACTCGAGGAGTAATGAACTGTAAATGCGTGGCCACGCTCGGAAGGTATCCAGAGTGGATAAATCCGGTCAATCAGTTTTTCTCCAGATCGAGGAAACCATTCTTGATATGATCACTTGCAAGTACGACCTGAAAGACACCTTGCATTGAGTGGGAGATAGTAATAGGACAAGAGAATTGGTGACGCACACTTGTCGAGGACAAGTGGGAGATTGTTGGGAAATGTGTCCTCAACAATAGTGCGATCACATGATTTAAATATCATTATTAAATCTCATTTTAATGAATACAATTGGGAAGTAATATTGTTACTGTCAACTGGTCAACATATATCGGTAATGATTGGCTGACTAGAGTTTGACATTACTGTCGTGTGACGGTGGTGATCAGTTGACCCCCTAGGTCATACCTAAAGGGCAATACTCTTAATTGATTGTTTAATTAATCGTAGAATGTTGCGAGTTAATTAAATTACTTGAAAATTGACGGACGATTTTGGAAGTAAAATTTACGTATCAAATTGAAATGTGATTAAATGAGATACGGTCTGAGTAATTGAATTGTATCATTACTCGGATGAAATTATTGTTTAAAGAAACAATTGGATTTGAATGAATTATTATAAATACAATCTGTTGTGATTTATAAATTGGTAAAATATTTTGGCACAAGTAATTATGACATTACTAAGTCGATTTTTGTATGTGACGTATTTTTATTAATACGTTGAATTTTTAATATGTTAAAAATTACATAACAAATATATGTGACATGTGACATGTAACATATAGACAATTGACAAAAATAATATGGACTCCATATTATGTGAAAGTGCCGAAATAATGTAGGAGGATTAGGCTTGAATTGTGTTTATATTATTAAATAGAAAACATAATGATTAAAAGCTAATAGTAGCCATGCAACCCTATTTATCTTGTGAAGACAAATATGGGCATGCATTGGCTCCCAAAAAGCCCCTCCCACCACCGGTTTTCCTAGGCCATTTAGAGGGTTTTCTCCTCTAAAAATTATTCATTCATTCACACATTATTTTTCTAGTGTAAGAAATAAATATTTACTCTCTACTTTCATGCTAAATTAGAGAGATAAAATACTCCCAAAATTACTTCTCCTCTACACGGTTTTAGGAGCTTAAAACCAAAATATTTTTGGTTCATTTTTCCAATAAGATTAATATTATTCTAGATCCAATAATATTAATTAGATTAAGAGAAAGCCTTGGGTATTATGCTTAGGGAGAGATCTTACACTTAGATCTTCATTCTTCCATTGGAAAAGCTCAAGAACAAGAAGAGAAAGGTGATCTCTCTTGTGCCCTAAAACCGAAATACCCATTGTAAGAACATGAATTCTTCTCTTTGTTATTTTGTTTGCATGTGATACGTGCATTTTATATAGTCTTTTTAGCCTATTTTATGCACGTATTTCTATGCTTTTATCGTGGTTTTACGCTACGAAATGCCCCGAATATGCTACTTTGGGTTATTTTGTCTTATTTGTAGGAATGAACCAGAAAGTAGCGGAAATCAAGCCATTTACCGTCCATTTTGCATGCATTTGGAGAAAGAGTAGATTTGGAGCGGGAAATATTGCTGTCTTGGGATGCGTGAAGGTGTTTCGGGCACTAAAAGGACAAGTCAAAGTCAAACTAACGAGAATTGTAGCTGCTGAAGTCAAGACCCACCTGATCGAGTGATTTATTACTCGATCGAGTGGTTAGGATTCAATAATAAGTCGATCGAGTGGTCTGTTTACTCGATCGACCAGTTCTTCTTATGCATTTACTCGATCGAGGACATTCTAAGTCGATCGAGCAGGTTTTTGAGTCAAGTTCACTCGATCGAGTGATTTAGTTGGTCGATCGAGTAGCTTCCATTTGACGGGTTGGGCTTTTAAGCTTTAACTCGTTAATTAGGTTTAATCCTACTCCTAATTTCTTATAAATAGGAGTTAGGGATGTCATTTGTAATCATCTCTCTTTACCCGGAGGCAGGGATCACGTTATTCTTCTCCCTACCTCTGCTACTGTTGCTTTTATTTCCGGATCAATAATTAGTATTAACTCTTTCTCTTCTTTTCTTACTGTTATTTATGTTTATTTCTTCTCCTTTATTTCTTGTTTCCCCCATTCCCATGAGTAGCTAGTTCCCTTAGTATGTTAGGATTAGGGAAGCCGTGGTAGCGATGCTTTAACTGTATTAAATAGATTAGCCTTGCGGTAGGAATTGTATTAGGCAATTTAATTGTTATCCGGTCGAATGAATGCATGCAGGAGACCATAATTCTAGTTAACCCCGACCTAGATCGAAAGATTGGAAGGGAAGACTTGCTTAATTACAATAGGGTATTGCGGTGAGGGCGAAAGTTAAGTCATTTTACACTCTAGGGCGGTTTAAGGACCGAAAGGTGACGACCATAGCTCTTCTTATCAATAGTCTAATCGCCTTAATATTCCTGATATAGTAGATCTGATAGCTGCCACGGTGGACCGACTCTTAGCATACTTCTTTCTCTTACTGTTAATTCTTTTCCCTTGCCTTAGTTTCTAGTTTAGCCGAATCAATTCAACCCCCAATTGTGACATTTAGACGGATAGAATCGACAAATAGATAGTACACCGCCTCCCTGTGGAGATCGACCCTACTTACCACTGACTTCTGTTAGTAGTACTTAGGTATTTTATTTTTGGTGTAGAAACGACCGCATCAAATTTTGGCGCCGTTGCCGGGGAGGCAATCTATTTATTTATTTGTTTAATTTTATCTGTTTTTAGCCTCAAGGGATTTTTCCCTTGAGGCCGTTTTAATCTTTTGTTTAGTGCTGTTTTGATAGGCCTTACAGGTACTACCTAGACAGTTCTAGGTGAAAGATAGTCAAAGGGAAGGCTTGAGTACCTTTGACCCACCACCGATGTCCCATTTTATGGAACAGACGGTGATTTACGACGGGAGATGTGGTCCTGCTGAGCACAATGCAGCTGTAGTTGTGCCGCCACATCCGCCCTATCAATGGCCGCCGCAACAAGATTCCCCTGATATACAAAAAGAAGACATTGCGGAGCTGAAATCTTTGATGGAGGCACTTGCATTCCAGGTGCAGGAATATGTCTCGCGATTTGATGAGCTCGAGTCTGCAGTTGCTCAATTAGCAGCTGAGATGGAGAGAGAAGAGATCGCGGAGCTGACATATTTGATGAGAATGCTTGTATCACAAATGCAAGAGAGTGATAGATATATGGACGCTCGGATCCCTGAACTGGAGTCACAAATAGCTCAGTTAGCAGCTGAGATGCAAGAAGAAGAGGTTTATCTTACTGAGAGCAGTTTTTCTCGTAAGGAAACCGTGTTGCCCAATGATGAGGATGACTTCTATGACTCGGACGACGAGTTCCTATCATATTTCACTACCCCACGCGAAGATTTCAGCGCTGTACAGGAGGAATCACTCGATCGAGTGACAATTATAGGTCGATCGAGTGATTCTCCAGAAGAACTTGCTCGATCGAGTGATATCACTGCTCGATCGAGTGGCATGCAGGAGGATAGTTCTCGATCGAGTGATTCTGCCACTCGATCGAGTGAATTGCGGGAAGAGATTGGTCGATCGAGCTGTAATTCTGCTCGATCGACTGATTTGGTCATTGGGAGCTGTAATTCGTCATTTGGGCTTGATTTAGATGACGACTTTGATGATGACAACGGTTATGGTGAGTCTCCCTTATTCAAAGCCGAGCTGGATGCGCTTGAGGCTGAGATTTACGGGACGGATTCCACTGAGGGCGACAAAAGGACAGCTGAGTCGGTAATTACTCCTAGCACGGAAGAGGTAATGAATTCTTTTATCTATGATTCCGTCATTAAGAGTGATCCACCTGAGGTAGTAAACGGTAATTTTATTATTATTTGTAAATTGCCTCGTCTTATTCATGCTTCCTTTTTCAAACCAATACCCCCTCATATGTGGACGCATAAATTAGCAATTTCTCACCATCCTTGTCATTTTAAAATTGTTAATCTAATTTGGAGCCCTAAATTATTGACAATTGCTCCCGCGCTCCTTTATTTGGTGGATAAATTTAGGAGCGCCCATAGGAAATTTGTTAGACTTAAATGTCTACATATCTTTATTTCCTACCTTGCTATTCCACTTTTGTGCTACTTATGCTTTTGTGTAGCACATGCGCAGATGTATGATTTGATGCTTTGCGCGCTTTGAGTCATTTTTGATCGTGATTAATTAGAAGGCTCGAAGAAAAAGAAGGTCGAGCTGGGACCTGACTAAAGCTAGCGCTACCCGGGAGGCAACCCGGAGATTTTATTTTGTTTTTATTCAATTTCAGTTGCAATAAATGGTTTTTATACCATAAACTATCTCAGTGAGCTTGTTTTTGTTAGTATGCGGGCTGTTTTAATTTCACTTTGCAGGAATTCATCGAGGACCAGTCGATCGAGTAGTCATTCTACTCGATCGAGCACCTTAGCTGAGAGATCCTCTCGATCGAATGACATGCCACTCGATCGACTCCTGCAGAACTGAAACCACTCGATCGACTGGTGCACCATTCGATCGAGCAGCTTTGAATGCCCATTTCACTCGATCGACTACTGTTCAACAGACATCGAGTGTTTTTGACTTGGATTAGCTTCCTGAGACGGTTTTCCGGACCTTAGCAACCTCCCATTTCATGGTCGGTTTGGGGAGGTCCCCTTATTCGCGCTATCTTGTGAGTTTTCCCGCTTTTACTTCTTTTCCTCCTTTAGTTTGCATTTCCTTCCTTGTTTTGGTACAATGGGGGCATTGTACAGTTTGGTTTGGGGAGGTTATGCATCCATATCTGTGTCTGCATTTTGTTTTTATTGCATTTCTGTTATCACGTTTAATTTTCTGTTTGCATTGTCGTTTATTTTTTGTTAAAATTAAAAAAAAAATTCAATAAAAATCAGAAAATTGTTAAAATTTCAAAAATTTCACGTTTATTTTAGCATATAGGTTGAGTCGGAACGGTAGATTTCCATGATGATATTGCTCTATATCTGTCTTTTTGCTTAAGCCTTGCATTAAACTGTTGTCTTTTAGCTTTGTCTTTTGCATGATCTACGAGTTAATGTCTAATTTAGCTGAACGAATAGACTTGACCTGAAAATTTTGGCAACCTACTTATAATTTCTAAGGATTTAGAGCCTTATAAACTGGTGTCATTTATGACCAGTTTCATGTAGGATTGTGAGTAGTTACTCCTTGCATAGCATGTTCATTAATTTGCACATATATGAAATTCAATTGCTTTTTGCCGTCATACATTCGGGTTAGTGGTTGGTGTCACATGCAGGGAGGTGCTTACATTTTCCCCTTTCTTTCATTTTACCCATAAACTCCACATTAGCCAAATTTGCCAGTTGACCCTTTAGCTACATCCGAATTTAGCCTGCCTTGTCAAGCTAGTTTAGATTGTTGTTTTGCGGTATATATTCCCATTGTATCAAGTTTGGCGCATATTCTATTGAATCGGAGTTGGTAATCTATGAAGAAAGGGAGGATGTTGAAAAAAGAATTCAAAAAAAAAAAAAAAAAAAAAAAAAGATGACGTGAAAAAAGAATCGAAAAAAAGAGAATTCAGAAAAGAAAAGAAGAAACCGGGAAAAATGAAAAAAAAAAAGAAGAAAAATTATGAAATAAAGATGTTGTTAGTTGACGGTTTCTGCTCCTATGTTCTATCTTACATTATTTGAGGAGTATGTTTGGTTTGGTTTGGTGAGTTTTATGCCAAATGAAGGGCATTGTGCTTATTCCATAATTGAGTTGAGAATTGGATGTTGTCATATGGTTTTGTTTAGGTACTAGCTTGGCCGCCTATACCTCCACATTCCCATAACATGTTCTGCCTTTTCTTACCCATTGCCTCACTCTGCCATATCTTTGTAAGCCCTCGGCTGTGACGGACCTTGTTTGGTTGGAATGTATGTTCGGTAGTTAGAATTGTCTATCATATTAGCTGCATGCATGTTTATGTGGGTCGTAGTTTAGGTGAGCGACTATTTTTCTTTCTCTCTTACATATATATGCTTACCCTTTGCTTCATGAGAGAAAGAGTGACCCGTGAGAGTCCATTATTAAAGGTCTTGCAAGGTCGACGGTTCAGCTTTATTTACAAACATCTTATAACTCGTTTGCATTTGACTGTCTTGCTGTAAGTGTCAGTTTGCTTGCATTAAATTGGCTTAAGTGGGCATTTGTAGCTAGCTCTGAGTTATTTTTCCGTTCCATTAGCATATAGTTTTGAGTTTACTCGGGGACGAGTAAAGGTTTGGTTTGGGGAGATTTGATACGTGCATTTTATATAGTCTTTTTAGCCTATTTTATGCACGTATTTCTATGCTTTTATCGTGGTTTTACGCTACGAAATGCCCCGAATATGCTACTTTGGGTTATTTTGTCTTATTTGTAGGAATGAACCAGAAAGTAGCGGAAATCAAGCCATTTACCGTCCATTTTGCATGCATTTGGAGAAAGAGTAGATTTGGAGCGGGAAATATTGCTGTCTTGGGATGCGTGAAGGTGTTTCGGGCACTAAAAGGACAAGTCAAAGTCAAACTAACGAGAATTGTAGTCATGAAGTCAAGACCCACCTGATCGAGTGATTTATTACTCGATCGAGTGGTTAGGATTCAATAATAAGTCGATCGAGTGGTCTGTTTACTCGATCGACCAGTTCTTCTTATGCATTTACTCGATCGAGGACATTCTAAGTCGATCGAGCAGGTTTTTGAGTCAAGTTCACTCGATCGAGTGATTTAGTTGGTCGATCGAGTAGCTTCGCTGACGGGTTGGGCTTTTAAGCTTTAACTCGTTAATTAGGTTTAATCCTACTCCTAATTTCTTATAAATAGGAGTTAGGGATGTCATTTGTAATCATCTCTCTTTACCCGGAGGCAGGGATCACGTTATTCTTCTCCCTACCTCTGCTACTGTTGCTTTTATTTCCGGATCAATAATTAGTATTAACTCTTTCTCTTCTTTTCTTACTGTTATTTATGTTTATTTCTTCTCCTTTATTTCTTGTTTCCCCCATTCCCATGAGTAGCTAGTTCCCTTAGTATGTTAGGATTAGGGAAGCCGTGGTAGCGATGCTTTAACTGTATTAAATAGATTAGCCTTGCGGTAGGAATTGTATTAGGAAATTTAATTGTTATCCGGTCGAATGAATGCATGCAGGAGACCATAATTCTAGTTAACCCCGACCTAGATCGAAAGATTGGAAGGGAAGACTTGCTTAATTACAATAGGGTATTGCAGTGAGGGCGAAAGTTAAGCTGTTTACACTCTAGGGCGGTTTAAGGACCGAAAGGTGACGACCATAGCTCTTCTTATCAATAGTCTAATCGCCTTAATATTCCTGATATAGTAGATCTGATAGCTGCCACGGTGGACCGACTCTTAGCATACTTCTTTCTCTTACTGTTAATTCTTTTCCCTTGCCTTAGTTTCTAGTTTAGCCGAATCAATTCAACCCCCAATTGTGACATTTAGACGGATAGAATCGACAAATAGATAGTACACCGCCTCCCTGTGGAGATCGACCCTACTTACCACTGACTTCTGTTAGTAGTACTTAGGTATTTTATTTTTGGTGTAGAAACGACCGCATCAGCATGCATAAAATCCGTTTTAATTTTATGACAAATTAGTTTAGACATATATGAGTATGTTAAATATGTATATGAATCTACATTTCCTTCACCCGAGGCATCTTCGGGATGTGTCCTTGAAAGGTTGCGGACAAAGGCTCGCCAACCAATGGTAAGGAAATGTACCCGAGGCATCTTCAGGATGTGTCCTTGAAAGGTTGCGGACAAAGGCTCGCCAGCCAATGGTAAGGTCGATTAATGGACCATGGGAGTAGCCGCGTCGAATGGGCTTGTTTTGAAAGTAGCGAGCTCGTGATGTCACTGGGGAAATAGTGAGTATGGATTCTCACTATCACTGTTTTTGGAATGAGTAGGTTCCGTGAGGAAGCCCCCTGCTGGTATTTGAAAGAATAGTGAATTTGGCATCTTCACCATTCGTTGCTCTTCTTTGAACTTGAAGTGGCGGTTTTGATCTCCATTTGTTTTAATTTTGAAGGAAAATAGCAAATTTGAGTTTGCTATTGCGCTTGAAATGATGGTTTATATGCCGCCGTTGACATTTGATGGAAATAGTGAATTTGGAATCTTCACTATTGATTGAAGTGACGGTTTATGTGCCGCCGTTGACATTTGATGGAAATAGTGAATTTGGAATCTTCACTATCGATTGAAATGACGGTTTATGTGCCGCCGTTGAAAATTTGGAGAAATAGCGGTTTTTTGCATTTTCGCCATTATTTTTGAAGTTTTGAAGGAAAATGGTGAATTTTGATTTCACCATTATTTTTGAAATTGGCGGTTTTGATCGCCGTTTGCTTGAAAATTCTCGAAAATAGTGAATTTAAATTTTCACTATTCGATTGGAGGGACGGTTTATGTGCCGTCGTTTAAAGCTTTCGAAAATAGTGAATTTGAATTTTCACTATTTGTTTTTGAGAAAAATGACGACCTTTAATATCGTCAAATGGAAATTCGAAGTTTGTTTTGTGGAAATTGGGCTAAAGCCCAAAATTCGCTGAAAAAAGCAAGGGACGCCTGATTGAGGCGCGAGCCACCTGGCGAACCAAAGGGGCTTCCCTATTTTTCTGTAAAAGACGCGAGGTCAGGCCGCATATCATTCATAACCTCGTCTTCCTTCCCTTCGACAAAACAAAGCAAAAATCGTCATTGAAGGACCTTTTTGCTTGTTCGATTCTTGCCTTCATCAACAATGTCATCTCAAGGTAAGTATTTCCTCTTGAATCCATTCGAATTCGTTGATTTTTAGCTTGATTGAATTAGGGCGAATTTTTCCCTAAAAATCGAATTGGGCGTTTTTGATTGAGCCCATTTCGAGTGAAATTGATGCTTGCATTAGGTTGGAAACCTGTTTAGGAGTATAGGGGTGCTTTTAGTTTGCATTTTGGTCCCCGTTCCCGCTCCCTAGGCTCGAAAAACGTGAGTGAGGCGAGAAACCGTCTCATTCTGCAATGCCAAGTTTATTTGCTTGGGTAGTGGGTCCCACTAGGTTGCATTGTAGTTGGGAAAACCCGTATTTGCCATTTAAGGACCTTCGTTGGATGCTTGTGGGCAAAATTAGATTTTTGCCTTTTGCGACGGTCTTACGTCTGACCAAATAAGCGCCTGTTTGGGCTTGAATTGAGTCAGTTTGCCTTGAATTGGACCTTATTGGTAATTTAGGCCGTTTTGAGGCGTGATAAAATCACGTTTGCCTTTTTGCGGTCGTTTTTGAATTTTTGACCGGTTTGGGCTCAAATTAGCGTATGAATTGTCTTTTTGAGCCGTAGAAAAATCCCCTTTGTGTCGGGAATGTATTTTGGGTTGTTGGCGGACCTTGTATGGGTCTTGAAATGCCGTTTTTGCGGTTTTGACTCGTCTTTTGCTTGAAAAGAGGGGCGAGTCGTTTTGGTGTTTTTTTTTGTGAATGGTTTTGTTTGGTTGGATTTTGGGCGGGATTGCCCTTGTTTTGCATTGCAGGTTGTGTTTTTTTGTTTTTGGATTTATCAATTTCATGCCGTCGTAATGCCGAAATTCCGGCTGACGTTTTTTGTTTGTTGTTGCTTTTTGATCGCAGGGTATCGTCTGGGACCTATGGGGTCCGTCATTGAGGCTTTGGAGGAGGAAGTCGATCCTGGAAGGGCTGTAGCGGCCGAGGAGGCTGCCGTATTCGAGGCGGTGGTGGAGGATGCTTCCGTAGAGGAGGAGAGGCGGCTGATATGGCCGGCTTGTCCTTTTCGTTGTGGTTCATAGACAAGGTGGCTGATGAGTGGGGTTCAGTATCGGAATGGTGCATCGCATCATGGTTCTTGGCCTCCTCATCATCCGAAGTCTGCAAGACACTGTCTTCTTTTTTGTCATGGAGCAGGAGCGGGGGGTTATCGTCATGGTAACCTCCTATGCTTTCGCTGTTGCTCCTCTGTTTCCCATGTTGCTCTCTTTCTTTTCCGTTTGAGAGGATAGAGAGTGCTTAGTTCGGTAGGTGGCGGATAACCCCCAGTTCGTTGTCTTAGGCCAGTGTCTGTATGATAGACGTTTGTTTTAGGCTAGTGTCTGTACGATAGATGTTTGTTGATGTATTTTGCGTAAGGCGGTTTGTATATATGAGTTTTTGGATTGTGGTTTATTTTGTGATTTTGGCGTTTTTGTGTTGTGTTTCGGAGGAGCGCTGTCGGCTGTTGATTCTCCTTTTGCTTTGCACCAGTTCCTGCATCGTTAGTGTAGAAAACAGACAACAGATAGCACATACGCATAAACGTAAACACGTAGAAGCATTTGATTGAAAATCAAAAATTAACCAAGATGACTTGAAATTAAAATTTGAAATTTTGAAATGAACTTTGAAAATTCCGTGACAAATCGTCACGTTCGGAGTTCAAAAGGAAATGATTTGAAAATTTGAGCAATTAACTCGTGTCGTGAATTAAATTGCGTCGAAATTTTGAAAGTGACTCGAAAAATTCAAACTCAAACCGTCAGGAAAGAATTTAGAAAAGGATTTTTGCGAGTATATTTGATTTTTGATGTCAAGACTCGAATTTGTGAGTGCTTGAATTTTTGAGGAAATTGATGTCGTGTTATCAATCTTCGATTTTGATTTTTTGTCGAAAAATTTTCGGAATTTCGACTGACATGGAAACGATCCATCGCGGATCGGGGCGACTAGCCCTTCCCCCCTTAAAAATAAGAAAGAAAAATCCCTATGTTTAAAGCTGCGCCATGGAAACCGTGTCGGATTTCGTAAAACGCAAAAACAAGGAAATGTGAGTGGGAGGAAACACAAAATGTTCCGGATCATCCCGAAGAGGCGCGAGGTTCCTGGCGGGAGGTTTGAGGTGTCAGGAGAAAACACATGTTGAAAGAGACAAGTCAACAGCGGGAATCCTGGAGAAGCTTCAAAGAGAAATTCCGTTCCATGTTGGGCTTGCCAACAAGCCAAGTCAACTTTCTTCTTGCTCCACATGGTGTGGACATGTTAGCTCTTATCAACATCTTTTCAAACCGATTGGATGCTAATGTCTAGGAGGTGGCTAGGAGAAGGGCTCTTGCATTTTGCCTTGTCCATGTGTAACTCTTTGTTGATGTCTTGAAGAAGGAGGGGCCAAGATGCCATAGTAGCATGACCCTTATCCATGTGATTGAGCAAATGGAGCATGGTAGAGATCCATCATGGTTGGTGCTTGGAGAGATTATCCAAGCTTTGGACAAGGAAGGCTCTTGTGCAGAAGCTCCCTCTTTCGGATTGCCAAGGATCCTCCAAGTGTGGCTATTGGAGAGGCTAAGGTATGTAGAGCCTCCGGTTGATTCTTCTTCTTATTCCTTCCGTCACCTTACCATGAGGAAGAAGTTGTACCCGGATAGTTTTGCTTCCACCGAGGCTTATTGGGCCGCAAGATTGGCGGAGGAGGGTGGTCCTCATATCCGTTGGGTGGTGCCGTGGTGGCACTTGAGGTCCTTCACGGGGCTACCCGCTTCGGGTGCTAGTCCTTGTTCTTTGATGGTGGTGGGCTTGAAGGTTGTTTCCTTCATTTATCCCGAAAGGCTCATGAGGCAAATGGGGCGTCAACAAAAGGTGCCCTCTCAAGATACTCTTGTCCAAGAGAATGTTTTCCGGAACTCCGAGCTTGTGGAGTTCTTTGAAAGGTGGTAGGCCACTCGGCCGCTTTGGGAGGTACCAAACCCCGTTGCCACGACATGGGTGACTCCCGCTTATGTCAAGTGGTCACGAGCTCCGTCCTTGGAAGAGAGATCCAAATTCCGTAAGGACGAGGTTGTCGACTTGAAGTATCGAGAGGTTGGCAAGGCCAACCGTGCCTTCTTTGAGGAGTATGTTGATGGAGCTACCCCCGATGTGATGAGACCACCGAAGAGGAGGAGTTCCGGCCCCAAGAATATGGTGGGCCGTGCATTGGCTCGTCTTGGGTCGAATATGGGGTCTTGTGCTAGACCGGAGGCCATCGCCGTCTTAAATCCGTTTAGGATCCGTTCCGAGGAAGAAATACAAGCTAGGCGGGCCAACAAGAAGAACAAGGGGAAGATGTACCCCGAGGGAAAAGGCAAGGGTAAAATGGAAGACTGAAGACCTCCATTACCCACTTTATTATTATGTTGTATTATTGTTGTGGGTTTTTATTATGTTGTACTAGCTAGTTATTGTGTGTTTTGTGCTAATTTTACTATGTGAGGTGTGTTAGTTGACACCTTAGCTTTGACAAGTTGTAGACTCGTCGAGCTTTATTTGTTGAAATTGTAATCCCTCCCATTATTAATTAAATAAGAGGATTGCTCGTGTCGAAAATTGTGAACGCTTGTTTTTTCCATCCATTTGGTAAAGGCAATTCGATTTGAATCGTCCTAAACATTTGCACTTGGGAAAGTGGTATTTTGTGGAAAGGGAGAAAGGCTCATTTTTTGTATGTTTGTGGGAAAGGGAATGGTTTTCCCTGTCCTTTTTTTTTGGAAGTTGATGTGGGTGATGTTTTTTTTATTGTGGGAATGGTTGTATCCTTCTCGTGAAAGAAAGGACTGCCTACGTATTCACCCGAAGAGGTGAAATCAAACCATGATCGTACTTCGAAATGTCTTGTAAATTTGAATGGGTTTTGTGGTTGTATCCCTCAGGCATAAGAGGGACTGCCTACGTATCCACCTGAAGAGGTGAAATCAAACCATGCTCGTAGTTCAGGGATTTTGTTGTTTTAGTGCAAATGGACGTTGCCTTTGACAGATCAAAGGACATTCGAAACGGGCAAAGTGCCACAGCTTAGACTCGATAAAACATGCAATTTCAAATCAGAACACGTTGAGGAACTTGACTTGAAAAGGGTTGAGGTTGTTGCTAGTTGTAAAACTAGGCTAGGTTGTTGGTTGTTATGGTTCAAGGGTAGTATTTCTTGAGTTGGTCTAGGTTGGTCGGGTTTGTAAAGTCCTCTCCGTCTAGGTCACTCAGTCTCACTGCGCCCCCCGAAAATATTTTCTTGACCAGGTATGGCCCGGCCCAGTTGGGTTTGAATTTTCCCCTCGGATCGACGGGTAATGGTGCTCGAACTGACTTGAGGACCAAGTCGCCCTCCTGGATGTTTCTGGGGTTAACCTTCTTGTTGAATGCCCATTGTATACGTCGTTGGTATAGCTGGACGTTGTGCAAGGCGTTGAGTCGCCGTTCGTCTAAGAGAGTGAGTTGTTCGTACCTTCGACGGGTCTATTCCGCCTCAGGGACTTGACTCTCCAGTAGGATGCGTAGAGAAGGGACCTCTAACTCTACCGGTTGAACCGCCTCCATACCGTATGCTAGGTAGAAGGGTCTGGTGCCTGTCGGTGTTCGAATGGAGGTTCGGTATCCCCAGAGTGCGAATGGGAGTTTGCTCGGCCAATCGCGGTAGTTGTCTTGCATTTTCTTGATAATGGTGACAAGAGTTTTGTTCGCTGCCTCCACCGCTCCGTTGGTTTGGGGGCGGTAGAGGGATGATCGATGTCGCTTGATTTTGTACTTGTCCAGCAAAGCTTGAGTTTCCGCCCGGAAGTGAGAGCCTTGATCGCTGATGATTTCGTGGGGTACCCCATATCGGCAGATGATGTTATTTTGAATGAACTTGGCCACTTGTTTGGCGGTCAAGACTGCATGTGACTGCGCTTCTACCCATTTGGTAAAGTAGTCGATGGCGACGAGGACGAAGCAATGCCCCTTGGTGCCTATCGGGTTGACTTTCCCGATGATGTCGATGCCCCAGGTTGAGAATGGCTAGGGTGATGTCATGGTGTATAAAAGGGATGGTGGTATGTGTTGTATGTTGGCGAAGATTTGGCAATTGTGGCAATGTTTGACGTAGTTACGGCAATCGGCTTCCATGGTGGTCCAATAGTAACCTAGCAGCATGATTTTCCGTGTAAGCATCATTGCACTCATGTGAGGGCTACATTCTCCGTCGTGAACCTCTCCCATGACTTTCTTGGCTTTGTGATGGTCAATGCAGAGGAGAAGAATTCCTTGGGGTGTTCTTTTGTAGAGTTGATTTTGGTTTATCACGAATTGTGATGCAAGTAAACGGATGGCTCTTTGTCCTCTTTGATCAGAGTTGGGAGGGAATTCGTTTTTGGTTTTGTAATTGAGGATGGCTTGGTACCAAGGTTCATCATGGCTTTCCTCGTCGTCGATAATGGCACAAATGTGGGCTGGCTAGCTCCGCCTTTCGACACATAGGGGCATTGACGTCATGTCGTCAGGTATGTTGACGAGCGCGGCAAGTTTTGCCAGGGCATCAGCAAATTGATTTTCCTCTCGTGGCAAGTGGAATTAGTCGATTTGGTAGAAGAATTCGGCCTCTTGACTTATCTTCGCTTGGTAGGGAGCTAAGCTGTCCGATCAGATTTTTCATGATCCGGATACCTGATTGATGATGAGTGAGGAATAGCCATGGACCCTCAGTCTCTTGATGCCAAGTGTGATGGCTGCTTGTTGGCCGATGGGACATGCTTCATATTCAGCGGCATTGTTGGTGACGGCGAAGTCTAGCTTGACCGAGATCGGAACATGTTCTCCCTCTAGTGATATTAGAAGGATTCCTACCCCGAAGCCTCTCAGATTAAATGCACCATCGAAGTATAGGTCCCATGCGTCGGAGTCGGCACAAAGGATGTCTTCGTCAGGAAGTGACCATGTGTCGGTCGTTGGATCCTCGTTGACGGGATTTTCTGCCATGAAGTCAGCGACTGCTCTTCCCTTGATAACCTTGAGGGGTACAAACTTGAGGTCAAATTCGGACAGCATGAGTGTCCATCTAGACAGCCTTCCATTTAGTACGGGTTTTTTGAAGATGTACTTAACCGGATCCATCTTGGAGTAGATGTGGACTGAGTAGCTGAGCATGTAATGCCGCAGCTTCTTTGTTGACCATACTAGGGCAAGGCATGTCTTTTCCAGTTGGGTATACCTCGTCTCGTACTCAATGAACTTTTTGCTGATGTAGTAGATGGCGCGTTCTTCGTTGCCAACTGTTTGTGCTAGCATTGCTCCCATGGCTGTGTTGGTAACAGTCAGGTATAGGGATAGAGGAATCCCCGGTTGAGGTGGCATGAGGGCAGGAGGTTTGGATAGGATTTCCTTTATCCTGTCGAAGGCCTTCTGACAGTCGTCGTCCCAATTGGTGTGATCGAAGGCACGAAGCTTTTTGAATATTGGTTCACAAATCATAGTGAGCTTGGCAATGAACCGGCTGATGTATTGGACCTGACCGAGAAATCCCCGAATCTCCTTCTCGTTCCTAGGCCGAGGCATTTGTTGAAGGGCTTTGATTTTGGTTGGATCAATCTCAATGCCTCTTTTGCTGACGACAAGTCCTAAGAGTTTTCCGGAGGTGACCCCGAATGCACACTAATGAGGATTTAGTCTCATGTTATATTTCCGTAGACAAGCGAAGAATTTCCGGAGGGCACTGATGTGGCCGTCCCGTTCTTTTGATTTGACAATCGTGTCATCAATATATACCTCTACCTCCTTGTTCATCATATCATGTAGGAGAGTAGTAGCGGTTCTTTGATAGGTTGCTCCGGCGTTGATGAGGCCGAAAGGCATGACCGTGTAGCAATATGTACCCCACTGTGTAGTGAACGCAGTTTTGTGCATGTCTTCTTCAGCCATTTTAATCTGGTTGTACCCAGCATACCCGTCCATGAAGGATAGGAGAGCATGCTCGGCGGTATTGTCTACCAGAATGTCAACATGTGGCAAAGGGAAGTCGTCCTTTGGACTCGCCTTGTTCAGGTCCCTGAAGTCGACGCAAACCTGAATTCTTCCGTCTTTTTTTGGTACCGGCACAATGTTAGCCACCCAGTCAGAGTATTCAGACACTTTGATGAACCCAGCCTTGAACTGTTTGTCCACTTCTTCCTTGATTTTTAGGGCCCACTCAGGACACATCCGGCGTAGCTTCTGTTTCACAAGTTTAGCTCCGGGTTTAATGGGTATTCAGTGCTCTGCAATTTCTCTGTCAATCCCAGGCATATCTCTGTAAGACCAGGCGAACACGTCCTTGTATTCGTGGAGGAGGTCAATGAACTGTTGTCTTTCCGAGGGGTCCAGGGTTGTCCCTATCCTAAGTTCTTGAGGTGTATTGTCGATTCCTACGTTAATAGGTTCGGTCTCCTCAATGATGAGGGTTCTGGTTTCCCGTTTGTCAAGTTCTTTGGCTAAGTGAGGTGGGTAGTCACTCAAGTCAAATCCTCATAGTCATTCAGAATCGCATTGCAGTTAAATTGAGACGAGTCATAAGCAAACTTAGCGTTCAATAAGTTGACACGAGTGAAAAGCTCGAAAAGGACAGACATCTCGTGATCAGTCAGAGGCGACACAACAGAGGAAGTGGCCCCTGGAACACGCTCCAGGTTGTCACCTTTCATGGGAGTGAGGGTGACCTTAGTAGACTCAAGCCTCTGAATCAGCCACGACTTTGTGATAAAACTGTGGGAAGGGGACCTTGACTGGGACATCAGGAGTGTTAGGAGCTACGACAGACTCTGACTCAGACTCAGATCCTTCTTCACTTCCCTCCTTGAACATAGGGCCTTCTCCAGTTGTTATCTTGAGAATGCGGCCCTGGCGATTGGTCCACTTGACGGTCTTCCTCCAGCCCTGGGTAGCTTTCTCCGGGTCAGTATCGAAGATCAAGGCGGTTGGATCGAATTGATTGTCTTTCAGGGCAATGTTGATGATGTCCTCATAGTCGAGGTGTTTGATGTTATCTTCCCCGAAGAGGAGTGTGACAGCTTGTCCGTCAAGGCATGGTGACGGTTTGGACTCAGTTGATGCAGCTTCGATGTTGTCGGGGATAATGTAGCAGTCCTGGAAGACCTCCACTCCCGGGTATCTAGCCTTCGCCACAGAGTCATTGATCGGTTCCGGAAAGCCGTGGTAGAGTTCAGACTCTCCCTCGGGGACAAAGTATCAGTTGAGAGTTAGGTGGTAGGGACGGAGGATGACTCCGTGCTTCTTGCGTTTTCGGATTAGGAGGTTCATCTCCCGGATATCTTGGTCAGTAGGTTCGTACCCCAGCCCAAAGGGAATGTTGGGGGACCTTAGCCTGTTTCAAGGGAGGCAATGGGTCCTTTAGTGGATTGAGCGGCAAACCCGGGAAATAACCCTGGCGCATCATAATACGGTTGACCGTGAGGTTGGTGAACGGGTCACACTCAGAGGTCGCCGATTCATCAGTTATGGCGTTTACGGCTTGGAAACCCCACATTTCATTGTCGTCCTCCTCAATGGCTTGGGAGGCTATCCCCCTTCTCATAACTGCTTTGATTGGGGAAGCGGGAATCGTGATCGTTTTCCCGTTAAAGGGGACCCTGATCTTTTGGTGGAGCGTTGATGTGACCGCCTTGACGGCGTGAATCCAGGGACGTCCCAGGAGCATGTTAAAGGACGCGTCGATGTCGACCACTTGAAAACTGGTTTGTCTTTCTAAGGGTCCGGTTGCGACGGTCAAAGTGACTAGTCCCGCGACCTTGCAATGAGTGCCGTCGTAGGCGCGTACTCCTTGATTTGTTGGGATTAAATCAGATTCCTTGACACCCAGTCTGTGGGCAGTTTTGAGAGGGATGACATTCACGGCGGAACCGTCATCCACGAGGACCATTGGTATATTTTTCTGGAGGCATTGTACGGTGATGTACAGGGCCAGGTTATGATTGGCTCCGAACGGAGGGATATCCTCGTCGGAGAAGACGACCAGGTTAATCAGATCAGGGGCGTCCCTCATCATGTGTGCCACTATTTATTCTGGGGAAGAGGTGGAGGGCACGGTTAATTTCCCCAAGGCCTGCAGCAAGGCCTGTCGATGCTCAAAAGACGTTGCGATTAGCTACCAAATTGAGATTTCGGCTTTTGCTTTCTGGAGCTGTTTCAGGATTGAGTTCTCGGGGGCCTTTGGTTGAGTGTCCACCTCTGGGACGATTTGGTCATTCGTTATTGGAACGACCGTTGGGTTGCTCGGATTTTGATAGGGACATCCGGACCGGGTGAGATGTCCGATTTCTTTCGCCCGCTTCTCCTTCCCTGGGAGGATATAGACATCCTCAACATCATCCCTCCATATGCCGTAAATTTCGGAGTCTCAAGGATACCTTGGAGGGGTATTCCTCGGTGGGTAGTTCTTGTGGGGAATATTTTTGTGAGGGCGATTTTTATGGGGGTAGTTGTTTTGAGGGTAGTTATTTTGAAGGTGGTTATTTTGAGGGTGATTTTCGTGAGGTCTATGCCAGAATGGTCGCGGGAGCAATCCATCCTGGGGTGGGTAGTTTTGAATGCCTGGGGAATTCTCCCTTGGGCGCGGAGTTGGGGGATTGAAGATGAGTCGACGGTAGGCGTCGTCGAGTCGGGTGATTCTCTCAGAGAGACTGGCTATGGCCTCTTCAACTTGCTGAAACATAGTGAGCATAGTGGCAACACTAAACACAAACACTCCGTCTGAAGGATCCTTTTCCAGAACATTCACCTCGTCGTCAATCGGCAAGATGAGGTGGGAGCAGTCTAGGGTCGGCTCATCGTCAGAGATGGCGTGAATTCCCAGAGGATTCGTCTTGTTGTTCGGCTAAGTAAGTGGGAGTATAGGCAAATCTCCCTTCTCAATCATGTCTTGAATGAGGTGCTTGAGTTTGAAGCAATTTTCGGTATCATGCTCTTTCCCTCGATGATACTGACAGTAGGCGTTGGGGTTCTAAAATCGGGACTTCTTGGCGTCGGTCGGATCCGGGGTGGGTCCGATCGGTTGTAGCTTCCCTTGGTACATGAGCCTTTTCAGGGCACTTGCATAAGTCGACCCTATGTTGGTGAACACTCTCTAAGGGCGCTCGGTTTTCTTGGCAGATGGTTCGACGAGGTTGACCTCATCAATCTTGTTTGTATGACCGTAAGGGCGAGATCCGGTTGAGGTGGATCCCTGGTAACCCCTGCCAGTGGTCTTTGCTAAGACACCCTTTCGGAGGTCGTCCTCAATACGTGTCCCCAGAATCTGCAGATCTTGAAAAGTTTTGATATTCTGATACCTCAGTAGGTTGACATAAACCGGGCGGAGATTGTTGACAAACTTCTCCACCAGAGTTGATTCGCTCGGCTTACTGACCAATTGAGTACTCACCCTGCTCCAGCGGGTTAGGAACTCAGTGAACCCTTCCTTGTCGTTTTGGGTTAACACCTCGAGAGTACGGGTGTTGACCTGGATTTCGACGTTGTCGGCATACTGTTTGGCAAACTCAACTGCGATCTCATCCCAAGTAGTAAGGTTTTTCGGGTCCAAGGAGTAGTACCATTGGCGAGGAATCGAATCCAAAGAGGATGGGAAGATCCGGGTAAAAAGTTCTTGTTTGACCCCTTTAATGGCCATGTAGTCCTTGAAAGCACGGATATGGTTGAGTGGGTCCTCCACTCCCTTGAACTTAGGCACATCAGGCAGGGTGAAGTTGTCAGGTAACTGGTCCCCAACAGGTTCGAACCTTCGGTTGTTCTCAAGGTGGATATTGTTACCCCGGGCTAGGAGCTGTTCTTCCAAGAGTTTCAGCCTCTTCTCAGTTTCAGTCAGAGGTGGGGTATTATGTTCCCTAGTTTCCTTGTTCTCCAGGGCGTCGATACGGGTCTCGACGCGATCTAGGGTGACCTTAAGAGCGGTAAGTAGGCTGGCTAGCTGATCAGTTGTGACATCTCTGTTGTTATCATTGTTGTTGTTGGACGAAGCTGAAGACAGGGCCATGGCTCTAAGGCAGAAAAACGGCTCACATTACAACTCAATCCGACACGGTTCCAAGACTGAACGCAGACAATACAGAGGACGAGACAAAGACAGACTCAACAAGACGGGGTGACCGTGCGTGGTCCCTCGGTGCTGACTCGATTTATGACGTGACGGTGTTTGACCGAATCTTTGACACGAGTCCAATCATGACGGCGCGACGCCATTGGACGGGTCTCGTGGTGAGACGACTCATAATTAAAGACCCATAAGTACGTTTGCTTTGACTCGATAGACACGAGGCGGAATTGGAATGGTGGACTGAAGTTTTCGAAAATAGGAATTTTCAAAAATATTCATTTGTCGCTTTAATGGGCGGCTTCCGAAGATAGAGATCTACGCAAGTCGATCAGTTGAAAAGGGTTGTCTTAAGTTTATTCGCAAAAGACGGTTTGAGTTTGAGTCGGTTCGAAAAACAGTGCGTCGTTTCCCAAAACGGTTTTGAAATTCAAAATTGTATGTTTTGAAAATCGAGTTTGAAATGTTTGAAGCGGTCTCGGGGACGGTGCATGGTCCTCGGGATCCCGAAAGTGTCTCGAGAATAGGGTGTGTGCTTTTCTCGGGTTTTAAAAGAAAGCCATTGTCGGCGCAAAACGGGTTAAAATCCGTGTCTAGACGCGGCGATTATAACGGCGCAAAAAGGTGATTTGAAATGGTTATACAAAATCGGGTTTGAAAATTGTCATTACGACGACCTAGAAAGGCGTGTTGAAATGGTTATACAAAACCGAGTTTGAAAATCGTCATTACGACGGCCTAGAAAGGCGTGTTGAAATGGTTATATAAAACCGGGTTTAAAAATCGTCATTACGATGGCCTAGAAAGGCGTGTTGAAATGGTTATACAAAACCGGGTTTGAAAATCGTCATTACGATGGCCTAGAAAGGTGTGTTGAAATGGTTATACAAAACCGAGTTTGAAAATCGTCATTACGACGGCCTAGAAAGGCGTGTTGAAATGGTCATATAAAACAGGGTTTGAAAATCGTCATTACGACGGCCTAGAGAGGCGTGCATCGGTCGGCGAAAGACCGAGGTTTGAAATGGCCATTATAACGGCGCGAAAAGGGTGTTTTTGAAAGTTTGAAAATGACACGGAAGGACTTATGATCAGATAGCACATAAGCACTCACAGTTCATTATATTATGCATTATGCTGACACGGGTTTTGGCTTAAAAGGGTGGGTTACACACCAAGCAATCAAACCCCGATTTGCGAGAGGGATACCAATCCAAACAAAATGTGTAAGGAAGGTGCCCTAGCCTCGTGCTCGAAAGTGATGAAAGCTCTTTGACGAAACAGAAATGTGTAACGTCAACGGTATGCTTGACTCAATCGGGATTCGAAAACCGGGGATGAGAAAACTCATGCCGACGAAACGAGCCAATTGGTCGAAAAGGGTTAGGTTGTGGGCCCGGATAAGGAAACCCGACGGTGACCGTAATCCCCCTTAAACTAAAAGAATAAGAAATCTCTAAAGTTTTCCCGCCTAAATGAATTACGCTATAAATGGGCTTCATAATATCACATCTACAACTGGGCCATCTTGATTAATTTCGACTTAAGTTATAAATGGGCTTCATAATTTCATATCTAGATATGGATCATACTGATTAATTTCATACAATAAATACTTCTATATACCATTTAAAAAAGGGAAAATATTCTTTTAACTTACATAGACATATTAACGGATATTCTTATTTTGTTAGACAGATGAAATTGCACTAATTATATGTACAATGTGATATAAATATTTTACTATTATTGTTTTTAAAACTAAACATTATGACTAAAACATTTTTTAGGAAACATTTTCTAATTAATTATATTATTCTATCTTTTGATACAAACGTACTACGACTTGAGAGTATTCATAAATTGTTATTACTTCTAAAAAGAAAAACTTACTTATGATATATTTTTTTCTACATTTTAACTTAATATCCATCTTTGCTCCATACTATATGAAAAATTAAATTTTGGTTACTTTTTTTAAATTGTTTATATAAGACATCCAGTGGATATAGTGATATAATTAAAAACAACGTTTTACTAAAACAAAGTTAATAAAATAATTTTAGTAAAACCGACAATCTTATACGGAGTAAAAAGTGTTGAACAATCTCTTTTCTAGCTCTTAATACAAAATTACTAATAGTAAATTTTATCATTAAATTTCAAATGGAGTTAAATACCAATAGTATAATTATTAAATTCTCTGATATTCTTATCTAAAAAACCGCGCATTTGTGCGGGATCTATACTAGTATCAATTAATGCATTCCAACCAAGACTTCGTTCTAGTCTCACCATCTAGGGGTCACAAAGACGTAAGTGTCCTAGTTATCCCCAGCGGAGTCGCCAATATGTGGACATGGCCCACCTGTAGGTCCGGTTCGATCTGCGGACATACATCGGTCTTTTTGAAAGCCACGCTCGGCGGCGTAAAAATGCTTTCGACCGGATCGTTTTAGATCGGTCGTTTTCGTCTCGGTAAGGGTCTCGAAACGATTAGAGATCTTCGGAGTCACCACCAAGCATTTGTGGGATGCCTGGAACCCGTTCGAATTCCACTTTATACCTCGGTCAAATCGAAGCACAAAGCAGCGTTTGACATAAGGTACTAAAGATAAGGAAATCGTCCCACTTTAGCATCCTATCTCTAGAATGACTCTCGTACGCCCTGGATAAGGTCGTACACTATCCAAAGTTTCTGAGTAAGAGGTGAAGGTACGTATTGGGAAGCCCTTTAATCAGACACCCAATCCCGCTCGCGTTTAGCGGCCTCTACTGATCGATCTTGGTTGGTTGAATGCAAAAGTTGATAAAACAGTTTAAATGCATGAATGTGCATCCAATGATTTAAACCTAACATGTGAGAGCTTTCTAAGTCGGTTGATTTAATCCAAGTATCAAGTATAAGATGTCGAGTCGGATTAAAGGTTGATTTGCATGCAAGACGGAAATTAAACATCCATTTACCGTATTAGGTTTAGGGTGCATAACATGATCCATTTGTCTTAGTAAGGCATTTTGCAAATATGGTTTGAACAGTCATCTGATCCGTCCTATATCCGGGTTAACCGGAGTCGGGATCGTCCTAGACTAATGCTGGAAGGGAACAGGCCCTGTACCAGACGGTTATATGAGGCACGAGCCAGCCGGCGGTGTAAGAGGCCTCCCTCTGGTTTTAAAAATGAGAAATGGAGAGCCTGTTTAGGCGCGGGTTAGCCCACGGTTTATGTGCCGTGTTCTTACCTTTCAGAAAACGTTAAAAAACGTATTGAAAATGGGTATTTGAACCCGGTTTGATTTGAAGGGGTCGTTTAGACCGCATTTGTTGATTTGAAGAACTAGACCCGAATAATTATCATTATTTGATATATTCGGTGTCGGGTTCGATTTGACAAACTTGACATGAATAGTTTTGAAAAATGATTATGGACTAATTGTTTTAAGTCCATTTGAATGTAATTAGTCGATACTCGTCATCGTACTCGGGTAAAATCCGGAATGGTATGTAGAACCAAGGATGATTTTCTGTTGGTGACTAATATGTTTGTTTGAAAATGTAAAGAAATGAAATAAAAGGCTTTAAAATACCTTCTAAATGTCATTAACCAAATATTATCACCGAAACACGGATTTAACCGTCATGGTATGAGGAACCAAGGGTGAAAAATGCTTTATGGTTAAAACATGTGAAATGAAACAAAAAGGTTTCGAAAATACTTGAAATGGTAAAAATCGATTACAAATATGAAAAATGGATTAAGGAAAATGACGAGAACAAACACGGTTGATTTAAGTCCGAATACCCCATTTAGGCGCGGGCCGATTGGCGACCTAAAGGGCTTACGCCTCGGACCAAAAATCAGTTTTGGCTCGTTTATTCCATGTTTTGGTTCATGTTATGCATGTTTTAGCATGTTAGAGTCATGAAACAAATGAAAACATAATGAAAGAGGATTTTTACACCCTCATACTTACATGTTTGGTTATGGCGAGTGACCGACGTAAGTGTAATAACTCGTTTGATCGGAAAAAACTCGGTTTAAAACCGTTTTGGTAAGTAAAAAGATTGTTTTAAAAGTTTAGTGATGGTGTAGTGGTCGGTCAAGTGGTTTAATGCACGATGACGGTACCAAACAATGTGTAAGGCTCGTGTTTACGATCGGTAGGTCGTAAATACGCGTCGGATTGTGACTTTAGAAGTCGAGTCGAGAATTTTAAGGGAGAAAAGAGGGGGCGGACACTCGCGTAAGTCTCAAATGGGTGGCATTTGAGGGGTATTTATAGGAGAATGAGTGGTTGTGTGAGTTTTGAGCGACGTGGCCACCTGGGCTGCTCAAAGAGGCGCGAGCCACGTCGCGGGACTTCGAGCTGTGTTGTCACTTTCACAACAAACGCAATCATGATTTGTTCTATCCTAGGTTTTGTAGTCACATGTTTGGTACTTGACCATTCATGAATCCGGAAAAACTTAAGGTAGAAGGTTTGAAATGTTTGGTTTTTTGTGGTTGACTCGGTTTGACTCGTTGTTGGAGTCGGGATTTTGAATTTTTGAGTCGGTTTTTTGTCCGGTGTCGGTTTTGACTCTAGTTAGTGTCATTGCGACCCCGTCGTCGTGCATTAAACTCCAGGTCTTTTTGAAATGTTTTGAGATGTTTTATTTTCGAAATCGTTTTAAGTTTTCCGACGTAAAGTTGTACACAAACTGTCGATCAAATGCCGCGATTCCAAAACATGTTGTAGTCCGATAATCATCGGGTGTTTGTTGGAGTCTCGGAAGATACCGGGTATCTACATTCGTCAAATCCTTATGAAGACCTTCTGGTGGCCAAACATGAAGAGGGATGTAACTGAGTTCGTGGCTAGGTGTTTGACTTGTCAGAGGGTCAAGGGTGAGCAGAGGAGACCTCAGGGTAAGATTCAGTCCTTGGAAGTACCTGAGTGGAAGTGGGAGTCGATCTCTATGGACTTCATTGTGGGATTACCTAGATCACAACAAGGTAATAACATGATCTGGGTTATTGTTGATCGGTTAACCAAGTCAGCTCACTTTGTTCCTATGAAAGATACCTGGTCCAAGATGCAGCTGGCATTGGGTTATAGGAGACATGTGGTTCGGTTACATGGGATACCCAAGGATATCGTGTCTGATCGTGATGCGAGGTTCATATCCAAGTTTTCGCAAGAACTGCAAGAGTTGATGGGTACTACCTTGAAGATGAGCACAACTTTTCATCCGGCAACTGATGGTCAGACGGAGAGAACCATCAAGACCTTAGAAGATATGTTGAATGTGTCATGGAGTTTGGAGGCAGCTGGGAGGACAGGCTAGATTTGATCGAGTTTTCATACAATAATAGCTATCATACGAGTATCGAGATGGCACCTTTTGAGGCTTTGTATGGTCGGAAGTGCCGAAGTCCAGTGTGTTGGGATGACAGTTCTGAGGCTGTGGTTTTGGGACCACAGCTGGTATAGGACATGGTTGAGTAGGTTCAGGTAATTCGGCAAAAGATGAGAGCAGCTCAAGATCGTCAGAAGAGTTATGCCGATTTGCACCGCAGACATAGAGTTCGCAGTAGGTGACAAGGTTCTTTTGAAAGTGTCACCTATGCGAGGTGTGATGAGATTTGGAAAGAAAGGTAAGCTAAGTCAGAAGTTTATAGGTTCTTATGAGATTTTGGACCGTATAGGCAAGGTAGCCTACATGTTAGCTTTGCCACCGGCTTTGGATAGAGTCCACATTGTTTTTCATGTTTCACAACTTCGGAAGTATGTGAGTGACCCGTCACATATACTTGAGGTGGAGAATATCGAGCTTGATGAGTCCTTGTCCTATGCCGAGGTTCCTAAGGAGATTCTAGATCGCAAAGTCCGCAAGACAAGGAATGGTGAGACTGTCTTACTCAAGGTACTTTGGTCTAATCACAATGTGGAAGAGGCCACATGGGAACCCGAGGAGGCTATGCGAGAGCATTTTCCTAATCTTTTTGATCAGGTATGATTGGTTACGGGGACGTAACCATTGTCTTTTTAGGGGGGTAGGAGATGGTCGCGTGTCTGTTTTGTCTTAGGTTGAGTCGACATAGTTGGGTCTTATAGTGCCTTGTGTTAGTTATTTGGTGTTGATAAGTGTGTCGGGAAGTCGCTTTGTTGCGTTTGTTGTGTTTTGTTTTAGGGTAGAGTGTGAACTTCGGGACGAAGTTCTTTTTAAGGGGGGAAGACTGTAATACTACGGATTTCTTAAGCTAAGTACTCGACCGAGTAGAGCCTACTCGGCCGAGTAGTGTTGAGTGTGTATTCTGTTTGGCTACTGCCGAGGAATACTCGGCCGAGTATGATGAATACTCGACCGAGTATCCGGTCTGGCGAGTAATATTCAGCGGTTTGATTAAGGAGTAATTAGGGTGTTATATAGTTTCGATAATCAGTTTCTAAAACATTTTACAAAACCTAATCACCGTAAGACGCTCTAATCACTCCAAATCTCTCCTCTGTGTGTGGACAAGCATAGCAATCGTGTTTAATCTTTCATCCTTTTCGTCGGTAAGTCTTTATCCCCATGTTTGTGGTAATTGTCCTAGGGTTTGTCTTTGATCATAAATTGGGGGAGATGGGATTTGCAAATAGTAATTGTGTGATGTGATTATTGTATAGGCGAAGACTTCGTAGAGGAGCCATTCTAGTTGCCCGATTCTGTGTATTGCTGTTGTTGCTAAGGTAGGGTTTCCCCTACTCAGTTACTGTTAATTGATTTAAGATGTGTTATATTGTAATTGTTGTTCTCTGCTGATCATCGGAGTAGTAGTGTTGTGATGACGATTGTGGATGTTGTGGTGTTGTGATGCTATGGTGTTGTGACAATTGTGATGATTGCGGTGGAGTCCCTTGCGGGAGTGGCTTCACACCCTAGTTCGCCCTCCGTGGAACCCGTCACGTGAGGGGATGTGCACATTAAGGGACAGGGATATCACTCGTTGATGAGCGGGATTTAGGTGGGGATTGGATGCGGTCCCCCCACTGGTGGCGAGGATTACCTGTTGCGATGGGGAATCTGGCAGGGCTACACACTTAGGTGTGTAGTCGGTTACTGTGTGAGATTGGGAGATTGGTTGGGAGGATGATAAGCTAGTTACATTGTGTATTTGTCTTATCTTGATTGAATGGTACTGACCCCGTTGTTGTTGTTTTGTGGAATCTGTTGTGATCCATTCGGGGATGGTGAGCAGGCTTGACAGGTATTACATTTTGATGAGCTTGGGCGATTATGGGGGAGTCGTCACACCAGTTGTAGTATCACAGTTGCGAGTCTTAGTTATGATTTATGTAGTTGTCAACAGTTGGATTCACTTTTGTTGGATTCGGATTTGGTTTTGGATTATTGTAATCATTTATATTTTACAGTACTTTTAATAAATGTGTTTGGGACAGACGCTTTTGATATATACTAACCTCGGGCAACCGAGATGGTAACACTCACCTTGCGTGGTTCCGAGATTGATCTTCAGTACTTGTTATTTAATCGGATGATGGGAAGGATCTTTGAACTGGCGAAACCGTCCCATGGTTTTGATGGTGGTAATTCATGTGAGAAATATCTTCTCCTGATAAACTGAAGAATTCAGTTGACATGTTAGCAAACTGTGCTATTCAGATAAGAGAAACAAGGGGGCAACAGTATACATGATACGGAGTATAAAAGAAATAAAAAAAACCACACACCAGACGAAATAGGTCCATCTCCCTTGGGATAATTTGCAAAGTTGGTGCTCATGATGTATTGGATGTTTGTAGGATCAACTGTAAGAAATAGGTCCATATTTGCAAACCATGGACCTTTGAATAAGAATGTACAGTTTGTGGCTTGCAAAATGTCGAAACAACGATGATGAGCATGAGGAAGGTGAACCAAAAGACTTGGCAACATTCCTAGGAAAGGCCAATTCCATGGAAGGCCATTTCTTGTTAAGTAGCAAGTGACAAAGAAACATATAATAGCAAGAAAAATTTCGGGATATTGTATATATCCCATTTTGTAGTGATGAGTGCAAAATGTTGTCTTAAGGGTATGTTTGGTTTGACTGGATATTTGAAAAAATGCATGTATTCATAGACGGGGCGAAATAGTGATGTTAAATAGAGATTTCAGCTAACATCTTTTTTTAGGTACAGTTTGGTAGAGTGTCTCCCTTTCTCAGTGGAGTACAAGAATATAAGACAGATCATAATAGCAACTCATATCTCCACCCAAAGAGAGCCGTTAGCTCTCTCCCTCAATCATGGGATTTGCCATGATACACCTTCCGCTAATAAGATTTATTATAGCCGTTGAGTTATATTTTCCATAAATAGTTAGACGTACATTTTGTATATATAGCTAGCAATGTAATGATGTAAACCACGAATGAATTCTATGCAAATAAAATTACTTATCATATATTCCTATTTCTAACATGGTATCAGGCTAGGGTTCATCCTCTGCCTCCGTTTCCGTTTTCTTTCGAAATCGAAAAAAAAAACAAAAAAACACAAACATAAATCATGACGAACTCCGAAGAATCCGAAGTCGTCAACTCTTCACAAACTTCTCAATATTCCATCATACATGTCGAAAATACAGAAACAAACATCACACAAATCGCTTTCAACGGCTCTAACTACGACGAATGGTCCCGTTCATTTTACCTTGCTCTCATCGCAAAAGGCAAAGAAGGTTACGTCGACGGCACTATTGCCAAACCTGCTGAAACAGCCGCCACATATTCCACCTGGAGGGCCACCAATGCTTTGGTCACCGGATGGATCTTCAATTCCATCAAACCAACCACTCGGCGTACGATATCAACTCATCCGAAAGCGAAGAAAATATGGCTCGATATGAAAAATCGCTTCTGTTAAGGCAATGACCCAGGCATATTCCAACTTGAAGCCGATCTAATTGATGTCGTCAAGGCACGACGGAATCAATAATGGCTTATTATGGCCGACTTATCAAAATATGGGACGACATCATCATGTTTGATCCTCTGCCAACGTGTGATTGCAACCCATGCCACTGTAATTGGGTCACGAAAATGGATGGACTGAGGGAGAAGAAACGAGCACGAGATTTTCTAATGGGTTTGGACACCAGATTCGACAATGCGCACTCACAAATTCTCGGTATCACTCCTCTTCCTTCTTTATATCTTATTTACAATAGACTGTTACAAGAAGAAGGTTTACTTTCTTTAACCCGAACTACCACCGACCCCAACCCCGATGTCCTAGCATTCGCTTCTCGTGCTTATAATTCATGCCAAACAGGGGGGTGGGGGTAATTATTCGAATAACCGTCACTCTAACGGTGGTAATAGGGGTGGACGGGATAACTGTAGATACCCATTATCTGTTGAGTCTCCAACAAACGCTCGATGATTATCGGACTACAACATGCTTAGGAATCGCAGCGTTTGATCGACAGTTTGTGTACAACTATACGTTGGAAAACTTAAAACTATTTCGAGAATAAAACATTTTAAAACTTTTCAAAAGTACTTGGAGTGTTTAATTCATGACGACGAGGTCACAATGACACTAATTAGAGTCAAAACCGACACCGGACCAAAAACCGACTCAAAATTCAAATCCCGACTCCAACAACGAGTCAAACCGAGTCAAACACAAAAAACAAACCATTCAAATGCTTCCATGTTAAGATTTCCCGGAATCCTAAATGGTCAAGTACAAATCAAGTTCTTCCAAATCCTAGGATAGAACAAATCATGATTTCCTCGTGTGATAGTGACAAGACACCTCGAAGACGTGCGAGATGGCTCGCGCCTCTTTGAGCAGCCCATGCGGCCACGTCGCTCAAAACACACACAACCACCCATTTTCCTATAAATACCCCTCAAATGCCACCATTTGAGAGTTACTCGGGTGTCCGCCCCCTCTTTTTTCTCCCTTAAAATTCAAGAGTCGACTTCTCAAGTCAAAACCGTGTTTGGTCTCTTCATCTCCTTCATTTTTATTTCATATTTTTAATCAGTTTTTACCATTTCGAATATTTTCAAACCATTTTTCTTATGACAAGTTTTTAACCATGAAACATTTTTCACCTTTGGTTCCTAATACCATGACGGTTTAATCCGTGTTTTGTTGATAATAATTGGTTAATTACATTATAAAGGGTATTTTAAAGCCTTTTATTTCATTTCTTTACATTTTGAAGGGTATTTTAAAGCCTTTTTCATTTCTTTACAATTTCAAAACAAACGTATTAGTCACCAACACAAAGTCATCATTGGTTCTACATACTATGCCGGATTTTAAACCGAGTAAGATGATGAATATTGACTAATTACAAACAAATGAACTTAAAACAATTAGGTCATAATTATTTTCAAAACTATTCATGTCAAGCTTGCAAAGTCGAACCCGACATCGATTATTGTCAAAACAATGACGATTATTCAACTCTCATTCTTCAAATCAACACAAAAGCGGCCTAAATGGTCTTTTCAAACAAAGACAGGTACAAATACCCATCTTTCAATACATTTTACAAACTTTTCCAATGGCCAGAAGAAGCTTTCCATCGTCTGTTGACCCGCGCCTAAACAAGCCATTTATTTTTCCATTTTCAAACCAGAGGAGACCCATTTGCATTGCCAATAGGCTCGCGCCTCTTATGGCTGCCTGATGCAGGGTCTGTTTCCCTCCCAACATTCGTCCAGGACGATCCCGACTTGGGTTAACTCGAATACAGGACGGATCAGATGACAAATCTGCTCATGTTACCCTACATTTGTAAAACGCCTTACCAAGACAAATGGATCACGTTATGCACCATAAACCTAATTTGCTAAATGGATGCTTAATTTCCGTCTTGCATGCAAATCAACATTAAATCCAACTTGGCATCAAATACTTGATACTTGGATTAAAACAACCGACATAGAAAGCTCACATGTTAGGTTAAACTTTTGGATGCGCATTCATGCATTTATCCGTTTTATCAACTTTTGCATTTAACCAACCAAGATCGATCAGTAGAGGCCGCTACCGCGGGCGGGATTGGTTGTCCGATTAAAGGGCTTCCCAATACGTACCTTCACCTCTTACTCAGAAACTTTGGATAGTGGATGACATTATCCGGGGCGTACGAGAATCATTCTAGAGATAGGATGCTAAAGAGGGACGACTTCTTATCTTTAGTACCTATGTCAAACACCGCTTTTTTTGCCTTGGTTGACCTAGGTATAAAGTGGATTCAAACGGGGTCAAACCATCCCATAAATGCTTGGTGGTGACTCCGAACATCTCTTGCATCGTTTCGAGACCCTTGCCGAGAGGAAACCGACCGATCTAAAGCAATCCGGTCGAAAGCATTTTTACGCCGACGAGCGTGGCTTTCAAAAAAAGACCGCTGCCGTTGTCTAGAGATCGGCTGGGCATACACAGGTGGGCCATGTCCACAGATTGGTGACTCCGCTGGGGAAAACTAGGACACTTGTGTCTTTATGATCTCTAGATGGTGAGACTCAAACTAGGTCTTTGTTGAAATGCATTAATTGATATTACGGTCATAGTCGGGTTCCTTGTCCAGGCCCACAACCTAACCCTTTTCGACCAATTGGCTCGTCTCGTCGGCGTGAGTTTTTCTCATCCCCGCATTTCGAATCCCGATTAAGTCAAGCATACCATTGGTGATACACATTTATTTTTCGTCAAAGAGCTTTCATCACCTTCAAGAACGAGGCTAGGGCACCCTCCTTAGACATTTTGTTTGGATTGGTATCCCTCTCGAAAATCGGAGTTTGATTGCTTGGTGTGTAACCCACCCTTTAAACCAAAACCCGTGTCAGCATTATGCATAATATAATGAAATTGCGAGTGCTTATGTGTTATGTTATCATAATTCCTTCCGTGTCATTTTCAACTTTCAAAAAACACCTTTTTGCGCCGTTATATTGGCCACTTCAAACCTCGATCTTTCGTCGACCGTTGCACTTCAACACGCCTTTTTAGACCGTCGTAATGACGATTTTCAAACTCGGTTTTCTATAACCATTTCAACACGCCTTTCTAGGCCGTCGTAATGACGATTTAGGTTTTCTATAACCATTTCAACACGCCTTCCTAGGCCGTCGTAATGACGATTTTCAAACCCGGTTTTCTACAACCATTTCAACATGCCTTTCTAGGCCGTCATAATGACGATTTTCAAACTCGGTTTTCTACAACCATTTCAAAACACCTTTTTACGCTGTTATAATCGCCGCGTCAAGACACGGGTTTTAACCCATCTCGTGCCGACAATGGCTCTTTCAAAACCCGAGAAAAGCACACACCCTTTTCTCGAGACATTTTCGAGATCCCGAGGACCATACATCGTCCCCGAGACCTTTCCAAACATTTCAAAACTCGATCTTCAAAACATACAATTTTGAATTTCAAAAACCGTTTTTGGAAACAATACATTCTTTTCCGAGCCGACGCAAACTCAAACCGTCTTTTGCAATCAAACTTAAGACAACCCTTCAACTGACCGATTTCCGGAGATCCCTATTCTTCGGAAACCGTCCATAAAGCGACAAACGAATCTTTTTGAAAATCTCTATTTTCGAAAACTTCAGTCCACCATTCCGATTCCGCCTCGTGTCTATCAAGTCATAGCAAACATACTTATGGGTCTTTACTTATGAGTCGTCTCACCATGAGGCTCGTCCAACAGCGTTACGCCACTACGTTGGACGCGAGTCAAAGTCCGGTCAACACCGTCACGTTATAAATCGAGTCAGCGCCGAAGTACCACGCAGGGTCATCCTCGTCTTGTTGAGTCTGATCTTTGTTCCATCCTCTGTGTTGTCTGCATTCAGTCTTTGAACAGTGTCGGATTGAGATGTAATGTGAGCTGTTTTTCTGCCTCAGAACCATGGCCCCGTCTTCAGCTTCTTCCAACAACAATAATGACAACATAGATGTTACAACTGCTCAACTAGCCAGCCTACTCACTGCTCTTACGGTCACCCTGAACCGTGTCGAGACCCGTATCGACACCCTGGAAAACAAGGAAACCGGAGAACACAACACTCTGCCGTTAACTGAAACTGAGAAAAGGCTGAAACTCTTGGAAGAACAACTCCTAGCCCGGGTAACAACATCCACCTTGAAAACAATTGAAGATTTGAACCCGTTGGGGATGAACTACCCGACAACTTTACACTGAGTGATGTGCACAAATTCAAGGGAGTGGAGGACCCACTCAACCACATCCGAGCCTTCAAAGACTACATGGCCATAAAGGAGGTCAAACAAGAACTCTTCACCCGGATCTTTCCATCGTCCCTGGAACCAATCCCTTCTCAATGGTACTACTCCCTTGACCCGAAGAACCTCACTACCTGGGATGAGGTTGAAGTTGAATTTTCTAAGCAATATGCCGACAATGTCGAGATTCAGGCCAACACCCGTACTCTGGAGGTCCTCACTCAAAATGATAAGGAGGGATTCACAGAATTCCTAACCCGTTGGAGGAGAGTAAGCACTCAATTGGTCAGCAAGCCAAGTGAGTCAACTTTGGTGGAAAGATTTGTCAACAATCTCGTCGGTATATGCCAACTTACCGAGTTACCAAAACATCAAGACATTCCAGGATCTACAAATCCTTGGAACCCGCATTGAAAACGACCTCCGAATGGGTGTCCTAGCCAAAACCACCGGTAGAGGCTACCAGGGATCTACATCAACCGGATCTCGCCCTCATGGTCAGACAAACAAAATTGACGAGGTCAACCTCCTCGAGACAACCGCGAAAAGAGCTGATCGCCCTCAAAGAGTGTTCACCAACCTAGGGTCAACTTATACAAGCGCCCTAAAAAGGCTTATGGATCAAGGGAAATTACAACCGATCGGACCCACTCCGGATCCATCTGAGGCTAAGAAAACCCATTTCTGGAATCCTAATGCCTACTGCCAATACCACCAAGGGAAAGGTCATGACACGGAAACCTGTTTTAAGCTCAAACACGTCCTTCAGGACATGATCGAGAAAGGGGAATTACCTTTGCCTCCACTGACAAAACCAAACAACAAGACGAACCCTTTGGGAATCCATGCTATCTCCGATGACGAGCTAACTTTGGACTGCTCACACTTCATCTTACAAATTGATGAAGAGGTGAATGCCTTGGAGAAGGATGCCTCGGATGGGGTATTCGTGTTCAGTGCCGCAACCATGCTTGTCATGTTCCAAAAGTTGAGGAGGCTATAGACAGTCTCTCGGAAATGATTACTCGACTTGATGATGCCTACTGCCGGTTGATTTTCAACCCACCAACACTAGCACCACGCCCGAGGGAGGATCCTCCAAACACCAAAAACTACCCTCACCAGGAAGGATTGCTCCCGCGACCATTCTGGCATGCACCCCACAAGAATCAACCTCACAAAAATTACCCTCATAAAAATTACCCTCACAAAAAATTTCCTCAAAAAAACTGCCCACCAAGGAATACCCCTCCAAGGTACCCTCGAGATCCCAATGTTAATGGTATCTGGAGAGATGACGCTGAGGCCATTTATGTGGTCCCAAGAAAAGGGAAACAGGCAAAAGAGATCGGTCATCTTACCCGGTCCGGACGCCCCTATCAAAACTCAAACAATTCAACAGTCATTTAAACAACGAATGACCAAACTGTCCCAGACACGGACAATCAACCAAAGGCTCCCGAGAATTCGATCCTCAAACAACTGCAAAAAGCAAAAGCCGAAATTTCAATTTGGCAACTGATCGCCACATCCTTCGAGCATCCGCAAGCTCTGCTGCAAGCCTTGGGAAAACTGACTGTTCCCTCTACCTCCTCCCCTGAAGAAGTGGTAGTACACATGACTAGGGATGTCCCCGACCTGAACAACCCGGTCATCTTCTCTGATGAAGATATACCTCCCTTCGAAGCCAACCATAACCTGACCCTATATATCACCGTGCAGTGCCTCAAGAAGAATGTGCCTATGGTCCTATTGGATGACGAATCTGCGGTTAATGTCATTCCCCTCAAAACAGCTAAAAAACTGGCTATTAGGGAAACTGATTTGGTCCCAACCAATCAAGGAGTACGCGCTTATGACAGCACTCGTCGTAAGGTTGCGGGGCTTATCACCCTAACCGTTACAACCGGGCCTTTTGAAAGGCAAACCAGTTTTCAGGTAGTCGACATAGACGCCTCCTTCAACATGCTTCTGGGATGCCCCTGGATTCATGCCGTCAAGGCAGTTACCTCAACCCTTCATCATAAAATCAGGGTCCCCTTCAATGGGAACACTATCACAATTCCCGCTTCCCCGATCAAAGCCGTCGTGAAAAAGGGAATAGCCTCCCAAGCCATTGAGGAGGACGACAGTGAGATATGGGGATTCCAAACTGTGAATGCCCTAACCGATGAATTAACACTTTTGATTGTGACCCGTTTGCCAACCTCACAGTCCACCGCATTCTGATGCGCCAGGGTTATTTCCCGGGTCTACCCCTCAACCCGTTGAAAAACACCTTACCTCCCTTGAAACAGGCTAAGCTCCCCAACATCCCCTTTGGGCTAGGTTATGAACCTACTGATAAAGACATTCAGGAGACGAACCTCCTAATACGGAAGCACAAGAAGCACGAAGTTATTCTCCGTCCCTATTATTTTAACCCTCAATGGATACTTTGTCCCCGAGGGAGAGTCCGAGCTCTACCACGACTATCCTGAACCGATCTATGAATCTGTGGCCAAGGTCAGGCACCCAGGTGTAGAAGTCTTCCAAGACTACTACTTCATCCCCGACAACATCGAAGCTGCATTAACCAAGTCTGAGCCCCTATGCCTCGACGGACAAGCTGTCACTCTCCTCTTCGGAGAAGATAACATCAAGCATCTCGACTATGAGGACATCATTAACATTGCTATAAAAGACAACCAGTTTGACCCCACCGCCTTAATCTCTGATACTGACCCATAGAAAGCTACACAGGGCTGGAGGAAAACTGTCAAGTGGACCGATCGTCAAGGCCGCATTCTCAAGATTACAACTGGAGAAGGCCCTATGTTCAAAAAGGGAAGTGAAGAAGAGTCTGGGTCGGAGACGGAGTCAGAGTCTATCTTAGCTCCTAGCACTCCTGATGCCCCAGTTGGAGTCTCCTTCCCACTATTTTATCACAAACTTGTGGCTGCTTCAGAGGCTGAGTCAACTAGGGTCGCCCCCACTCCCATGAAAGGTGACAACTTGGAGCTTGTTCCAGGGGCCACCTCCTCTGCTGTGTTGCCTCTTACTGCCCATGAAATGTCTGTCCTATCCGAGCTTTTCGCTCAAGTCGACTTAATGAACGCTAAGTTTGCTTATGACTTGTCTCAATTTAACTGCAATGCAATTCTGAATGACTATATATGAGGAATTTGACATGAGTGACTACCCACCTCACCTAGCCAAAGAATTTGACAAACGGGAAACCAGGACCCCCATCATTGAGGAGACCGAACCTATTAACGTAGGAACCAACGACACACCTCAAGAACTTAGGATAGGGACAACCCTTGATCCCTTGGAAAGACAACAATTCATTGATCTCCTACATGAATACAAGGACGTATTCGCCTGGTCCTACAGAGACATGCCTGAGATCGACAGGGAAATTGCAGAGCACGGGATACCCATTAAGCCCGGAGCTAATCCCGTGAAGCAAAAGCTGCGCCAAATGCGCCCTGAATGGGCCTTGAAAATCAAGGAAGAAGTGGATAAACAGTTCAAAGCTGGTTCATCAAAGTGTCTGAATACTCTGACTGGGTGGCCAATATCGTGCCTGTACCCAAGAAAGACGGAAGAATTCAGGTTTGCGTCGACTTCAGGGATCTGAACAAAGCAAGTCCAAAGGATGACTTCCCTTTGCCACATGTTGACATCCTGGTGGACAACACCACCGAGCATGCTCTCCTATCATTCATGGACGGGTATGCTGGGTACAACCAGATCAAAATGGCTGAGGAAGACATGCACAAGACTGCATTCACTACACAGTGGGGTACATATTGCTACACTGTCATGCCCTTTGGCCTCATCAACGCCGGAGCAGCCTATCAAAGAACCGCTACCACTCTCCTACATGATATGATGCACAAGGAGGTAGAGGTATATGTCGATTACATGATCGTCAAATCAAAAGAACATGACAGCCACGCCCTTCGAAAATTCTTCGCTCGTCTGCGGAATACAACATGAGACTGAATCCTCAGAAATGCTCATTCGGGGTCACCTCCGGAAAGCTCTTGGGACATGTCGTAAGCAAAAGAGGCATTGAGATTGATCCAACCAAAATCAAAGCCCTTCAACAAATGCCTCGGCCTAAGAACGAGAATGAGATTCGGGTATTTATCGGTCAGGTTAAGTACATCAGCCGCTTCATAGCCAAGCTCACCATGATTTGTGAACCAATCTTCAAGAAGCTTCGGCCTCCGATCACACCGATTAGGACGACGACTGTCAAAAGGCCTTCGACAGGATAAAGGAAATCCTATCCAAGCCTCTTGTCCTAATGCCACCTCAACAAGGAATTCCCTTATCCCTGTACCTGACTTTCATTGACACAACCATGGGAGCAATGCTGGCACAAACAGTCGACGTCGAAGAACGAGCCATCTACTACATCAGTAAAAAGCTCATCGAGTACGTGACAAGGTACACCCAAATGGAAAAGACATGTCTTGCCCTTGTATGGTCAACAAAGAAGTTGCGGCACTACATGCTCAGCTACACGGTTCACATCTACTCTAAGATGGACTCGGTCAAATACATCTTCGAAAAACCCGTACTAAACGGAAGGCTGTCTTGATGGACACTCATACTATCCGAATTTGATCTCAAGTTCGTACCCCTCAAGGTTATCAAGGGAAGGGCAGTCGGCGATTTCGTAGCAGAAAATCCCGTTAACGAGGATGCAACGACCGACACATGGTCACTTCCTGACGAAGACATCCTTTGTGCCGACTCCGACGCATGGGACCTATACTTCGATGGTGCATCTAATATGAGAGGCTTCGGGGTAGGAATCCTTCTAATATCACTAGAGAGAGAACAAGTTCCGATCTCGGTCAAACAAGACTTCGCCGTCACCAATGCCGCCGAATGTGAAGCATGCCTCATCGGCCTACAAGGAGCCATAACACTTGGCATCAAAAGACTGAGGGTCAACGGCGATTTCTCACTCATCATCAATCAGGTGTTCGGATCATGGAAAATCCGAAGTGACAGCTTAGCTCCCTACCGAGCGAAAATCAATCAAGAGGCCGAGTTCTTCGACCAAGTCGACTACTTCCACTTGCCACGAGAAGAAAATCAATTTGCTGATGCCCTGGCAAAACTTGTCGCGCTCGTCAACATACCTGACGACATGGCATCGATGCCTCTATGTGTTGAGAGAAGGAGCGAATGAGCCCACATCTGTACCATCAACAACGACGAAGAAAACTATGATGAACCTTGGTACCAAGCCATCCTCAACTACAAAACCAAAAACGACTTCCCTCCTAACTCTGATCCAAGAGGACAAACAGCCATCCTTTTACTTGCATCACAATTCGTGATGGACCAAGAACAATTATACAAAAGAACACCCCAGGGGATTCTCCTCCTTTGCATTGACCATCACAAAGCCAAAAAATTCATGGGAGAGGTCCACGACGGAGAATGTGGCCCTCAAATGAGCGCAATGATGCTGACCCGAAAAATCATGCGATCAGGCTACTATTGGACCACCATGGAAGCCGATTGCCGCAACTACGTCAAACATTGCCACAATTGCCAAATCTTCGCCAACATACAACACATACCACCATCCCTCACCCTGGCCTTTCTCGACGTGGGGCATCGACATCATCGAGAAAGTCAACCCGGTAGGCACTAAAGGGCATTGCTTCGTCCTTGTCGCCATCGACCATTTCACCAAATGGGTAGAAGCACAGTCCTATGTAGTCTTGACCGCCAAACAAGTGGCCAAGTTCATCCACGACAACATCATCTGCAGATATGGGGTACCCCATGAAATCATCAGCGATTAAGGCTCTCACTTCCGGGCAGAAATACAAGTCTTGCTGGACAAACACAAGATCAAATGACATCGATCATCCCCATACCGTCCCCAAACCAAAGTAGCGGTAGATGCAGCAAACAAAACTCTTATCACCATTATCAAGAAAATGCAAGATTATTACCGCGATTGGCCGAGCAAACTCCCATTCGCACCCTGGGGATACCGAAACTCCATTCGAACACTGACAGGAGCCACACCATTCTACCTAGCATATGGTATAGAGGCCGTTTAGCCGGTAGAGTTAAAGGTCCCATCTCTACGCATCCTACTAGAAAGTCAAGTTCTTGAGGCGGAATGGACCTATCGAAGGTTCGAACAACTCACACTTCTAGACGAACGGTGACTCAACGCCTTGCACAACGTCCAGCTATACCAACGACGTATACAACGGGCATTCAACAAAAAGGTTAAACCCAGGAACATCAAGGAAGGTGACTTGGTCCTCAAGTCGGTTCGAGCACCATTACCCGTCGATCCGAGGGGGAAATTCAAACCCAATTGGGCCGGACCATACCTGGTCAAGAAAATACTTTCGGGGGGCACATCGAGACTGAGTGACCTAGACGGGGAGGATTTTATAAAACCGACCAACCTAGACCAACTAAAGAAATACTACCCTTGAACCTTAGCAACCAACAACGTCACCCTAGTTTTACAACAAGCGACCACCTTAACCCTTTCAAGTTAAGTTCCTCAATGCGTTCTGATTTGAAATTGCATGTTTTATCGAGTCTAAGTTGCGGCACCTTACCCATTTCGAATGCCCTTTGATCTGTCAAAGGCAACATCCATTTGCACTCAAACCAAACCTCCTGAACTACGAGCATGGTTTGATTTCATCTTTTCAGGTGGATACATAGGCAGTCCTTTATTACACAAGAATGATACAAACATCCCCATAATAAAAAAAAACCATTCTCCTATGTTTACCCACATACAAAACATCACCCACATCAATTTTCAAAAAAGAGAAAGGGAAAAACATTCCCTTTCCCACAAAAAATACAAAAAAAGAGGCTTTTCTCCCATTTCACAAAATCTCATTTCCCAAGTGCAATGTTTAGGATAATCTAAGCTAAATTGCCTTTACAAAATGGATGGAAGAAACAAGCGTTCACGATTTTTTTAACACAAACAATCCTCTTATTTAGTTAATAATGAGAAGGATTACAAATTCAACAACAAATAAAGCTCGGCCAGTCTACAACTTGTCAAAGCTAAAGTGTCGACTAAGGCACCTCACATAGTAAAACTAGCACAAAAACACACAAGACATAGCTAGTACAACATAATAAAAACTCACAACACTAATACAACATAATAATAAAGTGGGTAATGGAGGTCTTCATTTTTCCATTCTACCCTTGCCTTTTCCCTCGGGGTACATATTCCCCTTGTTCTTCTTGTTGGCCCCCTAGCATGAACTTCCTCTTCGGAACGGATCCTCAACGGATCTACAACGACGACGGCGTCCGGTCTCTTGCATGACACCATATTAGGTCCAAAGCGAGCCCATACACGGCTTACTGCATCTTTAGGACCCGAGCTTCTCCTCTTTGGTGGCCTCATCACATCTGGGCTAGCTCCATCAATAAAGTCCACAAAGAAGGCACGGTTGGCCTTGCCAACCTCTCTATACTTCAAATCAACAACCTCGTCCTTATGAGATTTGGACCTCTCCTCCAAGGTTTGAGCTCTTGACCACTTGACATAAGCGGGAGTCACCCATGTCGTGGCAACGGGGTTTGGTACCTCCCAAAGCGGCCGAGTGCCCCACCACCTTTCAAAGACCTCCACAATCTCGGAGTTTCGAAAACGATCTCTTGGACGAGAGTATCACTACAAGTATAACACGGAATAGTGACGGACGAATCCGTCACTATATAGCATTTCCCGTCACAAAAAGCGGGTTTGTGACGGATTGCCCGTCACAAACCGGCGTCACTGTATATGGTCACAAAAAGCGGGTTTGTGACGACACTTCCGTCACAAATTCATCTGGGACGGATTTGTGACGGATTATCCGTCACACATTTTATCTCAAGTGCCACGTGTAACCCGTCACAAAAATAGTAGTTTGTGACGGCTAATCCGTCACAAGTTTCCGAATTTGTGACGGATAATCCGTCACATATTTTGTCACAATATTCTTGTTTGTGACGGATTGTCCGTTGCAAATGGAAGTTTTTGTGACGGATGATCCATTGCAAATGGAAGTTTTGTGACGGACGGTCCGTCACAAATAGAGGAAACTTGTGACGGATTTGTGATGGATAATCCGTCACATACTGAAGCAGCATTTTTAAAAAACCAGCAGGTAAGCTGCTGGCCACAATGCACGTAGCATTGTTTCAGTGAAACCTGCAATATACCACAACCCCGTCGACCGCAAAGCGGGAATTTATGTCAAGTCGACCACAAACCGGGAACCAATCAACAATACGGTTTAACTAACACCAATACCGAATCATAGAGATAAAGATTGTCTTTTATAATAAAATCTAACATAATTAAGTTAGTGGTTTACATAAACTTCATCAAATCTACCAAGGTTCAAGATTTGATTTTTATTTAAGAAACAAAGAGTTTACCTAATCGAGGTGACGTGCTGACTACCAAATGGATGACCGTCATCCGTGAAATCGTCTCTACGAAATGGAGGTGGGCCACCTGAGCACGTGGGGGGGGGGAGGGGGAATCCATCCAAACTGGTCGTACAAGAACGCCTCCATGCTATCTCCTTTGTGCTTTTCGGTCATCATCTCTCTATCCATCCTACCGATTTGCTCTCGCAATTGTGAATTTTCCATTGTGACTCGAGAAAGAAAACTAGATGAGTAAGAAGAAACCAAGTGACGGCAATCCTATTAGCGGGAGGATCGTACAACTCTGGTGCCGCTGATCCCATACCTCATACGCGCATCTTCTCATTATAGCCTCCACTGGCAGTATAGTAGGACTCGTTTGGATCTGGTTCCACTCCCTCGGGCATTGGCTGGTTCATAAGCTGACGGTAACCAACCTGAAAACGTTATAAGTAGGAAAAAAGTGTTAGTTAAAATTTAAATTGAATAATACCTTACTAATTTATAAAATAACATAAGAAGGCTAATTAAATCGATTTTTTCTAATTAAAGAGACTTACATCGGTCTCTTCTGCTCGAGGGTTAATCCAGTTGCCATGCTTATCTTTCTTGGACTTCTCCATGAGCTTGTACGGTGTGGCTTCAAAGACTCGAAAAATTATATGAAAAAAATATTACTCCGTATTATAGATCGATAATCGTTAATTCTTTGTTATGAGAAAATTAAGTTATGAAATACACTAAAAATAAATAAAAAATTTTATAAACTTGGGAACTCAAATGTACTTACCAATTCCTTAAAAGCTAAAACTGCATTCTTCCTTCCGAGAGTGTGGGTTGCTAATGCTTTCCCATCTTTCGATCCCGACCTTCTATTTACCTTATTTATTTCCGAAGTTTTAGAAAATTCGGGATTCTCTATTGGCCTTTTCTTCAATTTCTCCCAATTTGTGACGGTAAGCCACTCCGGCTTTTTCTTTGCGGTGACGGCATGGGCGATACACTGGGTAATACGCCTCTTGATCCGGCTCTCCCACTCAGTCCTAAGGGGATATCCTGGTTCGTCGGCCCGAACACTACCCTGAAATTAAAAAAAAAAATGAATTGTTATTAGTAGATAAATAAATTTAAATTATATTATTAAAGAATAAAAATATTATTAAAGAATTAACTTATTATTAGAATAAAAATATTATTAAAGAATTAACCTCAAAATATTGCCACATCCTCTCTCGCTGCTCATGAGTCATCTCACTCCAATTGGTGACGTACTCGACGTACGTATGAGTGAATGACTTGGCCAAATATTCGCGGATCGACTTGTCCTCCCACCTTGAAATAAATGACATATATTAGATCAGGTGATTTAAAATGAAATTATTAAAGAAAAAATTGCAAAATATTACCTATTATAGTTGATATTTTTCAAAATATCACATATTATAATTATATTTTCAAAGTATAATATATAGGATTTCGAAAAATATTGACTATAATGGGTAGTATTTTGAAATGCATCATTATTTAAATAATATACAAGAAAGTCAATAAAAAATAAAAAGGGAAAGCATTACTTACCAGGATCCTCCTCGGCGATTCTCGTGATAGAACAACTCGCACGTCCTCTCGTTCTTTGGTGCTGCCTTGTGTGGTCAGTAGTCCGCGCTCTCTCTACCTCCTCCTCCTCCTCCTCCCGGTCACGTCGTGCACGACTACCACCTCCAAACATCCGTCTCATTATGCCACGACCTACCATAATTACTAACTATAAACATTCCAAATTATTAGTCAAATATGTGATACATAACACAATATATGTCTAAATCACACAAGAAAGTCAGCAAAAATAAATCACACAATAAATTGTCTTAAAATTAACCTTAACTCAAAATAAACATCATAGTTTTACACAAATGGATTAACATTATTGTTAACCAAAAAAACTGAATAAAATTACAGCTAATCTCCATCACTATCACTATCACTACGAATTAAAAGAGCTTCATCTTCTGAAAAAAGCATTCCGACTTCGTGCACTTCTTCCTCATTTTCCCACTCTTCTCCCTCTTCTTTTTTTTCATCATTATCTTCATCCTCTTCGCCGCTTTCTATAACCACTTCGTATTCATCTTCACTCCGGATGTCTTCCACCAAAATTGGTGAAATGGAATGATCATTGACAACATCAACATCTTCTTGAAAGTCAATTTCTTTAACAGGAGCGTCGACATGTGATCTAGCCTTGATTTTAAAAACCGCAGACCATTGATTATCTTGCTTAGTGGTTGGATAAGGAGAATAACAAACTTGATCGACTTGATAGGCTAACACAAAAGGATTATATCCACGAAGTCTCTTTGCTTGGTTTACATCTACAAGTCCTTAAACCTTATCGATATTGAGTCCTTGTGGAGAATTATCAAACCAATCACATTTAAACAATATGACCCTATAAATCCTTGGACCGGCATAATAAGCAAGCTCAATTATTTCATTTAAAATTCCATAGTAGTCCAAGCCTTTTGTGGAACTTACACAAACCCCATTTCTTAAGGTAGCTTTCGGAATATCAACCTTCTTCTTAAAAGCACGAAATTTATAACCATTGATAGAATATCGTCTCCAATTCCTCACCATGTTACTAGGACCCATTGCTAGAGTCTAAATTAAAGGATCCTTCAATCTATAAGCCTATTCAATAAGAAATGTTTTAACGTGTTATAATTTTATCATTCTTAAATAATTAATGTGTTAGTTGTCTATTTTAAATAAAATGTATAACTTACTTCATTTATGAACCATTTCGTAAAACTTTTGTCATGTTTGGTCCAAACGTCATCCGACGAAACAACTTCAAGAAATGTTAGTTTGATATGTGTCTCAAACTCCCTTATATCAATAACATGTTTTTGTTATATATTATTTATAATTTAAGCCAAGCATAATAATTAAGAATGAATTTAGTAAAGAAGACGTAACTTACTCTTCATAACGCTCTAACAATTTTTCACAATTCCTTAGCACATAAAAGTGAGCTTCTTCGAACTCTTTCTCATCCAAGAATCTCTCAATACATTTCCCGGTTGTAGTTCCCATGTCATTATTGAATAACGTGGGTAGGTTTGAATTTAGATGGTATTCTAAATTCAAACCAACATCCAAGTCTTTCGCTTTTGTGTCAATATGATCTTCAAAGTATAAAGAACAGAAATTGGAAATTTCCTCGAACAAAAAAGCGTTGCATATGGAACCTTCCACCCGGGCTTTGTTGGTAATCTTTTTTTTCAAATGATTAAGGAACCTAAAAATATATAGAATTTGTAAATTAATAATTAGTTATTATTTTCAATCCGAAATAAATGATTAACGGAGTAAATAAGTGATATATTACCTCTCAAATGGATACATCCATCGATATTGATCAGGTCCTCCAACTTTCGCTTCATAAGGTAAGTGAATGGGCAAATGCTCCACGGAATTGAAAAAAGATGGGGGAAATATCTTCTCTAACTTGTATATTATTTCCGCAATGTTTAACTCTAAACGTTCCATAGATTCAACCTTAATTGTAGATGCTCATAAGTCTCTAAAAAATTGGCCTATCTCCGTTATTGCATTCCAAGAAGCCGTCGGGAGTAAATGTTTCAAAGCAACAGGTAATAAACGCTTCATAAAGACATGACAATCATGACTTTTCATCGAATGCAAGATCAACTTCACATGATCGACACACCTACTCAAATCCGAAGCATAACCATCCGGGAATTTCAAAGAACAAACCCAATCACACAAAGCCTTTTTTTCAGCAGTTGTTAAAACAAACCTAGATGTTATAGGCCGTTTATAACAATTTTCAATAAAGTCAGCTTTACCTTTAGGTCCAAATGTAGTTTTCTTTGCTACATTCATCACTGTGTTGATAATCTGTTCAAAAAAGTTTTTCTCAATGTGCATAACATCTAAGTTGTGTCGAATCAACAACGTTTTCCAATAAGGAAGTTCCCAAAATATGCTTTGTTTCCACCAACCTTCCTTCTTGTCTTTCAATCTTTTTAAAACTTGATCAGAAGCATCAATTACTTTTGGTAAATCTTTTACCGTATCCCACACCTCATCACCGGTTAGTTTCGTTGCGGCTATGCGGGTTTCAGTTTTCTTCTTTAAAAAATGCTTACAATTATTGCGGAAAGGATGATCAGGTTTTAAGAACTCACGGTGACAATCGAACCAATAAACCTTGCCACTATGTTTTAGCCAAAAAGATTTATGGTCTTTTTCTTGACAATAAAGACAAGCACGGTACCCAGTTGTAGACCAACCAGAAAGCATACCATATGCAGGGAAATCGTTGATTGTCCACATTAATGCGGCCTTTAATTGAAAATTTTGTTTCTTAGAGACATCATAGGTGTACATGCCAGTTTTCCAAAATTCTTTCAACTCTTTGATTAACGGTTGGAGGTATACATCCAAATTTGCCTTAGGGTTCTTAGGACCTGGAACGAGCAAAGATAAGATCATAAATTGTCTCTTCATACATAACCAAGGAGGTAAGTTGTACGGAGTGACAATCATGGGCCAACATGAGTAATTCCTCTCAAATTGCCCAAAAGGGTCAAATCCATTTGTACACAAACCCAGGCGAACATTACGAGGCTCACTTGCAAATTCTGGATGTTCTCTATCGAAATGTTTCCATGCTTCTCCGTCACTTGGGTGTGCCATTGTCCCACTTTCTCTTAATCTAGAGTTTTTATAGTGCCAACTCATCTCACCTGCTATGTGCTTGGTTGCATATAGTCGTTGTAACCTTGGTGCAAGCGGGAAATAAGTTAGTGGTTTACAAGGAATTCGTCTCCCACTTGAATTATTTGCACTCTTATACCGATCTGCATGGCACTTTGTGCATTTCTCAAGATTAGCATTTTCCTCCCAAAAAAACATGCATAAAGTAGGACACGCATCAATCTTCTCATGGGGTAGTTGAAATCCCTTAAGCACCTTCTTAATCTCATTAAAATTGCGCGCCATTTGATTATACTTTGGAATAATGTCACCAACGAACGACATAAAACCATCAACGCATCTAAGAGATATGTTGTTCTCACATTTGAGTGTTGCCAACCTAGCGGCCGCTTGCAGCAGACTCATATTACTTCCCTTATACATTGGTTGTTCGGCTTGTTCTAGCATTTTAAAAAAAGAAGAAATTTGGGGGTTTGGGGTTTCATACGCACTTCTTCGTCGCTAAGGTCGTCGGGATTAAGTTGATCTTCCAATATTTGTTCAATATTATCGCGTAATGCATTTTATACCATCTCCCGGTAAGGATTTCCACTAACTACGCTACTCGTACTTTCTTGGATAGGCAAGTTCTCACCGTAGTGCGTCCATACATAGTAATTATCGGCAAAACCATACGCGTAAAGATAACTTAGAACATCCCTGTTTCCTCTATAAGCTACATTCTTACATTTCCTACATGGACACTTCATTTCACCTACATCCTTATACACGGTACTTTGTTCCGCGAATTCAATAAACTCCCTCACACCCTTTGCAAATTCAACCTTAGGTTTCTTTTTTTCATCTAATCTTTCATACATCCACGCTCGTTCTAATCTTTTCATGTTATGTATCTACATTTCAATATATCTATGTTATAAACAAACAATAGTAAAATAAGAATAATAGCAACCAACAATACACAATAAATATTATCATACAAATATATAATTATTGTCAACAAGTACTCCATCTTCGAATTGGGTCCTTATCACTCCAACCTAAACCCGTCAATGTACATTTCAAGTCACTAGTAAACACACACTGTTATTTATTAATGAGGAAAAAATTCGCAAAGATTTCCCCTTAGTTCTCCAAATACACAATGTAGAATAAATAATTATTCCACATATGTATTTAGAGAACATTAAAGGAATCGTTACCAAACTCTTTCGTCATTAATAAATCACAAGTACGTGTTTACTACCTAAGTGACTTGAAACGCATAAAAGACAATCCCAAAACGGGGACTATTCAAGAATTGCTCCTAATGAGAAATTCTTGAACGGGTACTAGGTCGATCAACATCAAAACAAACAATAATTTGAACATCAACAATAAAAACAATGGCTACTAATTTTAAACCAATTTCTAACTTACAATTTATATTCTTTTAATTTCTAACTAGCATACCAATTTGTAAATGACATTATAAACCAATTTCCATCATTTGACATTAGTTTATAATCATATCTAACTTACATTTTAAACAAATTTCTAACTTACAATTTATATTCTACTAATTTCTAACTTATATTTTTAACCAATTTACAACATTTTACTAATATATTAACTTCTATAACTAACATAACAATTTCTAACTTACATTTTAAAACAATTTCTAACTTACAATTTATATTCTACTAGTATACTACTAATTTCTAACTTATATTTTTAACCAATTTACAACATTTTTGACCAATTTACAACATTTTACTAATATATTAACTTTTATAACTAACATAACAATTTATAAATTATTAATATACTACAAATTTCTAACAAACATAACAATTTCTAACTTACATTTTTAACCAATTTCCAACATTTTTAACCAATTTCTAATATTCTGCTAAATATTAACTTTAACAATATCAACAACAATAATACACACAACATCAACTATAACAACATAAACAACAACTACATGAACAACAACAATGGCTACTATCCTAGAGTCATTAGCATAATTTAAATAATAATTAGTAATTTAAAAAGATAATTAGTAAGAAAAGATTACCTAATTAACTAAAACTGAAAATGGTGGTGGTTGATTGCGGTGGCAGCGGGAATAGGTGGCGGCGGCAGCAGGAGGGTGGCGGTAGCGGCGGGTAAAGATGGCAGCGACAGTCTTGACAGGTGACGGTGGCTGATGGAGTGAACAATGGTGGTGGTCGATATTTTGGGGTAAATAAGTAGGGAAATTGATTTGGGGGAAATGAGAAAGGTAAAGGGGTCGCGGCTTTGTTTTCTCAGAAAAAGGAAACTTGTGACGGAATAGCCGTCACAAATTCCGTCTCAATCCCGTGTTTTTGAATTTTTGTGACGGAATATCCGTCACAAGTTTATACTTTTGTGACGGAATATCCGTCACAAGTTAATATTTATTCCGTCACATGTGTACTTTTTACATTCCCTCTGCAAGAAGTGACGTGTGTCAAAAAAAGAAAATTTGTGATGGGATATCCGTCATAAATCCGTCCCATTCCCGTGTTTTAAATTGACTATGTGACGGATTTTACGTTACAAGTTTACTTTTTCTTTGTGACGGAATATCCGTCACATATAGTGGACTTGTGACGGAATATCCGTTGCAAATCCTTGTTTTTGTGACGGACTTTCCGTCACAAGTTCCTCTTTTGTGACGGGTAATCCGTCACAGCCTTTGGCGCCCTTGTTTTTGTCAACCCGCCAAATTCCTGTGACGGTATGTGACGGCTAGTCCGTCACAAATGTCAGTCCGTCACAAAGCCGTCACAAGTCCGTCACAAACCCGTGTTTTGTGACGGGATTTTCATTCGTCCCTACTGTTCCGTCACTATACCGTGTTATCCTTGTAGTGTATCTTGAGCGGGCACCTTTTGTTGACGCCCCATTTGCCTCATGGCCCTTTCGGGATAAATGAAGGAAGCAACCTTCAAACCCACCACCATCAAAGAACGAGAACTAGAAACCGGATCGGACCACCCCGTGAACGACCTCAAGTGCCACCATGGCACCACCCTACGCATATGAGGACCACCCTCCTCCACCAATCTCGCGGTCCAATAGGCCTCGGTGGATGCAAAGCTATTCGAATACAACTCCTTCCTCATGGTAAGGTGACGGAAGGAATAAGAAGAAGAATCGACCGGAGGCTCTACATACCTTAGCCTCTCCAATAGCCACACTTGGAGGATCCTTGGAGATCCAAACGAGGGAGCTTCTCCACAAGAGCCCTTCTTGTCCAAAGCTTGGATGATCTCGCCAAGCACCAACCATGATGGATCCCTACCATGCTCTATTTGCTCAACCACATGCACAAGGGTCATGCTACCATAGCATTGGCCCCTCCATCTTCAAAGCATCAACAAAGAGGTGTGCATGGACAAGCCAAAAGGCAAAAGCCCTTCTCCTAGACACCTCCGAAACATTGACATCCAACCGGTTTGAGAAGATGATGATAAGAGCCAACATATCCACACCCTGAGGAGCAAGGAGAAAGTTGACTTGACTTGTTGACAATCCCAACATCGAACGGAAGTTATCCTTATAACACAACGGAGTCGGGGGAAGCACCGGAACACAACCCGGCCACCCACCCATGGCACCTACTTCTTCGGCAAGAAGGCAAATTTCGCCTTTCGAGAAAACGAAAACATGATGTTCCGAATCCCAAAACCGAGAGCATGCTTCAAGAAATGAGGGTTGCACCTTGACTTGACGAAGCACCAACAATTGACCAACTTCCATGCAAATGAGTTGATACTTCTCGGAAGGTGACAATCTTGACACCATTATCGCAACATACTTTCGAAAGCATCCATGAATAATTTTGTAGAAGTAGAAGAGAAGTTTTTAGAGATGTTTTTCGTGTTTCGGATGATGAAACAATGAAGCACAAACATCCCTATTTATAACAAAACAATCAGCGCGTTTTTCCGAAAAAAGAGGAAGCTGGCTTCTATCGTCGGTGTACTCGCGCCTCTTGAGGCTGTTCCTCAGGATTCCCACCTTGAATTGTCCCTTTCAAGTTGTGTTTTTTCCTGACACCTCAAACCTCCCGCCAAAAGACTCGCGCCTCTTCGGGCCTATCCAGGATGTTTTGTGTTTTCTCACACTCACATTTCCTTGTTTTCCCGTTTTACGAAATCTGACACGGTTTCCATGACGCAGCTTTATACATACGGGTTTTTCTCTTGTTTTTTTAAGGGGGAAGGGCTAGTCCCCCCGATCCGCGACGAATCATTTTCATGTCAGTCGAAATTCCGAAATTTTTTCACTTTTTTCCACAAAAATCGAAAATTGATAAACACAACGTCAGTTTTCATCAAAATTTCAAGCTCTCACAAATCCGAGTCTTGATCTCACAAAAAATCAAACCAAATACACTCGCAAAAATCTACTTTAAAATTCACCCCTAGCGGTTTGAGTTTTATTTTTTCGAGTTACAAATCAATTTCAACAAATTTCAATGCAATTTAATTCAAGACACGAGTTAATTGCTCAAATTTTGAATCAATTCTTTTTGAGAAGTCCAAACGTGACGACTTGTCGCGGAATTTTCGAAATATCATTCCAAATTGCCATTTTAACTTCGAGTCATCGTGATTAAGTTTGTTTTCAATCAAATGCTTTTAACGTGTTCACATTTATGCATATGTGCTACCTGTTGCATGTTTTCTACACAAACAATGCAGGAACTAGTGCGAAGCAAAGGGGAACTAACAGCTGACGACGCTTCTCCGAACACAACACAAAAAAGCCAAAAATCACAAATAAACCACAATCCAAAAACATATATATACAGACCGCCTCACGCAAAATGTAAATATATACAGACGAGAGTCTAAAACACGGACAAAAAACTGCAGCTACTCCGCCGCAGCCAACTGAGCCCTGAGAGAGACAATCTCCGCATCTCGGCTCCGCAACCCGTCCTCGCGACACCTCAACTCTTGGTTTCGACTGATGATCCCCAACCCCTGGGCCTCAATCGTCGACCTGGCTGTGTCCAACTCAGCCCGGACCCGAGCGAGTTCCGCCGGATCCGCATTACCCTGCAAAAACACAATACAGATCATTGAGATATAAAAACGTGAAATGCAACACAAAATACAAAAAAACAACCTACAAAAGTACCTAAGCGAGTCGAGACTCCCTCGCAACCAGGTCACCAGCAAGTGCCCTCCACCGGTTAGCCATCCGCGACAAAGCGTGATGACTAGCGGTCGACACCTATAACCAAGATGGTCTTTCAATGCAATGCAAGGCAAAACAAAAATGAGGAGGAGCTTTTAAATCGGGAACTCACCCTCAGAACAGTCAACCTCCACTCCATGCCAGCATCGGTCACCTCAGCGACCGCAGGCTCTGGCAGGTGCAGCTGTAGCTCCTCACCACCCGGCCTCCGAAAGGTGGTATGTGTCGGGAAAACTGGGGGCTGGGTCCTTATCAGTACATCGACCCCCTACAATTTGGGTCCACATCAAAGGTAACAAATCCGCCTACAAAAAAGAGGCAATGAAAACAAAAGACCAGGAGAAAACATACCTCAATCGGGTACCAGGCAAGCCTCAACAACCGAAAGGTGTCGTACTCAGCCTCCCGCAACAACAGCTCCTCACCCCCTCTGACTGTGAAGGTGCTCCTTAACCTCGTCGGGGGTCGACTCTTGGAACAACACCCTAGGCGGATCGACCGGTACCACGATGGTCTCAGTAAAGCACTGACGAGCTAAACGCTCGCCCAGGTACCAAACCGGCTCGATCGTCGTCTCGAGGTACAAACGGTGGGAGTTGCGAGGTCGCAAACGCTCCCTGACAGTGGCCAGCACGTCATTTTAGTGCTCCCAAGGCCAACCAACAAACAACACTCAAGGTAAAGCTAATCAACTAACTGGGGGCTTTCTAAGCTACCTAGTCATCCTATCTCTATCTGTTTCTAAAAAACAAAGGGGTAAGAAACAACAACTCACGTCAGTAACTCGTAGGGCGTTCACGCGATGCCTGCAGTCCTCGTAAGTCGACTTGATCGACTTCTTTCGAGCGACCGTCCAGGCCCTCACAGCAGGGTCGGTTGAAGGAACGCCCCCGGTAGTTCCCGGGCGCAGAGGGACGAAGTAAGCATGCAACCAAGCCTGTGACCAAACACAACAAACACAAAACAACCAAATTTTCAAAAAATTGCCAAAATCAAAAATCAAAATCAAAACCAAAACCAAAATCAAAATCAAAATCAGGAGAACTACCATCTCCCATCGCTTCCAGATGCACCGCAGCGTGCAAGTACCGGGTAAAACTCGCCAGAGCCGGCGTAACCTAGTCAAACTTACCCAAGGTGTCGAGGTCACCAAGAAGAGGAAGTACCTTGGTCGACAAGCGCTCACCCTTGTCACGAAAGTACGTGGTATCCAAGAAGTATCACAACCACAACCGCGCCTCCTGCGCGTCAGCTCTAGTCTCCGCCTCCAGACTCGCCAACGGCACCGGAGCGTAGCCCACTACTCTCCCCCTGAAGTGATCCCTCATATATGAGCCCGCGATCAAGTACGGAGTGATGTCAGAAGGCTCAGGCAAAGCACTGCCGATCAAACGCGTAACCGCGGGGGAAGACACTATCTCTGGTGTCTTCGAGAACTCAACGGGCGTCTCCCCATAGGAGAGGCCCGATATCATGGCAAAGTCCTCTAAGGTCACACGGACCTCTCCAAGCTCCATGTAGAACAACGACGTCGTGTCCCAGTAACGGTCCAACATGGCCCGGATAAGACACAGGTTCGACCTAATCGAAGCCCTGTGAGTATCCCGCCAAGCAGCCACCAATGGCCCCAAAGCTGACCTCTTTATCAACGCCCTCGTACCGGCTCGGAGAACGCCGTAGAAACCCAGACAAGTGGCGAAGCCTGAAAAATTCCTCATGGTACCAATCTCCTGAAATAAAAAACAAATAACGTCAGAACACCTATTCAGGTCTGAAATGACAAAAACGACAAAAGCTCGACCAAACGGTAAACTTACCAGGCCTTCGTGTGCACGGTAGGAGAGGTGGGTGTCTAGCAGAAGCAAAAGCTGACTACCGTCAAAACCCTCAGCCCAAGCAGGCGCCGCCCGCAGGTTCAGCCCCCGCGGGGCTGTAACCCGTCTAGCCTCCCAACCCGCAACGTGAACGTCGTCCTCAACCATCTCCGCTCTACATCTCTTCAGCCCACGGGACACCACACGATGGGGAGGAGGCCTCTCAACAACCCTAACGACGTGCAACAAATCCCGTCTGGTCGGCCGGAGACCCCTCCTCTTAAAAACCCTCCTCCCGGAGGTACCAGCCTCAGACCTTGTCAAAGCTCTATCAACACGAGTAGCCTCAACAACGAGCTCTTCCCGAGCCCCAATGGCTCCCTCAGCACCAACAGGCCCAACAACGGGCCCCTCAAAAACCTCAACGGCTCTCTCAGCCCTAACGACCTCCTCGGCGGGCTCCTCGTCCTCGGAAGCGTCCTCTACTACCACCTCAGGTGCACTAGCCGGAGTACTAGCCGGCTCAGTCCCAAAAAGGTTCTCCAAAGTCTCAGCAATGGTCCCGGTAGGCCCTGAACACTCCCCTGCAATCAAAGGCGAAACGAGAAAGTCAGCCGAAATTTTGGCATTACACGGCGCAAATTGGACAAATCCAAAAAAAAAAAAACCTGCAAAACAAAGCAAGGGCGATCCCGCCCGAACCAACCAAACAAAACAATCCACAAAAAACCGCACAAAAAGTGACTCGCCCTTCTTTTCAAGCAAAAGACGAGTCAAAACAACAACAACAAAAACGGTACCTTAAGACCCACACAAGGTCCACCAAGAACCAATATATTCCCAACACAATGGGGTATTTTCCATGGCTTAAAGAGGCAATTTTACGCCAATTCAAGCGCAAACAGGTCAAAATTTCAAAATACGACCACAACGAAACAACGTGATTTTTATCACGTCTCAAAGCGACCTAAACTATCAACAAGGTCCATTTCAAAGCAAACTGACTCAATTTAAGCTCAAACAGGCGCTTATTTTTGTCAGACGTAAGACCGTCGCAAAAGGCAAAAATTCCAATTTTGCCCACAATACCCCGACAAAGGTTCAAAATGGCAAACGCGGTCTTCCCCGACTACAATACAACCTAGTGGAGTGCACAACTCAAGCAAACAAACTTGACATTGTGAAATGAGACGGTTTCCTCGTCTCATTCACGTTTTTAAGCATAGGGAGCGGGAACGGGACCAAAATGAAAACTAAAAGCGCCCATATGCTCCTAAACAGGTTTCTAACCTAATGCAATCATCAATTTCACTCAAAAATGGCTCAATCAAAAACGCCCAATTCAATTTTTGAGGGTTTAGGGCTTCGCTCTAATTCAATCAACAAAAAGACAAACAAAAACAAATGGATTCAAGAGGATTTACATACCTTGAGATGACATGATTGATGAGGACACGAAAGCAAGCAGGAAATGAGGTCGAAAATGGCGTCTTTTTTTATTTCGGGTTTTGGTGTTTGGAGAAGATGAAGTGAAATGGCGAGCAGCCTCATATCGCGTCTTTTCTACAAAACAGGGAAGCTTCCTTCTATCGCCAAAGGGTTCGCGCCTCAATGAGGCGGGCCTTGCTTTGCTCAGCGAAATTTTGGGCTTTATCCCAATTTCCCACACGAACTACCAATTTTCAAACGACGGCAATAAAAACCGTCATTTTTAAAACAGTAATAGTGAAATTCAAAATTTACTATTTCTTCAAATTTCAAACGACGACAATAAAACCGTCATTTCAAAAACAATAATATTGAAATTCAAAATTCACTATTTCTACCAATTTTCAAACGACGGCAATAAAAACCGTCATTTCAAAAAAATAATAGTGAAATTCAGAATTCACTATTTCTACCAATTTTCAAACGATGGCAATAAAAACCGTCCTTTCAAAAACAATAATAGTGAAATTCAAAATTCACTGTTTCTACCAATTTTCAAACGAAGTCAATAAAAACGGTTATTTCAAAAACAATAATAGTGAAATTCAAAATTCACTATTTCTTCAAATTTCAAACGGCGGCAATAAAAACCGTCATTTCAAAAATAATAATAGTGAAGTTCAAAATTCACTATTTCTTCAAATTTCAAACGACGCCAATAAAAACCGTCAGTCCAAACATAAAAGGGAAACTCAAAATAGCTGTTTTTCAAATTTTGATAGCGGTATTAAAAGCCCCCATCTGTCAAAAACAAAACCATATAGCAGGATTCAAACCCGCTATTCTCACAAATTTTCAACAAACATTCATCAAATCTCAAATTGTGAGAAGACGAAATTGAAATCGTCCTCCCCAAACACACATCAAACGACAGAACACACATCTGTCCCTTTCCTATAAAACCAACGGTAATAAAAGCCGTTATCTCTCCTCGAGATTTTAAAATCGCTGCCGACCCTAGGGGCTAGGCTCACGAACTTATCCCTTTCCGACACCACAAAAATCCAATACAAACACCGAGATTCCCCCAACAGGATATCGAAGGCTTCCTCGCGAAGCCCGCTAATTCAAACAACTCCCCGTAATAAGCCCACCCAACGCTGCTATTTCCCCCACGGTCGATCAATCGACCTTCAATATGGCTGGCGAGCCTTACAACGCACATTCAATATGGCCGGCGAGCCTTATAACGCACCATAGAAGGCGAGCCCCTTTCATATACGCACCGCGGCTGGCGAGCCCCTTTCATATACGCACCGCAGCTGGCGAGCCCTTTTCATATACGCACCACGGCTGGCGAGCCCCTTTCATATATGCACCGCAGCTGGCGATCCCCTTTCATATACACATCGCAGCTGGCGAGCCCCTTTCATATACGTTGCGCGGCTGGCGAGCCCTTTCATATACGTACAGCAGTTGGCAAGCCCCTTTCATATACGCGTCACGGCTGGCGAGCCCCTTATTGTCCGCAAACAAAGCTGGCGAGCCTTTGTCCGGAAACAAGATACGACTCAAGGACATATCCCAAAGATGTCTCAGGTATGACTCCTTCTTATGGCTGGCGAGACTTCGTACGTAGTCTAACGGACTTTAAACGACCCGCACGGACAGTCGAAAGACTCTAAACTATTCCCGACGACAGGTCCTTGGCTCGTACCCTCGAGTCGCCTTGGCGTCACCGTTCCCGACGGCAGGTACTTGGCCCGAATCCTTTCGAGCCACCTTGACGTCGCTTCGGTCGTCAGGTTGTAATCTTCGATTGATCTGGGGGCTCTACTTTGACTTTCGCCCTGTCCAAGCCTCAGTCAAAGTGGGGGCTCTGTAGATACCCAGTATCTGTTGAGTGTCCAACAAACACCCGATGATTATCGGACTACAACATGCTTAGGAATCGCACCGTTTGATCGAAAGTTTGTGTACAACTATCACTAGTAGAAAAAACCCCTATTAAGACGCGATTATCGTGGCGGTTCTAAGAGAAACGACGCGAAAAGCCCAATAAATTAGCGGGAACACAATATTTTTGTATGTAGGAGGTCTATTGTGGCGGTTTATGTAAGAACCGACGTGATAATTGAAACTTTTTACGGCGGTTCAAAATAAAAAACGCCACTATAAATCAATTGTGGCGGTTATATAAACAACCGACGTTAAAAATGACGCTAAAGGTTAATAGTAAATAACAATTTTTGGGCTAAAAAACCGCCATTATTTATTTTTGTGTCGGTTTTTAATCACAACCGACTTTAATAAGAAAAAAAAAAGAAATAACGCACAAAACCCTTTACAATTCCGTAATAGACATTTCAGCACAATTGATTCATTCGTCTCTTGATTTCCACATCCGACCACTAGCAACCGCTCCCCCACTCGACCATTTTCGATGGCGACCAACTTCGAGGGTGACCACCACTCGAACAACAACCAATAGAAACGGTAAAAACCCTAATTTTCAACTTCAAATCGCTTCTTTACGCATTTTACTGGATCTTTATTTTCATAGGGTTTGTGAAATGTTTTTGTTCTTTGAGTTGTTTAATTATTTTAATTGAAGTATGTGATTGGTTTGACTGTGCAATTATATTGATTGAAAATGATAATATTATGTCTATAAAATCTAAAGTTATCTGCTTTACTGATTTCTTTTGCCAGAGGTTGTGCCGCTCTTGCTCAAGAATGCTGATTGTTGGGTTTCTAGCCACTTCATGGTCAATTTACTGATTTCCGTAGGCAAGTTGTGCATATCATTAAGATAATATGTTCTGATTTGAGCCGGGCTTTTAGGATGAATGCGAATTTCTGTACAGACTATTTGACAATTATTTTTGCTGGATTTGAGAGATGACAGATTGACAGTGGATGTATCAGTTTTTTTATTCAAATTTTTGATAGGAAGTGTTGTGCTCTCCCTGGACAATAGTTAGATGTATCACTAACGGATCACGGTGCTTGTTAATCTACATTTCACAATGCAGGTGTCTTCGAATGAAAAAGAGGCCTTCCTCAAACTGCTCGAATATGAACAAATGTGTACTGACAAATATTATTGGGAGTGGGGAATGGATATGATGGGAAAAGAGGTAAGAAATGATCTATTGAAACTCTTTGCTGGGTTCATCGTCAAATGCAGTGCACTGATTTTGACATCGGAATTATGTCGTTGTTAGGTGTCACATTTGCCTTTTAGACTTAATAATAGGCTGACATTATTTGGTTACATAATATCCGCTTCACTTTGATGATAGTTAGTATTGATTATCTCAGAAGAATGAGTTTATAGTTTAGACTATTGAAACTCTTGCTGGTTTCCTCGTCATATGAAGTACACTAATTTGGGAATTTGTCCTCGTTGTTTGTCACTTACTAGTCTTTTATGCTTTTTCATAGGTTGACATTATTTTCTTATGTAAAACAGAGTTCACTTTGTTTAAAGATCGAAATGAATATCGATTATCGGAGAAGCACCAATTATATATAATTTGACTCTGCTAACATGTGTTTTTGGCATACAAATGTAGTGTAGGCTTATGAGAGTTAGCACCTAGCTCGTGCTACTGGTTTTGTCTTTTTTTTTGGCAAATTACATCAGAATATCATCCAAATGTTCAATACTAACAATTATAAAGATGAACATCTACTATAAGGCATTCTTAAGTCCAAATGTTCTTCACCTTTTCTTTCTTTTACCAAGTGATAACAACTTTCTATTAACGGGTTTGATTCAGCATCACTGTTAGCCTTAGTGTCAACTTGCAGAGCTCATAAATATCCGATCCCTTAGAATTAACATTCCCAACCTATACCATTTCAAATCTACAGATGTTAGCCTTCACCTCCAACAAGAATCACCCGAAAATATGACCTAGATCCCGAGATATTCATGTTTGAGTAGTATCAGGTCAGGCCTAAACTGCTCAGCATCCTCCTCTGCAGCATCAGTACTTTGAGGATTAGTATTTCTTAGCTCAGGTTGAACCAATATTCCCAACATATGTTAAATGAAAGATAACTGAGTTAGCTTTCATTTCCAATTTGAATCACAGACAAAGGACTTCTAGATTGTGAGATATGACGGTTTGATTGCCGAGAGGTCAATTCTGAACAACAGAGCATTCCTCGTGTACAGTCTGTTAGTTTGGTTATAACTCAAGATACAGAATTGATATGGGCCTGATTCTAACTCTCACTTATTGTCAACACTTCCAGCTTTCTATCAATATAAATAACATGATATTTAATCAAGTAGAGACGAAGATATGAGACTTTGAAAACAGCCCTACTGCAAGTTACTTGTCAGAATGCTACAAGGATAATTCTTAATTCCATGTTTACACTTACGATTATAAATTAACAACGTTACCCACTTAGTTATTCCTTGGCAAAGTTAATATAAAAGTTTGGTTAGCGGAGTATGTTTTTAATATAATTTTGTTATACAAGTATTTGTGACTCTAGTATTGGCAGGGATTAGTGAACAATATAATTTTGTTATACAAGTATTTATGACTCTAGTATTTGTGCTCATACCTCATATAGTCATATTAGACACTCTTGATTGAGAAAATTGATAGTCGATAGCTCTGAGCAATACTGTTTTTAATCCGAGGTTATTTACTCTGAAACCTTGTTACGTGAGCTTCAACCATGATAAGATTATGATGAAATGATGGCTTATACATATATATAGTAACAACTGCTACCTGTTTAAATGATTCGCATCCCCTAGTGTATAAAATTCATTTATAATTGTTGCCCGTTTAAATGATTCGCCTCTCTTAGTGTATAAAATTCATTTATAAGATGTGTCACTTTAACTTCAACCGATATTTGCATCTTCTTAAATTTATTTATATATACCATCCGTTCAAAGGGTTCACTTATTTTGCCACAGGCCTGTACATAAATGGATGGTCCGGCATATCTATTTTCCATGCTTACGGAATGGAATATCAAAGGTTCGACACTACTTCCAAAATTGTTTTTATCTTCTTGATCATTATGGCTTAGATTCTTGTCTTTTCAAGTTCTATTTGCTCTCAATAATCTCCGAAAGATAATTATACGGGATATATGTAAACAAGCTATCTTCATATCAATTCATCATTAAAAAATACTGTTTGACCGTTGACTAACTTTATATAGTCAGCACTCGGTAAGGATATTGTGCAAGTGCTACGAAATAGTTCATAACCACGTTTTTTTTCTCCAGGGAGTTGTTGTTGTGCTTGTTGCCGTGCATATTACCTTTCTTATATCAACCATATTTCATGAGGTATGTTTTAATTTCAGCCTTGGAAATACTTATGCAATGTAAAAACCACTTTGATGTCTAAACATTGTGATATGAGTCCTTTCATGTTACAGAGACCTTCACGTGCCTTAAATAGGTTAACACCAGCAACTAGTTTTATTTTTCAATAGGATTTTACCTTTAGTCGAGTTAGGCTTAATTGCGGTCGCCGGCTTATTTTCGCTAATAACTTTATATCTCCTTAAAACATTCAATCAAACCAGGGAGTGTTCTTTGGTGTCTTATGTTGATTTTAATAATGTTTAGGTTGTTTTTCTAAACTATTGGTTTGCTAAATGTATTATTGCAGATTCAACAATGTTCATTGACGAGATGAAAGATGTCAAAGGCGTGTGGACTATTAAATGTTTAGAGAACATGAAATGTTGATTAGTTTATTAAGTAAGACGCGTATGTGATTATTTATACACTTGTATGTATAATTTTGAACAGCGTTATTATTGTTCTGTCAGATGATATATATGCAAGTTTAGTTGTTGGATTCTTTTGTATGCATGTTTGTTTATTTCATTATTTGGCTTTGTCAAATCTACAGGATATTACTGCCGAAATTTTGGTAGCAAATAATTTTTTTTTAAAAAAAATATCTATCTATGGTGGCGGTTCTTAAGTATGAAACGCCACTATTGGGTAACCTTCAGTGACGGTTCTTTGCTAACAACCGACGTCATAATTACTTTTAGTGGCGGTTGTTTAACAACAACCAATGTTATAGAAAACATGTAGCGGCGGTTGTGGTACAAAGTTATTATTGAAAATACCTATGATTGCGGTTTTCAAACAATAACCGCCACTATAGATGAGTTACAGCGACGGTTTTGTCTAAAAACCGTCGTTTTATATAAGGTTATAATGGCGGTTTTGTTTGGAAAACCGACACTGTAGGCTAGCTATAGTGGCGGTTGTACAACCGCCGCAAAAGTATATACGACCCCGTGATAAACGACGCACCCAAAACCTTTAAAAACCGCCATAAAATGTCATTTTCGACCGCCACCGTAGGGGTTTTTTCTATTAGTGTATACGTCGGAAAACTTAAAACGATTTCAAAAATAAAACATTTCAAAAAATTTCAAAAGTACCTGGAGTGTTTAATGCATGACAACGGGGTCGCAATGACACTAATTAGAGTCAAAACCGACACCGGATCAAAAACCGACTCAAAATTCAAATCCCGACTCCAACAACGAGTCAAATCGAGTCAAACACAAAAAGCAAACCATTCAAATGCTTCCATGTTAAGATTTCCCGGAATCCTAAATGGTCAAGTACAAATCAAGTTTTTCCAAATCCTAGGATAGAACAAATCATGATTTCCTCGTGTGATAGTGACAAGACACCTCGAAGACGTGCGAGATGGCTCGCGGCTCTTTGAGCAACCCATGCGGCCACGTCGCTCAAAACACACACAACCACCCATTTTCCTATAAATACCCCTCAAATGCCACCATTTGAGAGTTACTCGGGTGTCCGCCCCCTCTTTTTTCTCCCTTACAATTCTAGACTCGACTTCTCAAGTCACAAACCATGTTTGGTCTCTTCATCTCCTTCATATTTATTTCATATTTGTAATAAATTTTTACCATTTCGAGTACTTTCAAACCATTTTTCTTATGACAAGTTTTTAACCATGAAACATTTTTCACCTTTGGTTCCAAATACCATGACGGTTTAATCTGTGTTTCGTTGATAATATTTGGTTAATTACATTGTAAAGGGTATTTTAAAGCCTTTTATTTCATTTCTTTATATTTTGAAGGGTATTTTAAAGCCTTTTTCATTTCTTTACATTTTCAAAACAAACGTATTAGTCACCAACACAAAGTCATCATTGGTTCTACATACCATGTCGGATTTTAACCCGAGTACGATGATGAATATTGACTAATTACAAACAAATGAACTTAAAACAATTAGTTCATAATTATTTTCAAAACTATTCATGTCAAGCTTCCAAAGTCGAACCCGACATCGAATATTGTCAAAACAATGACGATTATTCAAGTCTCATTCTTCAAATCAACACAAAAGTGGCCTAAACGGTCTTTTCAAACCAAGACGGGTTCAAACACCCATCTTTCAATACATTTTACAAACTTTTCCAATGGTCAGAAGACGCTTTCCATCGCCTGTTGACCCGTGCCTAAACAGGCCATTTATTTTTCCATTTTCAAACCAGGGAAGACGCATTTGCATCGCCAATAGGCTCGCGCCTCTTATGGCTTCCTGATGCAGGGTCTGTTTCCCTCCCAGTATTCGTCCAGGTTGATCCCGACTTCGGTTAACCCGAATACAGGACGGATCAGATGACGAATCTGCTCAATTTACCCTATATTTGCAAAACGCCTTACCAAGAGAAATGGATCACGTTATGCACCATAAACCTAATTTGGTAAATGGATGTTTAATTTCCGTCTTGTATGCAAATCAACATTAAATCCAACTTGATATCAAATACTTGATACTTGAATTAAAACAACCGACATAGAAAGCTCACATGTTAGGTTAAACTTTTGGATGCGCACTCATGCATTTATCCGTTTTATCAACTTTTGCATTTAACCAACCAAGATCGATCAGTAGAGGCCGCTACCGCGGGCGGGATTGGGTGTCCGATTAAAGGGCTTCCCAATACGTACCTTCACCTCTTACTCAGAAACTTTGGATAGTGGATGACCTTATCCAGGGTGTATGAGAGTCATTCTAAAGATAGGATGCTAAAGAGGGACGACTCCTTATCTTTAGTACCTATGTCAAACACCGCTTTTTGCCTTGGTTGACCTAGCTATAAAGTGGATTCGAATGGGTTCCAAGCATCCCACAAATGCTTGGTGGCGACTCCGAATATCTCTTGCATCGTTTCGAGACCCTTGCCGAGACGAAACCGACTGATCTAAAGCAATTCGGTCGAAAGCATTTTTACGCCGCCGAGCGTGGCTTTCAAAAAAAGACCGCTGTCATTGTCCACAGATCGGCTGGGCATATGCAGGTGGGCCATGTCCACAATAACCAAGGTAGTCACACTCCAAATTCTAACCCTCAAAACAATACTACTCAACCTTACTGTTTTGCCTGTAGACATCATGGACACAAATTTCAAGTTTGTTTTCGCATCACGGGAAACTTTCCCGACTGATGGGGCGATCGTCCCCGTGACCGTATCTATGTCAATCCCATTGATACCGATCTTAGTCGAGCAGTTTTTATCCTGGATACTCAAGGCCGGGCTGCTTATGAGCGAACCCGACATAACAATAACGGGCCCATACCCCCACGAGCCTATATGGCTTCGGGTTCACAGGGGAGTCAGGTTCCACTTGCTCCATCCTCGTCCTCTCTACCGGTTATGGACAACATGGACTCCAATTCTCTAAATGCTGCGGAACTTGCAACTATCACTCGATTATGGCAAGAGCATAAGGCTGCTCCACCTCCCAATCACGGTAATGTACCTACTTCTCCGTCCTTTTCTTGGATTATCGATTCCGGCGCATCTCATCATATGTCAGGTTCCTTAACCCATTTTTCAAATATTCGCTCTATCGTTCCTCTATCCAATCGTTTAATTTTAAAGAATGTTCTTTATGCTGTAAGTTTAAGTTGTCATTTGATTTCTATTTCAAGTTTGCTTATGGATGATACACTTACTATGCAATTTCCCCATCAATTATGTCTTATCCAGGACCGTTCTGACCTAGACACCGGATCTTATTTCGAGTCTCGCGACGTTGTTTTTCTCGAAAATGAGTTCCCATACAATGCTCTCGACATTCACGATACCGAACCCACTTCCTCTTTTCTTCGTGACACTCTTCAACCAATCGATCAAATTGTTCTTGTGAGTAAACCAAATACTACACACTCCTCACCAGCATCGACCTCAACTACAACTACCACCGCAACAGATTCGACTCCCTCCTCGACCACCATTCCATCACCCTCCGCTACTGCAAACCCCACGCCTGAACAAACACCTCCTCCCACCGCAGACACACCACCCGACGATCCACCCGTTCTAGGCCGAGGCCATCAACTCAAAATTCCGAATTCCAATCTAAAAGATTTTGTTCAACCGCAGTGCCCTTCGTCTCACGTGCTAACCGCATCATCAAGTACTCGATATTCGATTTCTCACTATATTAATTATGCTAAGTTTTCTCCTAAACACAAAGCTTTCTTGTCGGCCGTGACTAAACATCGCGAGCCTAGCTCTTTTAAAGATGCAGCACAGGTTCTCGAATGGAGCAAGCAATGCAACTCGAACTGGATGCACTCGAAAAAAACAGACATGGACCCTAGAACCATTGCTCCCGAACAAAAAGGCAATTGGCTCCAAATGGATATACAAGAGCAATTATAACGCAGATGGTTCGATCGAAAGATACAAGGCACGCTTGGTCGTTATAGGTAATCGTCAAGTTGAAGGGGTCGATTACAACAAAACTTTCGCACCCACGGTTTACGGTTCGTACTCTACTTGCTATCGTTGCGGCCAAACAATGGACTCTCCACCAAATGGATGTCCACAACGCTTTTCTTCATGGAGATATTAACAAAGAAGTATAAATGAAAGTTCCACAGGGTCTCACAAAACCCAAGGAAGGTCTGGTTTGTCGTCTACGCAAATTCTTATACGAGCTTCATCATGCCCCACGGTGTTGGTATGCTAAACTTGCTTCCGCCTTAATTAAGTATGGTTTCATCCAATGTCCGTGCGACCACTCTCTCTTTTCGATGTCAACATCCAACACGGAAGTCCATGTTCTCGTTTATGTCGACGACCTCGTTATTTATGGCAACAACAACGAGGTAATTCAAAATTTCAAAGACTATCTAAGTCGATGTTTTCATATGAAAGACCTAGGCCTCCTTAAATACTTCCTTGGACTTGAAATCACTACGCCAAATAATCGGTGCAGCAACGGTTAGATAAGGTGATATACCGTTGTAATACAAAATACGGAACCGTTATTACATCGACCGTTGTTATTTCGTGACCACGATTGTTAAAAAGGTGGAACCGTTATGAAATTTAAATAACGGGTTCAGATAACCGTAATACAATATTAAGAACGGTTCAAAAACCGTTGTCTATAATATTGAAACCGTGGTAGTATTAGTCTGAATGCTCTACGGAAACCTATGACAACGGTTTTACTAAAACACAACCGTTGTAAAATTTTAAATATGACAACGGTTTATGCTTATTAAACCGTTTTAAATGTCATGAATTCGACAACGGTTTGTGATTATTAAACCATTATATTATGGATGAATATGTCAACGGGTTTCTATTTAAATGCGGCCGTTTTCAATAGATTTATAGACCACGGTTTTATTTTTAACCGTGATCAAATTTATAAATGTTTTTTTTAAAAAAAAAATTAGCAGGTTCCAACAGCTGCTAAAAGGCTAATTTTTGCAGTACCAGGTTCCGCTGAAATGCTACTGCAAAATAGCATTTCAGCAGCTGCGCATTGCAAAATTTCAATCCTGCAACATCAGAATATTACACAGATTGATTTATTCAACCCAGCATCAAAATATTATAAACAGGGTGACCAAAACTAAATACACATGGATCTCTATACACAAATACATAATGAGCGAACTATTGACACTCCGGTAATAAAAGTAAATAAGTGGCCCACTTATTTCTCATGTCGGTGATGTCTTCCTTCGAATAGGTTGGATCTTTGTTGTTGATTGAAGGTGGGAACTACAAATCAAAATATACTTAAATCAAAATAGACAGAATAAGTGAAATATTACACATAATTAAGCTCAAGTTACGTTTGAAATAGTTATTAAAACACATTAACCGGTGAGGGTATGTTGATATACTTTCGGGTGATAATCTCCCACATGGACCGACAACAGAAAAAGGCACATTCGTTGCTGCCTGGTTGTTGTACATGAGACTATTATATAAATCACATACAAATAAGCTAAATTAGATCAACCTATGACATAAACATAAATTAAATGATAGGAGTAATTAATAAGAATACACTTACTTTTATTGTGACAAAAGTTGGACATGATGCTCCAATTGTTTGAAACACTAATTCATAAATATATACAAGAAATTATAATTAGCATTTGGCTCAGTAATACTGATGGGACATTAAAAGGATCCTAGTCTTCAAAGGTCATACAGTAACAATTGACATTATAATGTAAGGTTGTAAACTTACTCAGTCATCATCTTTACAAATTTCTCAGTGGGAGGATGTCCGCAAGAATCAATCCAGTACACTATGCCGTTTTTCACACTGATTGACGTTAGCAGCCAATGCTTGCTATGAAATATTGAAAATTGAACTGTTAGTTCATATAGATGCATGTAAGCGTGTTAATAAATAAATAGAATCGTGATTCATTATAATAAACTACTATACATACTGATTCTCATTGTATGGAGCAAACCATAGGCTTTTGGACGTCATCAACCGTTCAGCAATTCTATCGTTGTACTCTCTGTATGTGTATCCAAAGGACTTATGAGAGAACAATTCAGGTGACACAAATCCGTAGTCATGAGAAACATAGTTCCCCTCAGCCATGTGTGAACACAGGTACCTATTATGTCAAATGGAATGAAGAATGTTATTTTCATTGATGATTTAAATAAACATCACTCGTAAAACCAAATGCCAAGTTTTAATTAAAAAACTTACTTCATCCAAATTCCAATGTGCATAGCATATAACTCATCAAGGTCGAGAAACTGACACATTGATTCCCAATCCACATAAATAATGAAACCGAAACCCATAAGATCCTCTCCGATGTCAATCATGAGTACTTCTCCGACAGCTAGCTTCCTTTCAGCCAGCTGGTGCAAAGCTACGAACGTTGGAGTACTCAATTTTTGCTTATAATCATCAGTCTGATATCTAGGTTTAAGAGGAACACCAAAGTTGTGTGCAGCAAGAGTAGATTTAACCCCGGTCTACAATTTAGAAAAAAAATATATACATTACACGAGACGTCATATATAATTTAAATAACCAAAAAAAGAGGAAAACTCACAATCTATTTTTCAAATTATTACTACCTCTTGAATTTTGGGTGGAGAGGCAGTCGAATCAGTGACTTTGGGCATTGAAGTAGTAGTCCTAATTTCAGCCATAATGGCTTCGTGTAACTTCTGAAAATGTAAAAATTCAAATACTTACTATATGTTAGATAAGGTTACCCAAATAAATTTAAAGGCGTTCATTATATAAAATGCGTTCGCTTTAGCATAACTACCCCGGAGATGTCAACAGTAATTAATTCTTCAGGCCATTGCATAATATAACCCACGACATATTGCAAAAGCCAATTTTCACTACGTGGTACTATTAGAGTACCATACTTCTCCTGATATAACTCGGTCACTTCCACTTCCCTCCATCCCTCACGGAGGGCAATGCCTTGATTGCCTTCAACCTCAACTCCCCTATCAACAACAATTCTGCCCGATGCCACTGTAGAGGTTTGGTAGTAAAGAACACAAGGCTTCTTGCAAACGACCTTCACATTTTTAATTAATTAGTATATATACATGCACTACTTTAAATAATAAATTTAATTAATTAGTATATATACAGAAATTATAAACTAGTCATAGTAGCTAATACCTCGTCAAAACCCGGAATTGAGGATGATAAGAATGTGTCTTCTGCTCCCACCTCCACGTCCTTCTCCCCTGCATTCATGGCTTCCTCTTCATCTCCCCCATCTTGATCCTTTGCCATGTCTTTCTCAATTCGCATGCCCGCTTTTTTGTTCTTATCCCCTGCTTCCTTTATGACTTGCCGAACCATAACCAACTCTTCTTCAAATGGCTTATCCCCCGTTTCCACCATTCTGAGTATGAACCTGACCATTGTTTGTAGCTGTGTAGTAGAAATGAATATGATTAAAATTAGTATAATTCCAGAATATATATATATATATATATATTATGTTGAATAAAATACAGTATTTATTTACCCTATCATCACCACTCATTGTCCTTCGAGTATTTTTCCCAAAATACTTAGTGATACCAACATGCGTCGATACCCCTCTCACACGACCTGGATGCTCTGCTTTGCCGATTGCCCTAGCAAGAATGTCATCGCGTCCTTCAGGCTTCCATTTTCCTTCTTGTACCTCTTTCTCACAGATTTTCTACATACACATAAAACCATTATGCAACTAAATTATTGAAACTCACAATTATATAACCGACCACCAGTGGTAGGAGTGACACATCTATTCAAACTTACCATTTTCTCTTTGACGGCCTTATCATATAGAGTTTCTAACTTTTCATTCTTAGGAGTGTGACCGGCCACCCAAGCGTCGTGGCGATTGACAGTTTCAAGCTTCTTCTTAATCAATATATAACCACCTCTGGAGCCATGAAAGACACTCTTTTTTTTTAAAATGTTCTCTTGGTTCTGCCTACTCATAGTCTTCATAAAATGAATTGTATCGAGTAATGTAAGCATATTTCATTACTTATTAAGTGATTAATTATAAAGTGATCCCAATGAGTCGCAGATAAATTACCTTAAACTTGTCAGACTACCTATAAGCAATAAAGTTAAGCCAATCTTGCTGGCTGACAAACCGATACTTCTTCTTTGGTGGTTTTTTGTTTATCTCCCCGGTCTTCTTGTCGAACAAGTGGTTCTGAGCAACCTTTAACTTCCATGCTCTGAATAAATCCCCTATCTTTCTTTTTAGGTAACCATCATTTTTTGGGGGGACAGTGTAAGCGGCCTACATATGTGGTGAGCATATTTGGTTAGTTTCGGCTAATAGCACATATCGAATACTAAGATAATTTCATCTCACTGCATTTATTATTATATATACATACCTTTATTCTCCCCCATTGCTTTTCCTCCCGGTCTTGACTCAACTGATTTATATGCGGCAAACCGAGAGGCACATACTCTCTTACACAATAACCAATCCAACTCGCGAAATTTGCAGCAAAGGTACCATCTGGGAGCCCCGTTAATGGATCCCATTCAAGTTTATTAGGTTACCCTCTCTTTATTGCTTCTAGCGAAACCCTATGGGTCCTTCGCCCAGTATCCGATTCCAAATTATTCTTATCACCTGAATCTTCTTCGTTTGACCTTTTCCCATCATTTCTTTTCTGCTTTTCATCCATATCTAAACCAGAAATTAACAAACTACTAACTTTAACCATTAAGTCGACATAGCAGGAGCACCGCCTCAAGTAAATGATCACACAGTATACCTAAAAATATAGATTTGTTTAACATACAATATACTTAAAATAATAGATGTTGTTTACCACACAATAAACCTAATATAATTAGGGGATAATATCACAACTAAGAAAATAAAGACATTAAGTTAATGAGACGAAGGAGTAGGGTTTATTATTACTTCTTCAAAGAGGAGAAGCCGACCCCGGTATGGCGATGACGGAGGGGACGGCAGAGGCAATGGGGATGGCAACGGCAGAGGCGATGACGATTGCAAAGACGACGGCGATGGAGAATAGTAGTGGTTCTAGGGAAACTCAGTAGTTGGAGGGTTTTAAGTGGGCGAGAAGAAGGTTTGACTTGTGTGATGTTTGAATATTTGATTGAAACTAGTAAACACGGGTTAAGCGAAACCGTATTCTGTATTTTGCAATATGACCACGGCTGACTATAACCGTAATTGTTTTCATTATATTTCATCGGTTGGTGCCTAACCGTTGTCATTTATCTTTCATTGTGTCAAGTTTTTCCCGCAAAAAAAAAGCATCTTCCATATTTGGTAATCCATATTAAGTTAGTACAAACTTCTTTCCTCAATTAGGCAACTGGGATAGCAAGTGGGGAAAATGGAAATTCAAAACTAAATTATACACAACCCAATGTAACTTCTTTCCTCAATTAGTTTCCTAAATACAACCCAATGAGCAATTAATAAACATACATTAATCAAATGACCCAAAATACACTACATCATGGACAATATTTCTTCCCATTAATAATGATGGTGTAGGAGTCTATTTCAACTCTGGTCTTTTCCTCCAAATCCGACATCACTTTCGATGACCTAAACCACCATTGGCGCTAAGCTTTTGTTGCTTCACTCACGGTAGATGCATACCAATCGAATCTGGGTACTATATACCCCACCATCAAATCCTCAGAAGAACCAATTTCGAAAGTCGATGAATTCTCATCTGTACCTTCAAGAATTATATGTTTAGGGGGGAACTTAATGAAATGGAAAGGACATTATTCCTTTAACCTTTCTCGTAACACATCAATTTTCTTCTCGCTTTCAATATAGCTCGGTTTACGCCGCAATTCCCTTATACTTTTATTTTCTGCTTCTTCTGACAACTTACGATTCTTCTACACCCATGAACTCACAATATTTGTACCTTGGTTAACGACCATAATTTTGGAACAAAATTAAAATTATAGAATCACCCACCAATATATAATGCAGTGTTGATTCAAACCCACCAATAATGCAACGTTGATTCAATAAAAAATAATTGAACCGTCTGTGCATTGGTCAAATCAAGAATAATGAGAAATATTAGCCACTGGCACACGGCTTAAAAAATACCGTACGGTCAAACAATTAATTATTTTTTAATATAATGAGTCGTATGGTCATATCTTACATTTATTTATTTTTTTAATATATTGAGTCGTATGGTCAAACAATTAATAAACGGGGCACGTTGAAGTTAGAACGTCACGATTGATAACGGTTGTAGATGAACCGTTGTTAATGAACAAATTTACAATGGTTGTAGTTGTAGGTTAACCATTGTTAATGAAAAAATTTACAACGGTTGTAGGTGAACCGTTGTTGATGAACCAATTGACAACGGTTGCAGGTGAATCGTTGTTGATGAGTATTACGTAGAAGCAATCTGGATCTTGATTACTGACTGATCTATGGAGTTCAAAAAATGGAAGCAAATCAACAAGCATAACTTAACACTTTCAAAATGATCATTTCATTTAATTTTAAACCAAATACATTTTAGCATTTATCAGAAATCAAAAGATGTATAATAAGCCGGAACAACTCCGGTTAAGCGTAAAAAACGCTTCTCAACCTGCCACCAATCACGCCACTCTGGTATACCACTAACTTCCGAGTCATTGGCTTCATATTTTGCAATAACAGATTGAATATATGCAAGGACACGACTTGCATGTGGAGATAATGTTGGAAGAGTACAACTCAACATATCTCTGGCTGCAGCCAAGTTGCGAGTAACAGGCCGACGAGGGTATGAAGATGATGATGATGATGATGATGAGGCTTTGTTGACAAGTCGGACTGCTTCACGCCTCTTAATCCAATAATTCCGTTGATGTTCAAGGGATGCTTTGATTAATGGGTATTGATCGGCGGGAAACCCGGCGAGAACCTTCCCATCATCTTCAATCGTTTGTGTAAGTCATTCTTCATTGTTGATAAAATTAGGGTTCATTGTCCTGTTGTTTCAAATGTTTGTAATGAGGATGAAATATTGTGATTTGATTAATGAATGTTAGTAAATGATGCTTTAACATAATAGTAACATTTATAAGTTTTTTCAAAACCGTTGGTAATTAATTTAATGTAAAAGTTGACTTATTAACAAATATTTTAAACCTACGTAACTTGCAATAAATAAATAGAAAATAAAATACACTACCATGCATATATTATTCAAGAAAAACACATACATAACAAGAAATTAAAAAACGCGCGGTTTTAAAACCATTAATTAGAATAATAATAATAATTAATTAACATAATCATCTTGTAATTCCCCTGCGATTGCGATAAATATTGGGAATTCAATATGTGGATTATTAAGAGGCACTTGTTCTGCCTCCCATGAACGAGGCACAATGTCAATATAGTGCCGATATATTCTTAATAGATAAATGTCACAATCGGTTGCAATCCATAAATATTGCGCTTGTAACACATCATCCTTATAATAATTTTTCTCCCAGCATCATGATCCTCGTATCTTGCCTGGAGTTTTCTCGCTTGACGAAAAGATTTCAGCTTCTTCCCAAAACCTTCAAACTCGATCATTGTGTAACCAAGAAAACCATGAACTTTAGTCCAAGCTGGGTGGACCTTTTTAACGTTCGTATAACCACCTTGGCGAAGCATATCTCTCATCCAAGTAAAACTTCTCGAAAAAGCCTTACCATTGTCATCATATTTCATTGGAAGGTTGTGTATAATACACGTAATAGGTTGGACATAGCGCGTATTTGATTGTGATTCGGCGGTTGTAGAAGACGACGACGACATGGTGATCGAAGTGTAATATTTTTAATTAAATTATAGGCTATGATTAATTGAACGTTGAAATGGTGAATATGGTTAATTGATCAAATTATAAGTGATATTTATAGAAAATATGTATGCATGTGTCGATATAGTAATGGACGGATAATAAATAATGGTCAAACAAAACAATGCATACAACGGTTCATTATTTATCATACATGCATCGGTTGAATATTTTACATTGAAAAAAGTATATAACGGTTATTTTTCACCCGTAAATGATAAATGACAACGGGTACAGAGGAACCGTTATATCATAATAGCAAATGATAACGGTTACAAGAAACCCGTAGCTATAACATAACAACGGGTACCAAAAACCGTTGCTAGTGTTAATTTATTAACGGTTTTCGAAACGCCGTTTTCTTAAACTGGTAACGGTTGTCTAACAACCGTTTATAAGGGTGATTATATAACGATTTTATGGAAACCGTTAAACGTTTTTGATAACGGTTTGTTAAACAACCGTTGTCACATTATAATAAGAACGGTTTTCGACGGAAACCGTTATTCTTATTAGCGCGGTCTAGATTTCCACCAATATTTTGAAAACCGTAATCTAAGTGTCATTATTAAATGCATTAAACCGTTGTGATAGGCTTCTTATTGATGGTCCGATTTGATGTAGTGAATTGCAAGAAATAGTTCCGGAATTTTTGTGTCCCAACGCAAGCATGCCCTCGACATACTCACGGAAACGGGGCTCCTAGGTGCAAAACCCGCACACATCCCTATGGAACCGAATCATAAATTGGCCCTCTCAACGGCTCCTCCTTTACACGATGCACAACCCTATTGCCGTCTTGTGGGTCGCTTGGTCTATCTATCTATTACCCGATCGGAGCTTATTTATTCCGTTCATATACTGGCTCAATTTATGCATGATCCGACCAAGGATCGTTGGGCAGCCGCACTCCAAGTTGTTCGGTATCTTAAAGGCTCTCCGGGTCAAGGTATTTTACTACGCTCCGACTCTGATCTTCGTCTACACGCATACTGTGATTTGGATTATGCTACATGCCCCGCAAGCCGACATTCGCTATCCGCATTTATTGTCTATCTCGGCTCGTTCACTGTTTCGTGGAAAACAAAGAAACAATCGACTGTATCCCGCTCATCCACCGAAGCCGAGTATCGTGCTATAGCCCATACGACATGTGAACTCAAATGGCTCAAAGGCCTCATTAACTTCGTGGGCATCCCACACGTCGAGCCTATTCAATTGCATTGCGACAATCAATCTGCTTTTCACATTGCCAACAATCCGGTCTTCCATGAACGGACCAAACATATTGAAGTTGATTGTCACTTCATTCGGGATGAAATACAAAAAGGCACAATCGCTACTAAATACGTGCATACAAAATCCCAGCTCGCAGACATATTTACAAAGGCACTCGGGCGCATTCCTTTTGACGAGCTTCTATCCAAGTTGGGCATTTCGAAGCTACACGCTCCAACTTGAGGGGGGTAATAGCAACTCATATCTCCACCCATAGCTCTCTCCCTCAATCATGGGATTTGCCATGATACACCTTGTTAGGGCCAAAATTACCGTATTTTGCCTAGGCTACGTGGCACGAGATAAGTGGGTAATTCATGAGCAATGGACCCATTACATACATGGGGAGTCGGGCCCATGGACCGAGCCAGGGAGGCAGGCCTGGAAGCAGGATAATCCGGAGAAGGACAGCATGTGAAGAAGAGTTCAGCTTGGACTAAGATATTAATAAGATCCCAGGTAAGACAAGGAAATCCCAATTATTGTCATATTCTGAATAAGGAAAGTCCAAGTTGTTACCAAACTCTACCTTGAGGAACAAGATAATTAAGTGGGAAGCCATAATAAACCCACTAGGATTTATTCACTATAAATACAAGGAAGATAAACAAGAGAAGGGATCCATCATTCACCCTACGACAAATAATACCAAGTCTCCACCCAAAAGACGACGTACAACTAGAGAAATGTAATCAAACCCGTGCCGCCATCATTGATCTGACCATAAACTCACGTACAACTTGGAAGAGCTAGTAAGCAAGCTGCTGCATTGTGAAACCAATAACAAACAACCAAGTATCATCATTACCTTGCCATAGCAAATACAAACCCACGTATTACCCCCAGAACGTCCAACATCAATCTCCTTAAGTTCGAATAGGCGTCAGTCCGTTATTGAGGAGAGTTCATTCATTGTATATTGTACTCGTACTCCGATTATCATATAGTGGAATATTGGCGGGATTCCGACTCCCCCCGCGGTAGTTTCCTACGTCGGATTTTTCGCGTCACCAAAATCTCTTGTGTCATTATTGCCTTATTTTGTCCTTTACTTTACTTACATCGTTACTCCGTCTTAATTACATACATATTCCGTCACAAATCACATATAATTTAACCCCCCGATACACACCTTCCGCTAATAAGATATATTATAGATGTTGAATTATATTTTCCGTAAATAGTTAGACGTACATCTTGTATATATATAGCTAGCAATGTAATGATGTAAACCACGAATGAATTCTATGCAAATACAATTACTTATCATATATTCCTATTTCTAACAGATCAATTTTTGGCATGGAAATATGAAAGCAGACAGCAGTACAGTAGATAGCTTTTTTTTTTTTTTTTTTTTCAGTATGGCGCCTCTTAGATCGCGAAGTACCGATTAGACGCTGTATTTCCGAACGTATTTTTCGTCGTGGGTCTTTTGGTAAACAACTTCTATGTATGTTCTATGTATTTCTTACATAGAAGTAAAGTTGCGCACTTACGAGCCCCTTATTCGTGAGATGAGATTAATGTTTGTTTTTTTTTTTTTTTTGTGGTGGTGGTGGTAGGTGGAGTAAAATGTTATGCATGATGGTAACTTTTGATGGCTTAACCTACCTGTTTTACTACATATATTTGGCTACTCTAGTAAGTCACTAAATCATTGGATAGCACTGGAGTATTCTGATTAGTGAGGTACCTACTAGAGTATATTTTACATAATAAGGAAAAGAGTAAATAGTTTACCCGAGGGTAACCGGGTTTGATGCATACAAATGTTTCTCATGAAGAAACTTATGTTAATCAAGTACTAATTTACAAAATAAGTCGAACAATATCTCTAATATCAATAGTAGAATGATGTAAGGCGTTGATGTCACGCTCTTGCAAATGAAAAAACCCGAACTTTGTAGGGGTTTATTCATTAAGTTGCCGTTAGTATGTCCATTGTCAATTTTTTTTCCTGGAATTACATTGTGGTCAGAAATGTTTAATACCCTCGAGACCTCGTGGGTTGAATACTGTCAAATGGTGACGACGACTGAGGAAGGTAGTTTAGTTGTTCTTGTTCCTCTACTCTTGTTTTTTGAAAAGTAAGCAGGATTTATTGGAAGAAGCAATATCAGTAATAGCAGTTAGTATACTTCTGGTTCACATTGTAAGCAAGAGGGTTCACTTTTAGGTGACCTAGTTAACGATATTGCTCATCTAATGTTTTTAAGGTTTTAATGAGTCCATAATTAGTGGGTGCAACTGAAACTTTGCTTATTGCATCATCATTATTACCTACTACCAACTCCTATATTTTTTTCTCAAAGCGTTTTGCTCGTGACGGGCTAATCTCGTCACAAGCTGAAAACCTCTCACAAAAAGGGAAAGGGGATAAGGTGGGGCACCCCCATGTGCTTCCCAACTCACTTCTCATGGGTATTTTGTGAGAAGAAATTCCGTCACAAGCTGAAGACTTCTCACAAAAAGGGAGAGGGGACAAGGTGGGACACCCCAGTGTGCTTCTCAACTCACTTCTCATGGGTATTTTGTGAGAAGAAATAGTATCCGTCACAAGCTTGTGACGAATATCGCCGTTTTTAATGAGATTTTGTGATTTTTTCTACATTATGATTTGATATCTTTGATTAATATGGTTTAACATTCCTTAGCTTGAGGACTTTATCTTCTATGGTTTCATGTTCTATGACTGACGTCTTTAGCTTAGTGGTTAAGGCGGAAGTTGTTAGTAACTGAAGTTGTTTTAGCTTAGTGATTAAGGCGGAATGCACTAAGGCGGAAGTATTGTGAATAATAGGTCCCAAGTCCTAGCCCTGACAAAAATGACTCAACCCAAGATTGACCCGTAACCCGAATTAACCCAATCAATATAACTTGATCGAATGTTTATTGTTCTACATAGTTCATTATCCCTAAAAAACTTGGTAATAACCGACCCGAAATTGACCGGAGCTTGAATTGACCCGGCTTGACCTGATCTGCTTTGAATTCTGTTAAATTTGTAGATGACCCGTTTCCCAGGTCTCCCAATTCCCCTTAGAATTTTAAATTATAATGCCTGTATGACTCATTTGAGTAATTGTCATCTATATTGGCATTTATACTTCATGGTTAGAAAAGTATGTAAAAGTATGTAATCATTTCACTCAAGTAGCCTAGGGGATAGTTTTGTTTATTTTTTTATTTAGTTTTTTTTGTTGGAAAACTAAAAACTAAAAATGAGGCTTAATGCGTGAAATAGTATTAATCTCAATTTTCCCCAAATTCATGATCAAAGGGAACTTGTATTAAGCCTAAAGTCAATTTCAGAATGTGGTGGGCAATGGACAATTTTCTTATTTCCTTGATAATTTCCTGCATAATCCCCCCTTAATTTCCTATATAATTTCGAAATAGGTAGACAATGTCTCATAATTTTTTGCATGCACAAACTATATGATCAACTTTCAATGGATTTTTAAATTTGTAGCATGGATTGTTCCTTCTGAAACCAGACAAAAGCATAATTCATCTCAGTCGACCCTAAGTTATTTTGAGATCAACGTCTAGATATTGTTGCCCTGGGTCATTGGGTGATTAGTCTATATTAATAAATCAAAATTCTATAACCTGTATCCTATTTATAACAAGTTTTGTATTAAACATTTTCCTCAGCTAGCCGCTCATTTCTAAATGCGATATTGGGGTTTGTTTACCTTAAACCTTCTTTTTTTTGAGTAGTTAAAGCACGTCCTGAACGGATCCTTTGAATTATCTATTATTTAGATTTCCTCCGCTAATTTAATAAATTTTATTTTAGGTCGGGCCAATTCGGGTATCTAAATTATTTGGGTTAGTTCGGCTCGGTTTGGGTCATTTTGGGTTTGCGGGTCTGTTTCGGGTTTGTTGGTCAGGTTGTTTCGGGTAAAGCGGATCGGGTAATTTCGGGTCGGGTCATTTTCGGGTCAGTGATTAAGAAGGAAAAAGGCATTTCAAGTCTTTTGGGCCCAATTAAAATTATGTTTTGTCGGGTCATTTTCGGGTTGGGTAGTTTCGGCTCGGGTCATTTCGAGTCGGGTTAATACGGGTCTATGAAAGCTCGGGTCATTTTCGGGCCGGGTCGGGTTAATTCGGGTTTCAGGTGTCATTCGGGTGCGGCAGTTTGGGTCAGTTTCGGGTCTCAGGTCAGCCTTTTCAGATTGGGTCAATCAAATCGGGTTAATTTTACCAGGTCTAAATTCACAGAATCCCCATTTTGAAAAAAGAAAAAAAAAATACCCAAAATGAAGAATATCATAAGAAGAAAATAAAAATTGACTCCGGAAACGAACAAAGTGCTGGGCTTGCTTCATTTTGAGCCCTACTGTTGTTCCTGGCCATTAATTGGCACAATACTATATCCTATCCCTTGAGGCCTCAAAATAACACCACCAATCTTATCTTTATAAATACCAAAATATTTAAAGCAACATCATTCATCCATGTCATAATACACAAGTTTATTTTTTATTTTTTATTTGTTTACAAAAAAGCAGTAATGGTGGACCCCATTACTTCACATTCAATTAATTTATTTGTGATTTATGTTGTTTATTGTTTGCTTACCTCAGTTTTATAAACAAAAAATTTGTACGTAAATAATACAATGATGAAATTATGCAATAGAAAATAATATACAGTCAAAAGTTTAATTACAATAATTATCAAAACTAAATATAATTACAATAATTGGTTAAAGTAAATAATATTACAACAATTGATAAAATCACATTTTTATTAATAAATATTATTAAATATGAAATACTAAATACAACTATCAATTTACTAATAAATAAAAATATTAAGATAAATAATTCAGTTTAACAAAAATATATCAAAATTGGACATATCACTAATTATCTCATTTATTAGAATTATTAGATACCTGAAATTTTTTTAAAAAAAAACAATTAGTAAAATCAGAAGCATATGAATAAATAGAGATGCTTAGAATTATATAGATGTTATACTTAACAAAGAAGCATATGAATAAATATAACGTACATTACATATATTTTTAAAGATTTTTATAATAATAATGTTTTAAAAGCAACTACGCGCAAAATTGCGCGGGTTAAAACTAGTTCTCATTGAAGACGGACACTTTTCATCACAAGCTGAAAACAGGCTAAATGTCGTTATTTTAACGACAAAATGTGACCATTTTAATGACAAATTATTATAGCTTAAAAAATTATTCTGGTAACTTTTTAGGTAAAACTAGTATAGAGCCCGTGCAAATGCACGGTATTTTAGATTGTCATGTGTAGAGAACATAACAATTAGAACTAATAATCATATATAAATGAACTTGTGAATTTTATTTTTAACTATCTATAATTGTTAATGTGTAAAAATACTAAGAATCTAAATAGAGTGAATTTTACATTTTTACTCAGAATAAGTTCATGATTAAAAAAATAAGATTTTTAGTTTAATTACAAAAACTTATGCCTATTTTTACGCATTTGAAGCATATAACTATTTTTGTAATTTTTGTTATTTTTGTTACAACATACGAAGTAACAATTTGAACGTACTAAAAAATTTAAAAAATCAAAAAAGTGAAAAGTACACACTGATGATTTTAATAATATGAGTACAATCTGCATATGTTTAAATATAATATTTACGATATTTAAAATACATATATTGAACTAATGAGAAAATAATGAATAAAATACATTTGACCCAACTATAAAAGCTGCAGTGTTTAATGAGATACTGTGACACATAAAGTCCATATATTAGGTCCAATACATATCTAGATAAAGTTAGGCCCAATTTCTAGCTAAAAACATTTAGGCGGGAAAATTTTCAGTTTTCTTATTCTTTTAGTATAAGGAGGATGGTTACATTTTCGTCTTAAATTGATCACATTTTACCCCGTCTTCAGCTTGTGACGAAATGTACCTGTCACAAGCAAGACGCTTTGAAATAACAATTACACCCAATCAATTAATCTATCGGTTGCACATAAAAAGTTATTGTAAAACCGTTGGTTATTTTCGTCTTAAATTGGTCAAGTGTGTACACCATCATTTAGCTATACACAAAATCTCATTTGTGACGGCACGTATCCGTCACTTTGGAGTGACGGATACCATTTTCCCTCACAAATAACCCAAATAGAGGAGAGAGGGAAGCACATGGGGGTGCTCCCACCTTGTTCCCCCATCCGTTTTGTGAGTGACATTATCCGTTACTTGCTCCGACCCGTCTTCAGCAAGACTAATTGTTAGCTATAAATGTAGAGATTGCTTTAGGAATTAGGATAGCCTTTACTTTATACGGAAAGATCAAGTGTGTACACCATCATTTTGCTATAAATTTATATTACGGCTAGGGTTCTAAACGAGTTCGATCAAACTTGCACAATGCACATGATCAAATGTTGTTATGTGTGGTGGTTGCTCACCTCATCCCTTAACCATGAGGCCAGGGATTCGATCTCTGTCAATGGGAATGGAGCAAACTCTTTGGCCAGCCGTTTACCTCTTCGTGAGAGCACGCGCGGCGAGGGAATTATACACTGTTGTCGACGGTGGACACCCCGGTTTACACAAAAAAAAAATGATGTTATGTGTCAGTTCTCGCTTTAAAAGAAGACATTTTAGTAGATAAAATACTTAGAAATCTCGATGTTAATTGTAGAAGGTGATAATTTATGTGTTATCAACTCAATCTATAGTACTTGGCAAATTCCTTGAGAAATTTCTAGTATTATCAAAGATGTAAAATTAGATTTTCAGTTCTTTGATGAAGTGATGATTAAGCATTGCTTTTGCGAAGCTAACAAAGTTGGCGACTTTATGGTTTCTATTGGACATTCATGTCCAACTCTTTCGAAGTGGTTTGAAAGCCGCTGATTTCAACTTACCTCTATCATTCGAAAGGATGAAATAGATTGGTCCTACCTTAGAGGATCAATCTAGTTTTCTTACCTTTTCAAAAAAAAAATGTTGTTATGTGTCATTTCACTTGTAAAATTGGAGATATACGGAATATTAAAATATATTCAGAGGCACCCCCTTATGATGGCGTCAAAGAGCACACGAGTAATGTTATCTAGAGGATACGTAAGAAGTAAATTTAGTCCTGAAAAAGAATTGTTATAAAAATGGCACAAATTCTTATTTATAACGAATAAATTTCGACAAAAGTTTAGGACACAAAATAAGGGGTTTGCTATATTTTCCCCCTAATTTTACTCATTTCACCCCTAACATATTACCTTATTGCCCTTGAGTTTTTAAAATTCTTTTATAACACTACGTCCTTGTTTTTTTTTTTTTCTCATTTTCGAATTTCGATTTCAATATTTAATAAACCCGCTTCAAAAATTTCAAAACCGCTTATAAAAAATAAAAACAGCTTGAAAAAAATAAAAACCCCACATATCACTTTTCATTTTTTGTTCATATTTTAGTAATGTTGATTTTCATATATTAATAAACGATACTCCTTCCTATTCTCTAACATTTTTGACATTTCCTAAAACAACAAATTCACAAGAATGTTCCACTTTTGTGGTTATAATAACTTGTGACCCTATATTTGCTCTCTTAATTTTTTTTTACATCCACCTATCATCGTACGCTAAATTTTACCACAAAACAAATTTGGAAGATCATTGTGAATACAAGGGAGTAATTAATAACAACGATAATTAATAACCAAAAACGATTAAACTTAAAACAAAATTGACGATTAGAAAAGAACAGAATTTCAAACGGCCATAACTTTATATGCTCAAGTGTTCGATTTTGACGATTTTTTTTTTTTCAAATCGCATAACTTTTCGAGACGAAAACAGTGGTAAAAAAATTGCAAAGTGGCCCGTTCGTGTGAAAAACACGAACTGGTCTGGGCTATTTCATGTGATTTACATGAACCAGCCTAGGCCAGTTCGTGTAATCCACATGAACTGGCCTAGACCCATTCGTGTGATTTACATGAACTGGCCTAGGCTGGTTCGTGTAAATCACATGAACCGGTCCAGACTGATTCGCGTAAATCACATGAACCGGCCCAGGCCAGTTCGTGTTTTTCATATGAATGGGCCACTTTTCAATTTTTTTACCATTGTGTTCGTCTCGAAGAGTTGTGCGATTTGAAAAAAAAATTCGTCAAAATTGGACACCCGAGCATAAAGTTATGGGCAATTAAAGGTTTTCGCTCTTAATAGTCAATTTTTATCCAATTTAAATCGTCATTATTTATCGTTTATGTTATCAAACATCGTCTCTAATATAGGCAAAAAGTTCATAATTCGTTACTTCAATATTATTTTTTTGTTAATTCATCGGTAATTAATACGATAATTCATATCTAATTTAAGTTTCCTTCACTTATTTTCGATTAATCGGTGCAAAATAATGTTAGAAATACATTATAGAGAGAAGGGCAAAGTTAGAAAATTAAAATGAAAAATAGGGACGGAATGAGTAATATAGGGGCGGAATATAACAATTTTGTAAAATAAAAAGGTAAGTGAAAGCAATTAATGTATTATACAACTGGTTGTATATACAACTTATTTAATGTAGTTGAGTTTTGTCATAAAGTTATTGAGCTCTACAACAAAATTATCGAATTATGATACAGAGCTATTGAGCTTAACAAAATAATTATTAAGCTCAATAACTTTATAAAATAGCTCAATAACTTTGTTTAAGAACTCAACAACATTAAGACGGTTGTACAATGTTATAATACAATTGGCTGTAGGATAGTGAAAGGGGCAACTGGGAGGATAAGTGAGAGAATTGTGTTGTTGTTAGAGTCCACAAGGGAGCAAGTTGTAGAGCAAGACGGAAAATATATCGATGTCAAGCTGCAAAGTGCAAACAAACAAAGCTTATCGAGTACCATGAGATGGCAAGGGGTGTTAAGACTATTGTCCAAGCAAGCAAGGTCATTGGCTGGATCGTGAACTTATTGAGTCACTTTAAATTAGGATTAAGGGGATGATTTTATTGACTTTGAAATACTCAAGGTTAATTGATGATCTTTAGTTGTGTTGATGACCTTGTTGGAGACTCGTTACATGACACTCTCCCATTGGCCGAAAATAAGAAAAAAGGACAACCGTCAAAACAAAGGGAAGATGACCTTTGCTTGAGTGTGGTGACCCGGTAGGTGACACTCTCTCATTGGCTGGAAAGTGGAAAATGATTGGGTTGCTGACCTAGGTCGTGACCTTCTCCTTGGGAGGGTGAAAGTGGGTCAAGATAATTAATGTGTGATTAAGAGGAAAAATATTGGTGACCCGATTAACTCGACCGTCTTCTTGGGAATGGTCTAAGGATCATCTGTCCTATCTTTGTGTTTCATTTTGTGTCTCACTCCATATACGTATTGACATATCACATTAACATATTTATTGTATATCCTATTGGTCCCGGTCAATTATTATCTTTTGCTTTTGGCACAACATTCAATAATACAAATCTAGTTTATGCAATACTCTCTTTCCTCCAGAATTTATCACTTTTATTATCCGATGCTGAGACGAAATGTAGAGCAGATCCTCTGTCTCATTTCATGTTCAATCTTGTGTCCCATCACCTCTCATAATGATACATTAGCACTTTGATATATAATATTACCATTTCTATTATTTCAAGTGTGATGTGAAATCTTAAGGGAATAAGAAACAAGATGAGACATAAAAGTGGGACAGGTGATTTAAATCAGACGAAATGGGGGTTGTAATTATACCTGGCAAAATCAACCTGACTCGATTGACCCGACCCGAAAAAGCTGACCCGAGACCCGAAATTGACTTGAACTGCTGCACCCGAATGACACCCGAAACCTGAATTAACCCGACCCGACCCGAAAATGACCCGAGCTTTCATAAACCCGTATTAACCCGACTCGAAATGACCCGACCCGAAACTATCCAACCCGAAAATGACCCGACAAAACATAACTTTAATTGGCCCCAAAAGACTTAAAATGCTTTTTTCCTTCTTAATCATTGACCCGAAAATGACTCGACCCGAAATGACCCAATCCTCTTGACCCAAAACAACCCGACCAATAAATCCAAACCAGACCCGTAAACCCGAAATGACCCGACCCGACTCGAACTAACCCGAATATTTTAGAAACGCGAAATGACCCAACCCAAATTAACCTGACCAAAACCCAATGTTGACCCGATTTGCCAGGTCTGGTACTTGTAATAGTGGAACGGGAATTAATAAGTTACAAGTATAAAAGGGGTTCGTTAGGTGCAAATGCAACTGTCATGTCAACATCTATAACAAAACTCTATCTCAAATTTGTGAGACATACATCATCATTCATTGACAAAAAGAATGACACATTCAGATTTATCATAACTTTATTTTAAGATTTGAAAATTAACACTTCAAATTCTTTTTTTTGGGTAAAATATAAGTATATTAAGAGCATAAACGTCACCATACATCAAGAAGAACGGTGGTCAGGTGATCCAACCCGAACTTCTTAAACCAGACTATTAGAGGCCCACAAAACCAGCCCAAAATAAAAAACCATGATCAACTAGACAAATCAGACATGCCCAATTTGTAGCTGATCAACAAAAATCAGGTAACAACAACAACTTTACTCATTTTCGTCCCAACCTCTCATCTGCTCCTTCTATGAGTCAATCAGCTGCGATCTCTCAACCTCTCTATCAGATCTCTGTCTCGAACTCCCACTTGCTCAGGGAAGCTCAAGGTACGATTTTCTACTTCTTTAATAATCGTATTCGCAACTTTCGCTGGGTTGAGGAGAACTAAATCATGCTTACACAGATTCCGCTGCCTCCAAATGGAATAGATACAGGTGTTAAACAAGGCGTTGATAATTTCTTTTCTCATCCCAGTACCAATCAAGCGTCTTCTCCATTCTGTGGGAGTGTCTGGTGGAATGTCCTCTCCAATCCGATCGCCAATGAGGGAGATAATTCTGGAGCACTACGCCAAATAATCGGTGCAACAACGGTTAGATAAGGTGATATACCGTTGTAACACAAAATACGGAACCGTTATTGCATCGACCGTTGTTATTTTGTGACCACGGTTGTTTAAAAGGCGGAATCATTATGAAATGTTAACGGGTTCAGATAACCATAATACAATATTAAGAACGGTTCAAAAACCATTGTCTATAATATTGAAACCGTGGTAGTATTAGTCTGAATGCTCTACGGAAACCTATGACAACGGTTTTACTGAAACACAACCATTGTGAAATAGTAATAATGACAACGGTTTATGCTTATTAAACCGTTTTAAATGTCATGAATTCGACAACGGTTTGTGATTTTTAAACCGTTATATTATGGATGACTATGTCAACGAGTTTCTATTTAAATGTGACAGTTTTCAATAGATTTATTGACCACGGTTTTATTTTTAACCGTGATCGATTTTATAAATATTTTTTTAAAAAAATTATTTTAGCAGGTTCCAGCAGCTGCTGAAATGCTAATTTTTGCAGTAGCAGGTTCTGCTAAGATGCTACTGAAAATAGCATTTCAAAGATTCATTGCAAAATTTCAATTTACGCAACATCGAATATTACACAAATTGATCAATTCAACCCAGCATCAAAATATTATAAACAGGGTGACCAAAACTAAAAATCCAGCATCAAAATATTCAACCCAGCATCAAAATATTATACACAGAATAGATACACACATTCATAATGAGCGAACTATTGACACTCCGGTAATGAAAAAAAATAAGTGGCCCACTTATTTCTCATGTCGTCGAGGTCTTCCTTCGAATATGTTGGGTCTTTGTTGTTGATTGTAGGTGGGAAGTACAAATCAAAATATAAATCAAAATAGAAAGAATAAGTGAAATATTACACAGAATTAAACCCAAGTTACGTTTGAAATAGTTATTAAAATACACTAACCGGTGAAGGTATGTCGATATACTTTCGGGTGATAATCTCCCACATGGACCGACAACGAAAAAAGCGCGATCGTTCTTTGCCTGGTTTTTGTATAGGAGACTATTAATCACATACAAATAAGCTAAATTAGATCAACATCTCGCATAAACATAAATTAAATGATAGGACTAATTATTAAGAATACACTTACGTTTATCCTAACAAAAGTTGGACTTGATGCTCCCATTATTTGAAACACCCTAATTCATAAATATATACAGAAAATTATAATTAGCATTTGGCTCAGTAATACTGATGGGACATTAAAAGGATCCTAGTCTTGAAAGGTCATACAATAACAATTGACATTATAATGTAAGGTCAGAAACTTACTCGAGTCATCATCTTTACAAATTTATCGGTGGGAGAATGTCCGCAAGAGTCAATCCAAGACACTATGCCTTTTTTCACACGATTCACAGTTAGCGACCAATGCTTGCTATGAAATATTGAAAATTGAACTGTTAGTTCATATACATGAATGTAAGCGTGTGTTAATAAATGAAAGAATCATGATTCATTATAATAAACTACTATACATACTGATTCTCATTGTATGGGGCAAACCATAGGCTTTTGGGCATCATCAACCGTTCAACAATTTTCTTGTTGTACTCTTCGTATATGTATCCAACGGACTTATGAGAGAACAATTCAGTTGCCACGAATTCGTAGTCATGAGAAACATAGTTCCTCTTAGCCATGTGTGTACACAGGTACCTATTACGTCAAATGGAACGAAGAATGTTATTTTCATTGTTAAATAAACATCACTATTCGTAAAACCAAATGCCTAGTTTTAATTAAAAAACTTACTTAATCCAAATTCCAATGTGCATAGTATCTAACTCGTCAAGGTCGAGAAACTGACACAGTGATTCCCCATCCATATAAATAACGAAACCGAAACCCATAACATCCTCTGCGATGTCAATCATGAGTACCCCCGACAGCTAGCATCCTTTCAGCCAGCTGGTGCAAAGCTACGAACGCTGGAGTACTCAATTTTTGCTTATAATCATCGGTCTGATATTTATCTTTAAGAGGAACAACAACGTTGGGTGTTCGTACAACCCCGGTCTACAATTTAGAAAAATAAAATATATACATTATACGAGACGTCATATATAATTTAAATAACCAAAAAAAAGGGAACACTCACAATATATTCTTCAAATTATCAATACCTCTTGAATATTGGGTGGAGAGGCAGTCGAATCAGTGACTTTGGGTGTTGACGTAGTAGTCCTAATTTCAGCCATAATGGCTTCGTGTAACTCCTGAAAATGTAAAAATACAAATACTTACTATATCTCAGATAAGGTTACCCTAGTAAATTTAAAGGCGTTCATTATATAAAATGCGTTCGCTTTAACACAACTACCCCGGAGATGTCAACAGTAATGAATTCTTCTGGCCATTGCAAAATAGAACCCACGGCATCTTGCAAAAGCCAATTTTCACTACATGGTACTATTAGAATACCATACTTCTCCAGAGATAGCTCGGTCACTTCCACTTCCCTCCATCCCTCACGGGTGGCAATGCCTTCAACCTCAACTCTCCTAGCAACAGCAGTTCTGCTCGATGCCACTGTAGAGGTTTGGTAGTAAAGAACACAAGGCTTCTTGCAAACGACCTTCACATTTTTAATTAATTAGTATATATACATGCACTACTTTAAATAATAAAGTTAATTAATTAGTATATATACAGAAATTATAAACTAGTCGTAGTAGCAAATACCTCGTCAAAACCCGGAATTGAGGATGATAAGAACGTGTCTTCGGCTCCCACCTCCACGTCCTTCTCCCATGCCTTCATGGATTCCTCTTCAGCTCCCCCATCTTGATCCTTTGCCATGTGTTTCTCAATTCGCATGCCCGCTTTTTTGTTCTTATCCCCTGCTTCCTTTATGACTTGCCGAACCATAACCAACTCTTCTTCAGATGGCTTATCCCCCGTTTCCACCATTCTGAGTATCAACCTGGCCATTGTTTGTAGCTGTGTAGTAGAAATGAATATGATTAAAATTAGTATAATTCCAGAATATATATATATATATATATATATATATATATATATATATATATTATGTTGAATAAAATACAGTATTTATTTACCCTATCATCACCACTCATTGTCCTTCGAGTATTTTTCCCAAAATACTTAGTGATACCAACATGCGTCGATACCCCTCTCACATGACCTGGATGCTCTGCTTTGCCGATTGCCCTAGCAAGAATGTTATCGCGTCCTTCAGGCTTCCATTTTCTTTCTTGTACCTCCTTCTCACAGATTTTCTACATACACATAAAAGCATTATGCAACTAAATTTTATTGAAACTCACAATTATATAACCGACCACCAGTGGTAGGAGTGACACATTTATTCAAACTTACAATTTTTTCTTTGACGGCCTTATCATATGGAGTTTCTAACTTTCCATTCTTAGGAGTGTGACCGGCCACCCAAGCGTCGTGGCGATTGACAGTTCCAAGCTTCTTCTAAATCAATCTATAACCACCTCTGGAGCCATGAAAGACGCTCCCATTCTTTGAAATGTTCTCTTGGTTCTGCCTACTCATAGTCTTCATAAAATGAATTGTATCGAGTAACGTAAGAATAGTTCATGTAACACCCCCTCATACCAAGGTACCTTACCAAGGACTACCCTAGCATGAAAGGCTGGTACCATCTCGGTTGCCCGAGGTTAGTATATTAAAAGAAACAATCCAAAACAACTTTATTAAAGTATAAAGAGTTTAACGATTACATTATCTCAGGCCAACTCAAAATAAAAGTGTAAGGACCTCAATACAACTGAAATCAAAAACAGCTAAACTCGTAACAGCGAAAGCTAGACTCGAAGTGATGACTCCCCATGGCTGTCCCATAGCTAACCATCTGCATTACCTGTCATAATCTGCTCAACATCCCCGAATGGATCACCGCAGGTTTTACAAAACAACAACACGGGGTCAGTACCATTCAATCAATATAAGACAAACAAAAAACGTAACCGGCTGATCATCCTCCATCCCCGGTCTCCCTATCTCACATAGTAACCGACTACACACCGAAATGTGTAGCCCTGCCAGATTACCCATCGCAACAGGTAATCATCGCCGCCAGTGGGTGACCGCAGCCCATCCCCACCTAGTCCAGCTCATCAACGAGCGACTAACAATTCCTGTCCCTTAATGTGCACATCCCCTCCCGTGACGGGTTCCACGGAGGGCGAACTAGGGTGTGAAGCCACTCCCGCAAGTGACTCCACCACAATCACACTCACAGCATCACAGCTGTCACAACACCACAACCGTCACAACATAACACCCAACCTCCGATGATCAGCAGATAACAACAATTATGAAACATATGCAATCTCAATCAATTAACAGTACTGAGTAGGAGAAACACTACCTTTTCGCAATCCAAGCACACACAAGCAATCAATCATGATCCTTCACATATCCATCACCTGCATAACATAATTATGTATAATTACCACCTACTCAATCAATTAATCATGCACATAACCTAGACTCATCATAACTTAATAGGAATATCAACTTAAAGAACAAACACGACTTTTCGTGATTTTCCAGCACATGGCAGACTCGGTATAAAATGCATAACTAATTCCATAAAAATCGAATTGATGCAAGGCCAATTGGATTGGATCCCCATGAGGCTTAGATACAAATAATATCTAACGTATGTTTCTCAAATTCCAAACTTATCAAGGGTTTTCAGACTGATTTCCAAAAATTGACAGAAACCGTCGCATAAAAAGTATTGATTCATAAAACGAGTTTAAAACATTATTTTTCAGTAATTCCAAATCCTATTGTCATATAAACTCTACAAAGACGATGTATTAAAAAGTCCCATAACTGAATCGACATATAAATTAGGGTTTCAAATAGTTTTCCACAACCAAATCAGATTCGCGGACTTTTCAGCGACATGTTCATAAATAAATCACCTAGGACAAACCATAAAGAATTTGACTACGAGATTTGATATGCATAAACTAAACATCAAATAAACAGGACTCTCTTTTCAAACTTTTCGAAGATGAAGAATTTAAAACAGTATAAACAATGGAATAAAATCGACTTACAAACAGGGAAATCGAATTAGGTTGAAAGAGATGAGAAATCTCCAATCCAATGAAAAGCTTGACACTCTTCTTCCTCTCCCTCTCTCTAGGTTTAGAAAATGGTTTTTAGAGATGTTAAAATGAACTAGAAATGATATAAGCATTATAACGATATCCTTGGTCAAAACATAAAAGAAACCGCCAACTTGCTGAACCGATTTACTCGGTCAAGTGCACTCGGTCGAGTAACACACACTCGACCGAGTACCAACCAATTACTCGACCGAGTAATCCAACTAAAATACGGAGTATTAAAGTCTTCCCTCCTTAAAAAGAACTTCGTCGCCGAAGCTCCAACCCAACCTATAAAACATGGACACCTAACACTAACTCCACCAACCACGATTACTTCCACACTATGGCTCACGATATCGTCTCAACTACAGCATAAACTCTCAATGCTAACTCCACAGTACTATCGGATACCCAAAACATATGTGTTGCCAAATCTGTCTTACTTCCATAATGCTCACTAGCACCCTCAATACCAAGACAATCCACCAAATAAGATCAACCGTCAAAATGGAATGTTACACTCTACCACCCTTAAAACTAACTTCGTCCTCGAAGTTTACTCACACTCGTAAACATCATGCTACTACAAGCACTGCCATTACCTGTAATAAAATCAACCCCAACACAAATCCATCCTTTACTCTACACCAATACTCAAACTTCCAATAATACAATAACATGTACAACCATCAAACTCTCTTTGTCGCATCCTACTCCTCTTAAGATAAATGTTACGTCCTCGTAACTCTCACTAATACTAGATCGTTAACTATATATTCTCATTATTCTCATCACTACCGCATGTCAACGATATCCTTCTATAGCCTCGACACCTACTATATGTATTCCTATATCCACGGATCTCTTACTCTAGTTATTCTCATACCTCAATTCATTCGGCACACCACATAACCTATACCACAAACGACATACTTCTTTATACATGCACTTATCTCCACAATCATAACTCACGATCCACGATTATTACACACACTCACATTAGCTTCTCAAGTTCACTTCTTTTATTACCACAAAACTCACCCTTGGCTTGACATGATACTAACTTCCAAAACTATGTACTCACTATCCTAATAAAAGGTGCTAAACCACATGTAGTTCCAGTTCAATATCATACATGCTCCACAATTCTCTTGCCACAACTACGTCCACCGATGCCTCATCTAAAACAAGATCAAAAGTACTCCAACAACCTCTCACAACTGTGTCCCATTAACAGAATATTACTATACCATGACAACAATAGAACCATACCCAACTCTCTTTCATATCATACTCTATTCTCACTCCCATGCCGACACTGGTAAGAAACATTGGGAAACAAAACAACGGTCTATATGCCCCGAACGACACTGATAGGAAATAACAGTAAACAAACAACAATGTATGACAACACGAAAATACCGTGCCCAGATCGCCACTCGAGGCACAACAACCATATCGATAGCCATCACAAATTTTACAACCTCATAACATTGACTGAGTACCACTTCCTTGACCAGAAGACTTTCTAAAAACCGCTCTACTAGATCACGACGCAACATAATAAACGAAATCACAGATACCAACCTTCTGAATATTATCCAGACCATGACTCATGAGGTCAGAACCTCACACAAACATCTACACATATCAAGGACCCATAATCAAATGTAACTAGCCAATCCTGATTATGTAAGTTACCACTTGGTAAAGAATATCTCCCATCCGGACTTAACTCAGGTGCCCTTCATAACATATTCTCTCATACACACAATTATCACCACCCGGCGAACGTAACATGTCATCAGTACCCAACTACGAGCGACCACCTAATATATCCACATCTTATACTCCGTCACACCCATACATACTAATCAGTATCCATAAAAACAACCTTTTTAGAACGGCTAAATTCCCTATTTAACCTCATCCTTAATCATTAGACAACATTATGACACCATCATCTCCCATGCAACTACTCTCTCACTATCACTTCTTAATATAACTATCCATTTCCTCTCTTTGGTTATCATCCCAAATAACGAACATCAAATCCATCAACAAAATTTTACCTCAACATTATTTCCAATTCTACCTTTTATTGCGTCGTCACGTAACTCTCCACCAAAGTCTCAGATCGTGTAAACACTCTGCCAGCTTCTTACTCCCTTAATACCTCGAAACCGACGGCTGACATGTCGTCCTGAACTCCTATATAACTATTAACTCACATCCCCTCATAGTGCTATCGTGCATTTCCATGATTCTTTACTTTCATGTCCCATAACTTTGGTCAATGTTATCTCACTTACTTCCGTCCAATAATACCGATTAATAATTCATTTCCTTCCTTCTTCTACCTAACCCTTTAGTAATCTGATTACCTTCTTGTTACTCCACGACTCAAATTCCATTTATTCATATCAATATATTCTCATTCTTTTTATCACTTATCCCCTCTCATCTCGCTTCTCACACACCCTTGTCACCATCAAGTCCACACACTATCGGTTACTCTTCAATTAGTCGTATCTCCCTTTCGTATCTCTAGAAACCAAAATTCACCTCGTACCGTCAATTGTCCAAAGAATTACACACTAGGCTCACATCTAGATATTCCAAATTCCCAAACTCGACCACTATCTACCTATCGCGGCATAACTCGATCTCATTATGCACTATTCGTTTCCATCCCTCTATAACGACCTTTCGTCACATATATCCCTAAATAACAAATCCTAACCATTTCCCTCCATAAATCCTTACACATCCCAATATGCCACTATTCATATCCCTCATCTCAATCTTTAACTCTCACGTTTCTTTACACTTACATCACCCTGCCCATATACCCTTGCTTTTATATTACTCAACACACGGCTATAACTCTCACCATATTTCACAAAACATGTTCCTAGCCTTATTTAGCTCTTCAATCTACTCTTTTCTTGTTCCACTATCCCTCACAACCACATATAACTCATGTCCTTTATATCCAACACCTATCCCTCATAAGCCGGCATTGTCCCTATCATAGCATTTGGTAACTTACGTATCAAGACCGTCACATATATAAAAGAATGCTTTAAGACCCAAAATATACATGTGTACCAACCCTATGACTCAAAAAAATGTAAGAACATAGCCATCGACTCAAAATGACCCCCCCCCCCAAAGAGGTACTCGGTCGAGTACATTGCGTACTCGGTCGAGTATAGGATACTCGGTCGAGTAATGAGATAACTCGGCTGAGTCACGACTCTAGAAGCTAAAAAGACTTATCACAGAGATATTACTCGGCCGAATATAGAATACTCGGTCGAGTATGAAAGATACTCGGCTGAGTAGGGCCTACTCGGTCGAGTATCGGCACAGTTCTTAGCACCATCCAATTTTCGTAAAACAGTCATATCTCACTCGTTACTTGGTCAATCTGGGCGTGTGACCTATCGTTAGAAGACAAGATATCACCTCAACTTGGAATCACAGTAATATCATTTTTATAACTCGACTTATTACAGTTTTAAGACAACCCTTCCGTAATCGATCTTCATACAAATCAAATTTTCAAAACAAAACAACTTGAACAAACAACAACGACCCAATAATTCAAGAAACCAGTACATAGATGGACCTTTATCATACCCACATGCAAATTAAACACGACATTCATGTATATAGACGGATGACCTTAATCACATGCTAGTACCAACAAACCAAACATCAACATCATCATGATTATATACACATGTACCACTACCCTTTTGAAAACCATATAATAACCACTTAACATGTCAACATATTCTATACTAAAATCCAAATCAGTAAATCTCGCCACGCTTTTCACATGTTTCCACATACCACTTCTCATACCGCATTATCCAACCATTCAAGTTCCAAGTACCACACACATACATTAACTTGACACACAATAATTTCCCCCTGGTGACCGGCATGAGATTGTGAGAGTCATAGTGCGACTTCGGGACGTCTCCCAAGTCTTTGCGGTAGCTCCAAACAACTCTCCCCGGGTTCATTTTATTTAGACTCCCTAAGTTCATTAGGTTCATTAGTTTTACGTTCCAGAATCGTCGGCTCTGATACCACTTCGTAACACCCCCTCATACCAAGGTACCTTACCAAGGACTACCTTAGCATGAAAGGCTGTTACCATCTCGGTTGCCCGAGGTTAGTATATCAAAAGCAACAATCCAAAACAACTTTATTAAAGTATAAAGAGTTTAACGATTACATTATCTCAGGCCAACTCAAAATAAAAGTGTAAGGACCTCAATACAACTGAAATCAAAGACAGCTAAACTCGTAACAACGAAAGCTAGACTCGAAGTGATGACTCCCCATGACTGTCCCATAGTTAAACATCTGCATTACCTGTCATAATCTGCTCACCATCCCCGAATGGATCACCGCAGGTTTTACAAAACAACAACACGGGGTCAGTACCATTCAATCAATATAAGACAAACAAACAATGTAACCGGCTGATCATCCTCCATCCCCGGTCTCCCGATCTCACACAGTAACCGACTACACACCAAAATGTGTAGCCCTGCCAGATTACCCATCGCAACAGATAATCCTCGCCGCCAGTGGGTGACCGCAGCCCATCCCTACCTAGTCCAGATCATCAACGAGCGACTAACAATCCCTGTCCCTTAATATGCACATCCCCTCCCGTGACGGGTTCCACGGAGGGCGAACTAGGGTGTGAAGCCACTCCCGCAAGTGACTCCACCACAATCACACACACACAATATCACAGCTGTCACAACACCACAACCGTCACAACATAACACCCAACCTCCGATGATCAGCAGATAACAACAATTATGAAACTTATGCAATCTCAATCAATTAACAGTACTGAGTAGGAGAAACACTACCTTTTCGCAATCCAAGCACACACAAGCAATCAATCATGATCCTTCACATATCCATCGCCTACATAACATAATTATGTATAATTACCACCTACTCAATCAATTAATCATGCACATAACCTAGATTCATCATAACTTAATAGGAATATCAACTTAAAGAACAAACACGACTTTTCCTGATTTTCCAGCACATGGCAGACTCGGTATAAAATGCATAACTAATTCCAGAAAAATCAAATTGATGCAAAGCCAATTGGATTGGAACCCCATGAGGCTTAGATATAAATAATATCTAACGTATTTTTCTCAAATTCCAAACTTATCAAGGGTTTTCAGACTGATTACCAAAACCTGACAGAAACCGTCGCATAAAAAGTATTGATTCATAAAACGAGTTTAAAACATTATTTTTCAGTAATTCCAAATCCTATTGTCATATAAACTCTACAAAGATAATGTATTAAAAATCCTCATAACTGAATCGACATATAAATTAGGGTTTCAAATCGTTTTCCACAACCAAATCAGATTGGCGGACTTTTCAGCGACATGTTCATAAATAAATCACCTAGGACAAACCATAAAGAATTTGACTACGATATTTGATATGCATAAACTAAACATCAAATAAACAGGACTCTCTTTTCAAACTTTCGAAGATGAAGAATTTAAAACAGTATAAACAATGGAATAAAATCGACTTACAAACAGGGAAATCGAATTAGGTTGAAAGAGATGAGAAATCTCCAATCCAATGAAAAGCTCGACACTCTTCTTCCTCTCCCTCTCTCTAGGTTTAGAAAATGGTTTTTAGAGATGTTAAAATGAACTAGAAATGATATAAGCATTATAACGATATCCTTGGTCAAAACATAAAAGAAACCGCCAACTTGCTGAACCGATTTACTCGGTCAAGTGCACTCGGTCGAGTAACACACACTCGACCGAGTACCAACCAAGTACTCGACCGAGTACTCCAACTAAAATACGGAGTATTAAAGTTCTTTACTTATTAAGTGATTACTAATAAAGTGATCCCAATGAGTCGCAGATAAATTACCTTAAACTTCTCAGACTGCCTATCAGCAATAAAGTTAATCCAATCTTGCTGGCTAACAAACTTATACTTATTCTTTGGTAGTTTATTTTTTATCTGCCCGGTCTTCTTGTCGAACAAGTGGTTCTGAGCAACCTTTAACTTCTATGCTCTGAAGGAATCCCCTATCTTTCTTCTAAGGTAACCATCATGTTCTTGGGGGACAGTGTAAGCTGCCTGCATATATGGTGAGCATATTTGGTTAGTTTCGGCTAATAACACATATCGAATACTAAGATAATTTCATCTCAATGCATTTATTATTTATATACATACCTTTATTCTCTCCCATTGCTTTTCCTCCTTGTCTTGACTCAACTGATTGATACGCGGCAAACCGAGAGGCACATACTCTCTTACACAATAACCAATTCAAGTCGCGAAATTTGCTGCAAAATCACCATCTGGCAGCCCCGTTAATGGATCCCATGTAAGTTTATTAGGTATCCCTCTTTCTATTGCTTCTAGGGAAACCCTATGGGTCCTTCGCCCAGTATCCGATTCCAAATTATTCTCATCACCTGAATCTTCTTCGTTTGACCTTTTTCCATCATTTCTTTTCCGCTTTCCACCCATATCTAAACCAGAAATTAAGAAACTACTAACTTTAAGCATTAAGTCGACATAGCAGACGTTGTTTAACACACAATATACTTAAAATAATAGGTGTTGTTTAACACACAATAAACCTAATATAATTAGGGGATAATATCACAACTAAGAAAATAAAGACATTAAGTTAATGAGACGAAGGAGTAGGATTTATTATTATTACTTCAGGTATAGCGATGACGGAGGGGACGGCGACGGGGATAGCAACGGCAGAGGCAATGGGGATGGCAACGGCAGAGGCGACGACAACGGCGACGGAAAATAATAGTGGTTCTAGGGAAACTCAGTGTTCGAGGGTTTTAAGTGGGCAAGGAGAAGGTTTGCATGTGTGTTCTTTGAATATTTGAAACTAGTAAACACGGGTTAAGCGAAACCGTATTCTATATTTTGCAATATGACCACGGTTGATTATAAACCCGTAATTGTTGTCATTATATTACATCGGTTGGTGCCTAACCATTGTCATTTATCTTTCATTGTGTCAAGTTTTTCCCGCCAAAAAAAAGCATCTTCCATATTTGGTAATCCGTATTAAGTTAGTACAAACTTCTTTCCTCAATTAAGCAACTGGGATAGCAAGTGGGGGAAAATCAAGAATAATGAGAAATACGAAATATTAGCCACTGACACACGGCGTAAAAATAACCGTATAGTCAAACAATTAATTATTTTTTAATATAATGAGTCGTATCGTCATATCTTACATTTATTTATTTATTTTTTTGATATATTGAGTCGTATGTTCAAAAAATTAATAAATTGTGCACGTTGAAGTTAGAACGTCACGATTGACAGCGGTTATAGGTGAACCATTGTTGAAGAGTCTATTGATCCAAAATACTCAAGAGGGAGGGGGGGGTGAATTGAGGATTTAAAACTTTTTAAAGCTTTTTCGATTATGTGTATGTAATTGATTATTTAAAGTTTATTGATTAAACTTTAACTGATCAACTAGTGAATGTAAAACGAAATAAACAAACGAACGAAAGAACGAGGAGACACACGGTTTTTGAAGTGGTTCAGTTTCACAAGTCGAAACCTACGCCCACTATTCTCGATTAATAAATTTAGTACCTTTCTACGGATTACAAATTTACTAACCCAACTCGTACAACTAACTCTAGCTGTAACTCAATGAGTACCGTTAAATACTCGAGTGACTAACTTACGCTAATAAGAAAGCACTAATGATTCTTGCAAAGGTTCACGTTAATAAACAAGTAAGAAATCAACTAAGCAATATTATCTTATAATGATAACAATAAGAACGAGTATACGAGTTTAAAACACACGACCTTTCAAAAATAACAAATCGGTTTTTCTGCTAGAAAACACACGGTTTGCTTTATAAAATTAAAATCAATTTTTATGCTTGAGGTCTCTACCTTAAATGTTGTAAAGAGCAAAGTATTTATAGGAAAGAAAGAGCAAGGCAATTCGATTTATAGAAACCCTAATTGGCCAAATAAAAGAGATATGTTAACAAATCATATCTTCTATTATCTCTTTCCTAAAAGCCTTAAAAGATAATAAAGAATATTTCAAAAGATAGAATATAATCTTATTCAAATATTATCTTTACTATAAATTCTAAGATATGATAAGATTTCCTAAAACAAGAATATCTTTTATCATAAACAAATATATTAAGTAAGATATATAAGATATGTAAAGATATTATTACAGAATAAAATCTTTACCAAATATACCCTAGGTAACACGAGATGTCACGACTCATAAGCCTCGTGACTCGTGCAAATCCTAGCTCAATTTATGGGTTAGAATTTAGGTTTTAAGAGAGGTCTAGTTGAAACCCTAATTAGTAGCAAGGTCCAACTCATAAGTTGACCCAACACGACTACTAATCAACGTCCAACATAAAACCAAACTCCGCACTAAACCGGGCTTAATTAAATAAATACTTTTATCAAAACATTTAAAATAAACTTTAAACAGTTTTCAAAACAATTTTTGAAACATCATAAGTCGTGTATAATAAACTCAGCATCTCAATGTGATAGTAGGGGAGCTATAACATTGAGAGCTCTTTTACTAGTAATGTTATAGCTGCAAAGCTATAACTTTACCAATTCAAGAAACTCATTCTTGGTTATCATTACGAGATAATCACCTATACTATTCTAATCTTCAAGGAGATCTTCGAGTATAGGCTACGTCATCATCCAAGCTTGATTAATCTTTAGACGGACTTCGTCTTCACATAAATCTTGAATGAATCTATATATCGTTTGATCTTGAATAGAGGCTTGAACATTTCATACTATCATCACAATCTCCTTTGTTGCTTGCTTGTCATAAGTTGATTCTAAAACACTTAGACAAACGATTACGCGCAACAAGTATATAAAATATAAAACACCTTGACATCATCAAAACACAAACATATAAACTATATGGTTCAACAAATTCCCCCTTTTTGATGATGGCAAGCCTCCTAAAATTGTGGCTAAGTATGTAGTTCCCCCTCAATATAATACCGTCATCTTAATAATAAAGATCAACGCAAGATCAACACGATTTCTCAAAAACCAAAACTTTAAGGACTTTAAGAAACAATCGGTCTTGACAAGGAGCAAGCTTAGGTAGATGCTTACTATAGATGTTCTTTCCTCCTCCTGACATCATCGAAAAGCTAAGAACAAATCAAAAATGACTAGAATAATATAAGACGAGACAATAGATAAAACGTCACAGAAAATAATATTAGCACGCATAACTATAAGCATCGAGAAGAGTAATTATATAAACAAACTTAAGAAAACATGTTTAAAGCCGATGGGCCGAATGGAACACATGTTTAAAGAAACACTTGGGCCATAATCCACAAGTGCATGCCAAAAATTGGGCCGAATGATAAGTTTGTGAAACACACCATAAGAAAATGAAAAAGAAAGCTAAAAATAGACAGGGCTAAATATGGTAAGGCAGAGGTAGATCAAATGTTGCGGGTTCGGTAAGGGTTCACATAGTCGGGCCGAGTTCGATGCTCCAAGGCATCGAGACGATCGAAGGAACTCCGCACAAGCTGAGAAAGAGTTTGAATACTACGCTCAAAGTTGAGCACCTTCAAGGACAAAGCTTTCGTGGCCTCCAATGTAAGCGATTGATCACTTGCCATAGCCTTTCCGTGCACGACCAACGCTCCACCTTGACTTGTGAGGAAAGTAAGACGGTCACCATGTGGGAACACTTCCCCACGGATTGCCTTCAATTCCCGTTCAAAACCCTCTAACCTCTTATCCACCGCATCCATCCAAGAATAAACCCGAGAAGAATCCAAACCCGACTCCAAAGACCGAGATGGTCCAACCCGTGACAATACCGTAGCCAAGTTGGTTGAATGCTCCTCAAACTTTTCCATTAAACCACTCATAAAACCTTCCAATTTCGCCTCCATAGTCCCCAAACCCGAATCACCCGGGCTTTTCTCAACATCCTTGACAAGAAGTAACTCGGCTCCATCAATGACAAGACCCATAAGCTTGATCAACCGATCACACATGCAATCCCATGCACTTATACCGTAGCTATCCCGTCCCACCACTTGTTTTATCTCTAACAACCGAGACACCCACATCCCATATGGTAAGTCGATCGTTGTACTTAATTTTTCCTTGGTAACCGTGAGACTCGTTTGAATGATACGATGCAACACAAGACTTTCCAAGTTCACTTTTTGTCCCTCCAACCATGAATAAATTACAATAGCCTCATAACTTGAAACTTTATCACGACCTTCTCTCCTCGGCACAATCGTGTTCCAAAGAAAGTTCAAGAGGAACTTAATTTTCGCCGAGAGAGGACGAACCACAATATTACCTCCGTCCGTACCAACCTCCTCAAAATAACTTTTAACTAACATCTCCTTTTCACTAACCACATTAGACCATTCAAAACTCGGATTAATTTCAATTCCGTCATCGGGAACCGAAAAAGCAGAGCAAAAATCCGAAACAGAGACCGTCACATCAACCCCATTAACCACCGCATGCAAGACTCCCTTCTTAATTGACACACTAGCAAAGAATTGAACTACTTCAACCGGATAAATAGGACCCGAAAATTGACTATTGTGACTCCACCCTTGAAAATCAAAAAAATCAACAAAGAACTTAAGAGCGGGAACATTAATCAACTAAGATTTCGGATAATACCTTCCTCCATGAAGAGAATACCTTAAAACACGATTAACAAGGATGCTTTCGTCATGAGTTAGCCGAACACGATTTAACCCTTCTTTTGTTGCGGCTTTCGAAAGATCCCGGAGCAAGGTACGAGCAACACTGTTTCGAACAATAACCTCGGGTTCCTCAATATCTTCACCTCCTACGTTCGAGACTACTTTGCGGGGAAGACCCCGGCGCTGGTGATGATTGATGGGAGGGAGACGGCTCCTCCTCCCTGCACAGCTGAGCAGAGGGCTCGTCTGTGGCTCTGGTGGTTTCTGTCTTCGATTTACCTTGGAGACAAGGACGAGAGGCTGTCGACGAAGCTTCTTCCCTTCCTTTCTGACCTGAGTTCCCTGGGACGTTGGGACCGGGTCATCTTCTTGGTTTTGCGGTCCTCATCCGCTTCATGAGGGCCATGGTTCGTCCGGAGTTGATGGAGAAGGGGACTTCTCCTGGTGCTGTCGGACCTGGACTACTGCTGGAGGTATGAACCTTCCTTTAGACCAAAGTAAATTCCTTTTCTTTATCAACTTACAAAAGATCATCATTGATTATTTTGTTTTACAGGCGTGGGTGTACTCCTACTTCCCGAGCCTCGCGCCCAAGAGGACGGAGCCGCTGGAGAGGGCCTATCCCGTGGTGAGGGATTGGGTGATGTGCCGGACGAAGAGCAAGCGTTCTTCTCACAACGTCTACCGGCGGGACGTGAACGCTCTTCAGCTGAGCAGCGTGAGTATCCTACTTATATTTGCTCGTGCTTCTTATATTTGCTTTTAATTGATCGTAGGAATGATCCTTTCTTTATCTTGTCACAGTGGGTGCCCCGACCTTGGGCGGAGTACGCTGGAGCGCCTCCTTTTGTGGCTGAGGTCCTTCGACCTAGGAGCTCGGGCCGATTGCTGTTGAGGACGTCGATGGGTCCTGTGTGGTACTTGGGCGAGCGCTTGGCTCATCAGTGCTCGCGGGGCGTGTTGACGGTTCCCGTCGATTCTCCCAGGACGATGTTTAGGGAGCCTTCTGAGGCTGAGAGGGAGGCGGACTTGGCTGGTGCCAGTGGTGACGCCCTTCTTCTTCCTGGCGAGGACTACTCGGCGTTCCTTTACGGGAGGTTGGCGTACTGGCCGGTAGTGGTGAGTATCTTTTATTTTTTCTCTTGATTCGATTATGAGATTTATGATGAAAGATCATCGATTAATGAGAATCATTTGTCTTTGTAGGAGGTCGAGGCGGCGGGCATCGAGCCCCCAGAGTACCCCGAGACCCTCGAGTACACTGACGCGACCGGGAGGACGACAATCTCCGAGCTGCGTGACTTTGACGTAGCTGTGACGGATGCTGGCTTGGACGACGGGCAGCATCTGATTCGGAGGGTGAGCCTCTAACTTGTATAACCTTTGTGTAAGAACACCTTTGGTTTTGTTCAATTGTTTGAGAATTTCTTTTTGAAAATGCAGGTTGCGCCGTCTCGGTTTGTGGCGTTGTGGAGGGTGGCCAACCGGCTGCGAGCTACTGCCGTCGAGGCACTTGTCGGCGGTCGAGGTCGTCAGGTATGAACCTTACGCCTATCCTTTTTTGATTTTTTTTTTCTGATTTTGCTTGAAACAATTGACATGAGCCAATTTATTGTTTACAGGGTGACCGCGGGCTGGAGCGAGAGTTGACCCAGTCTCGGGAGGAGACAGCTCGCTTGTTGAGGGAGCTCGAGGTTTGGGACGCCGAGATCGCCGTTCTTGTGGCGAGAGTTGCAGAGTTGGAGGGCGCCCAGCAGTAGTTTTTGTTTGTTGGCTGTATTTTGTACATTTGTACGTTGATTTTGAACATTTTTTCGGACTTTGTTTGGGGCTCGAGCCCCCAGTTTGTTGTACATTTCCTTCGTTTGGTATATATACGATGGCCTGAGTGCCTTTGCTGCTGGGTCGTGTTGCTTGTATCTGCAGGTTAGTTTCGAACAGGTTTGGTAGATGACGGTTTGCGCCGTCATGCTGCCGAAATTTACATAGAAAAACACGCAAAGCATACATTTTTATATACATATGGCCTTAATTAGCGCAAAATGAGAGACTCAAAAGAACGCGAAAAAAAAATGCAAAAATGCAAAAATTTTGCCGGAAAAGACCGGACGGTAGGGAGGGTTACCCCCTAAAAAAAAGAAAAAATAGAAATCTATAATTTTAGAAATGAAATTAAAGAATAGAAATTAATATTTAAAATGAAAATTATGTCCTAAAATGAAAATGAAATTTATTTCCTAAAATGAAAATAAACAAGTGTGATATAGTGGCAGAAATGTCGATGTCGCTTCGAAATGCGTGCCCGCGAAATTAGGAAACCTGAAACATGGTAATCTTCCCGTATTTACAAAAATAATAACCTGTAGGAATAGGAAATTATTCGTTATGGAATTAGGAAAGATCCAACGCGGAAAATCTCAGAAGTGAAGCTCAGGAAGAGGCGCAGCATGGGCTGCGTCCCTTTGAAGAGGCGCAGCAGGTGCTGCGCCTGTTCCCAGGTTGTTCTATTCTGACGGGTTTTTGGAAACAGCAATTAGTATAAATAGAAACGTCGATAGAGCTTTTATTCACACAAATCTTCCGTCTCATCTTCGTCTAAATACATAAAATTCTCAAATAAATTTTCTCATCATGAATACTTTGGAGATCCGCTTGAAGGAATGGACCAACGAATTTTCAAATATGGAGAAGCATGATATGGGCTCTTATAATTTTGGATCGTTGTTGAGTTTGAAACTCATCAAGGTTGTGAAACCATTCTTGGATGCTTGCCTTGACTATTGGGACCCAAATTACCATGTTTTTGCGTTCCCTGGAGGTGATATTTGCCCCTTTCCTGAAGAAATTGCTGCTATTGGTGGATGGGACCCCGAACATTTGTCTGCCATTCCTTCTACTTCTCAACGGTACAAAAGCAAATTTAGAGATTTGCTCGGATTGACTAGACTTGAGGTGGACCGTCTAGTTACCTCAAAAGGTGTGAGAATGTTGGACTTCATAGATCGATTCATCAACAGGGCCGACCCCACCGTTTCTCATCTTGCTAGGCAGAGGGCATTTGGCTTTTGCTTGTTGCATGTGTATGTCTTCCAAGGGCATGTTGATGAAGACTTGAGAGGTGATCCCCGTCTTTTGGGCCTTGTTGAGCAGATGGAGCTGCGCAGGAGCTCAGCTTGCTTATGCTTAGGAGAGATCATATTGGGCTTGGATAATAGGAAGTCCAACCGTGATCTGCCGTTCTTGGGGAGTCCTTTTTTTTTTTTTTTTTTTTTTTTTTTTTTTTTTTTTTTTTTTTTTTTTTTTTTTTTTTTTTTTTTTTATGTCTAGTACCTGCTTTTGGTAGGTTTGGCTTATGGAGCAGCTCCGATTGATCGAGCCCCAAGTTCATGCGCTTTCCTATCATGCTCGTTTGATTGCGATGAGGACGCGACTGTACATGGTGGACTTCACCCGGGTCTGTGATTATTGGAAGAACAAGCTGAAGAGTGATGATGGCCCGTTGATCAGGTGGGTCGTACCGTGGTGGCACCTCAAGTCCGTCACTGGAGTGTCTTCTTTAGATCCCACTAGGTCGGTGCGCATTCCCGGATTGGAGTTTATGGTATGCATCTTTCCGGAAAGGCTGATGAGGCAGGTTGGACTGAAACAGACGATCCCGAGGCTTGATACCGTCCCGCAGACTGCTATGGCGCTTACTACAGAAAGCCGAAGAGAATGGGCTATTAAATGGGCCCAAAGAAACATGTGGTTCTTGAATTTCTCCGCCAATGCTTTATGGGTGTCGGATTCTTATCTGAGGTGGAGAAAGGCTACAACTTCGGAAGAGCGGGAGAAATTGAGGAAGCGCGAGCCCATCGACTACAAGGTGCGCGAGGGAGAGAAAGAGAAGGAGAAGCATCTGACAGAGGGAGAAGAAGAAGCCGGGTTTCAAGTTGTTCATCCTTCGAAGAAACCAAAGACTACTCCTGTCGCAGAGATGGTGATCGGCAAGAATGGAAAAGCTAGACCTCGAGAAAGGCCGTTGGTGATTAGGTCTGAAGTGGCGCAAGAGCGTCCGGCTCGAGGTCGTGACAAGAAATATGACAAGAATGACAAGGGCAAGGGGAAGATGGAGGAATAGCCCAAGTCTCTTTATTATTATTATTTGATTATTATTATTATTATTATTATTATTATTGTTGTTGTAATAAAAAGGAGGGATTTTTAGAATCCTAGCCTATTCTATTTTTTTATTATGTAGCGTATTATTATTAGAAGATGAATGAATGAAATAAAAAAGGTTAAGTGGTTATGAAACCGTGGTGATTTTCTATTTATTTATTCTTGTCGAATTTCAAATGCGATGTAAATGTCCTTCTATTTACATTTTAGATATAATGGGTTGAATCCCGTGAAGGATTGCCTACGTATTCACTTAAAAAGCGAAATCAAACCCTTGCGCGTAGTTCGAGTAAATGTAAAAGAATAATTGTTCGAAGCAAGAGCTTGTAATGAACGTAGAAAATAAGCATGAGCTTTTGCTTACTCTGAAGGTGCGAATTTAGTTTGTTTGATGATACGAGGATGACAAATTTGTCAAAATGCAAGAGCACAGTGACATTTAGCTTATTTTAGCTTGGCCAGGGGCCGTTTATTTAGTGCCACAAGAGCGACACGTGGGGTTACGCGAGGCGCGTTTTCATTCCTATTCTAGGCATAGTACCGTTTCAGTTGGTCAAGGTTTGTTGGGTTTGAAAACTCTTTCCCATCTAGGTCTGTGATCCTAACCGCACCTCCTGGGAGTATGGATTTGACTAGAAATGGTCCGGCCCAATTAGGTTTGAATTTTCCCCGTGGGTCGACAGGTAAAAGAGCTCTAACCGATTTGAGCACTAAGTCTCCTTCTTTGATGTTTCTTGGCCTAAGCCTTTTATTGAAAGCTCGTTTGATACGTGCTTGGTATGTTTGGACATTATGTAAGGCACGCAGCCTACGTTCATCCAGGAGGATGAGTTCTTCATATCTATCCCTTTTCCAATCGGCTTCCGGGATTTGACTTTCGAGTAAAATACGCAAGGATGGTATTTCTAGCTCGACTGGTTGTACAACTTCCATGCCCTAGGTCAAATAGAAAGGAGTAGCCCCAGTGGGCGTCCTAACGGATGTACGATACCCCCATAAAGCAAAGGGTATCTTGCTTGGCCAATCTCTATAGTTGTCAATCATTTTCTTGAGGATTGTGACAACATTCTTGTTTGCCGCCTCTACCGCGCCGTTAGTCTGTGGTCTATAGGGCGAAGAGTGGTGATGCTTAATCTTGTATTTGGCTAGCAATTGCTCGGTTTCAGCTTGGAAATGTGATCCGTTATCGCTAATGATCTCATGTGGGCAACCATATCGACAGATGATGTTGTTTTGTATGAATTTTGCCACATTTTTAGCCGTAAGACCAGTGTAGGAAGCCGCTTCTACCCATTTGGTGAAATAGTCGATTACTACTAGAATGAAACAGTGACCACCTGTTCCGGCTGGGGTTATCTTCCCGATTATGTCAATACCCCATGCAGAAAATGGCCAAGGGGATGTCATTGTATAGAGCAATGAAGGAGGGACATGTTGTACATTCCCGAACATTTGGTAGTTGTGGCAATGTCTTACGTATTTGATGCAGTCGGATTCCATTGTGGTCCAATAATATCCTAAACGTGTGATTTTCTTTGCCATCATGGGCCCACTCATGTGAGGACCGCATTCTCCGTCATGGACTTCTTCCATCACCTTTCGTGCTTGTGAATGATCAAGGCAACGTAGGACTACACCAAGAGGTGTTCTTTTATATAATTCTCCTTGCATCAGAATGTATTGGGAAGCTAGTAGGCGTATAGCGCGTTGTCCCCTCTTATCCATATCTGGTGCATATGTACCATTAAGCTTAAAATTCAGGATTGCTTGGAATCAGGGTTCCTGCGCGATTTCCTCTTCATCGGTGATTTGGTGGACATAAGCCGGCTCTGACCGTCGTTCGATGCACAAAGGCATTTCCACCATGTGATCTGGCATATTAATCAATGATGCAAGTTTCGCAAGAGCGTCTGCAAATTGATTTTCCTACCGAGGTAGGTGTAGGTAGGTTACGTGATCGAAGAATTGAGCGACTTGGTCTATTCTAGCCTGATAGGGTGCGAGGCTTTCGCTTCGGATTTTCCAAGATCCTGTAACTTGGTTAATGATTAGTGATGAATCCCCATGTACTCGGAGGTTTTTAATGCCCAAGCTCACTGCCGCTTGTAGTCCAATGAGACAAGCTTCGTATTCTGCAGCATTATTTGTCACCTCGAAGTCGAGTTTTACAGCAATGGGTGTATGCTCGCCTTCAGGAGAAATGAGCAACACTCCTATTCCGAATCCTCTCAAGTTTGATGCTCCATCAAAGTATAGGTCCCAGGAGTCCACATCAGTTTGGAGTATATCCTCGTCTGGAAATGACCAAGTATCTATTGTTTGTGCGTCATTGATAGGATTTTCTACGAAGAATTCGGCGACGGCGCGACCTTTTATAACTTTCAGTGGCACGTATTTGAGGTCGAATTCTGAGAGCATCAAGGTCCATCTTGCTAGACGTCCGTTGAGGACGGGTTTCTCGAAGAGGTATTTGACTGGATCCATTCTGGAGTATATTTTGACGGAGTAGCTAAGCATGTAATGGCGTAGCTTCTTCGTTGCCCACACAAGAGGGAGGCATGTCTTTTTGAGTTGTGAGTATTTGCATTCGTATTCCAAGAACTTCTTACTAAGATAGTAGATAGCTCTTTCTTCACTTCCTACGGTTTGAGCCAGCATGGCACCCATGGTCGTTTCGGTTACTGTGAGATATAAACCAAGAGGTTGATCTCGTTGTGGTGGCATGAGCACTGGTGGTTTAGCTAATATCTCCTTTATCCGGTCGAATGCCTTTTGACAATCATCATCCCACATGGTGTGGTCTGTTTTCTTGAGTTTCTTGAAGATAGGCTCACAAATCATCGTTAGTTTCGATATGAATCGACTTATATATTGCACTTTTCCTAGGAATCCTCTGATTTCTTTTTCTGTTTGGGGTTGTGGCATTTCGATCAGAGCTTTGATTTTGGAAGGATCTATTTCTATACCTCGTTGGCTAACAACGTATCCCAGGAGTTTACCAAATGTTACCCCGAACGTGCATTTCTGAGGATTGAGCCTCATGTTGTACTTTCGTAGTCTTGCGAAGAATTTGCGAAGGTTCGCGATATGTCCCTCTCTTTCCTTAGATTTGACGATCTTGTCATCTACGTATACCTCAACTTCTTTGTGCATCATGTCATGTAGGAGTGTAGTTGCGGTTCGTTGATATGTAGCTCCGGCGTTGATTAATCCAAACGGCATTACCGTATAGCAATAGGTTCCTCATTGGGTGACGAACGCGGTCTTGTGCATATCTTCCATGGCCATCTTGATTTGGTTATAACCCGCATACCCATCCATGAAGGATAGTAATGCGTGGTCCGCAGTATTGTCTACCAATATGTCGATGTGAGGTAGAGGGAAGTCATCTTTTGGACTTGCTTTGTTTAAGTCCCTAAAGTCAACACAAACACGGATTCTCCCATCCTTTTTGGGTACGGGTACTATGTTAGCTACCCAGTCAGAATACTCGGAAACTTTGATGAACCCGGCTTTGAATTGCTTGTCGACTTCTTCCTTAATCTTTAGAGCCCATTCTGTTCTCATTCGTCGAAGCTTCTGTTTCACAGGTTTGAAACCTGGCTTAATTGGAATCCTATGTTCAGCGATATCCCTGTCGATCCCTGGCATATCTTTGTAGGACCAAGCGAAAACGTCTTTGAATTCATTTAGGAGGTCTATGAAATCGGCCCTTTCGGTAGAGCTCAAGGTAGTCCCTATCCTAAGTTCTTGGGGTTCTAGTTCGGTTCCTACATTGATGGGTTCGGTGTCTTCTATTACTGGTCCCCCGTCCCCTTCCTGTAATATTTCTTTGGCTACGTAGGGAGGTATTTCGATTGAGTCTGGGTCTTGATCATCCTCAGTATCATCGTAAACAGAATTGCACTCAAGATAACACAAAGAGTAAGCAGAACCTGATTTATTCATATTAAAATTTGAGTAAAGTTGAAACAAAGAAGCCAATTGATCCATGGTCAGTGGCGGCAAAGGGACAGTGGTTGGGGCATTTCCCGAACTACTGTGACTACTCGATACTAAGCTAGGAGAAACGAAGGGAGTGGGGATGACGACAGGAGTAGACTCTCTAATGACTTCTCTAGACTCCGACTCTGACTCCGACTCCGACTCGAACTCATCGTCTTCTGGTTCTTCTTTGAACATCTCTCCTTCTCCAGTGGTGAGCTTAAAGAGTCTTCCTTGATTGTTGGTCCATTTGATAGATTTTCTCCATCCTTTCTGCTGTTTTGCGTCGGTTTCTGTGATCAACGCGGTGGGGTTGAAGTGATCGTCTTGAAGTATCATAGTAATGATCTCATCTTGCGCGGCCCTAACGAATCCATCTTCTCCAAACAATAGGCTAACAGCTTGTTCGTCTAAGCAAGGTGCTTGACGGGTTTTGACGGTAGGAACCGTTTCTGGAGGGATGAAGTAGCAATCGTGAAAGATCTCGATTCCGGCTAACTTCCTTTCGAGATAATGCCAAGGTTCGGGAAATCCGTGAAAGAGTTCTAGACTTCCTTCTTGAACAAAGTACCCATTCAAAGTAGGGAGATAGGGCCTCATTTGGACTCCTACGTGCTTGCGGTTTTGGACTTGGGCGAGCATTTCGAGAACCTCCTCTTTTGTAGGTTTGTACCCTAGTCCATGTGGTATCCTTGTTGACTTGCCTTCCTTGTATGGTGCGAAGGTATTCTTCCGAATAGGGTTCAAAGGCATTCCAGGGAAGTATCCCTGGGATTTGAGTATGTGGTTGACCACTAAGTTAGAGTAGGGATTATAGTATAAGGGTGCCAACTCACTTTCTATGACGCTTACACTTTGGAAGCCCCCAAGTTCGTATACGGGATCTGCAAGGACTTGATTGTTCGACTGTTTTTCGATTATTGCCTTGATGGGTGACGAAGTGATCGTCACTACTTTGCCGTTTAGTGGGATCTTGATCTTTTGATGAAGGGTGGATGTTACCGCTTTGGAAGCATGAATCCAAGGCCTTCCCAGAAGTATGTTGAATGAAGCTTCAATGTCCACTATTTGGAAGCTAACCTTTCGTTCGATTGGCCCTGTGGCTATGGTTAAGTTAGCAAGTCCTACTACTTTTCGTCGTGTACCGTCATATGCACGCACACCTTGATTGGTAGAGGTCCAATCCGACTCTTTCATGCCTAGCTTGTATGCCGTTTTGAGGGGTATGACGTTGACCGCTGAGCCATCATCCACCAAGGTCATTGGCACATTCTTCTTTAGACAAATGACAGTGATGTATAGAGCAAGGTTGTGACTAGCGCCAAAAGGTGGCAAGTCTTCGTCTGAGAAAGTAATAGGATTACTTAGCTTAGGTGATTCTTGGAAGACCAAGTTGACTACATCTTCAGGAGTGGAGTTATGTGCTACATTTAGTCTGGCCAAAGCTTGCAGTAAAGCTTGGCGATGTGGGAATGAGCTTGCTACTAATTGCCATACTGAAAGATCAGCCTTTGTTTTCTGTAATTGCTTGAGCAAATGATCAGTGGAGTCATCTTCGTTGTCATTTGGTGTGATGACGTTGGTTGGACCATTTTGAGTAGTGCTTTGATATGGGCGACCCGAACGAGTTAGGTGGTCCACATCTTGGTCTTCACCATTTTGGACTATTTCCTTGACTAGGGAGTTTTCAATGAGATATTCGTCCTCATCATCATCGGCCCAAACTCCATTGATTGCAGCTAGTTCCCTCATTCTCACGATGTCATCTTCTAGTCATATGATTTGATCGACTAGTTTATCAACCACGGTGATTATTTCTTGCATAGTGGCATTTTGAGAGAAGATTAGTGGCACACGTTCTTCGGGTATTGCGTTGGGATCTCGTAGAGTTGTCACCACATTTTCTAATTCCCAAACTTGCCTATCTACACTCCTTGCCCATGCGATGAAGTCGGAAATGGCAGGGGAGATGGTAGAGTAGAGCCCTTCATTCTCGATTGCATGAATTTCATTTTCGATGGGAGAAATGAGGTGTGAGCAATCTAAGGTAGATTCATCACTTATGATCACTAGAACTCCAAGAGGATTCTGAGTGTTGTTGGGTTTACCTCCCGGTGGTATTGGGAGTCGACCATCTTCAATCATGTCTTGAAGCACGTTTTTCAACTTATAGCATTTTTCTGTGTCGTGCCCCTTGCCCCTATGGTATTCACAGTACGAATTCTTGTCCCAAAACTTGGACTTCCTCTCGGGTTCGGGAGTAGGTCCAATGGGTTGGAGTTTACCTTGCTTCATTAGCCTCTTTAGAGCGTTGGAGTAAGTGTCCCCAAGGTTTGTGAATTTCCTTGGTGGGGTAGTTTTCTTGGATGGCTCGAGAAGGTTAACTTCATCGGTCTTACTAGTAGAGCCGTATGAACGACTTGTGGACCCTTGATATCCTCGACCTACCGTTTTGGACAAGAGTCCTTTACGGATGTCGTCTTCAATCCTTGTCCCTAGTACGGTCAAGTCTTTGAAAGTCTTGATGTTTTGGTATCTCAAATGATTGGCATAGATGGGCTTGAGATTATCCACAAACTTCTCCACAAGAGTAGCCTCGTCCGGGCGTTCTACTAGTTGAGCGCTAGTCTTCCTCCACCTACTTAGGAAGTCGGTGAATCCTTCTTTGTCATTTTGGGTAAGAACCTCTAGAGTACGCATGTTGACTTGGATCTCGGCATTATCCGCATATTGCTTGGAGAACTCGATTGCGGCATCTTCCCAAGTAGCGACCTTCTTGTGATCTAAAGAGTAGAACCATTGCCTTGGGATGGTATCAAGAGATGAAGGAAAGATCCTTAAGAACATCTCGGGTTTGATGCCTTTGATAGACATGTAATCCTTGAAGGCACGGATGTGGTTCGAAGGGTTCTCGTGTCCCTTGAACTTAGGGTATCCGTCATACTAAAGTTAGTTGGCAATTTGGAATTGACGGCCTCATACTTGCGATTGTTCTCCCTATAAATGTCATCACCCTTAAGGTACATCAATTGCTCCTCTAGGTATTGGAGCCTTTTCTCAACTATAGTCATTCCCATGAGAGGATTTTCATCCTTGGATTCGTTGTCAGAGTCACGTAGTACTTCACTTTCATGAGGAGGCAACCTTCCCTCCACGGCAAACATACGGCCTTCGATGAGCTCAAGGCGGTCATAGGTTTGTTCTTGAGTAGATTGCATTTGGGCTAGCGCGGCTAGGATTCGATCATTACTATTTTGAAGTTGGTTGAAGTTTGCTTCATCACTTGATCCGGGCATCTTGGAAACTGGATAAGATATCGGCGACGAATCAAAACACGATCGACCATTCTAACACACTTGCTAAAAAGAGGAAAAGTTTTGACTTGTGAAGTGGGTGTGTGCCACTTGTGTTGAGTGAGTTTTGAAGAAAGACAAGGTCTTTGAAAATGTGTGTCCTAGTCAACTATAGTGTAGTTGTAGGAGTGGACTCGAAGTGAGGTTTTGAAATGGGCTTGTGGCCCGAATTTTGACACGACAAATGGACAGAGTTTTGACCGGATTTTGCGCTAATTAGGAGCCCATTTCGAAATTTTGCTTGAAAATGGGTTTTGGTTTTTTTGAAAAATCGTCATGGTTTTGTTTAGAAATGGTGATCATGTAAGGTATACACTTTTATACAAGCATTATAACGGGATGTTGAGTGCATTTAGAAAAGGTTTTGGTTTAAAGGGTGGGTTGCCATACCGAACCATCAAACCCGAAGTCTGTGGAGAGGCTCGTGCCAAACAAGAGTAAGGCCGATTTCTAGTCCATTTCCTCAAGTAGTGAAGGCCCTTGATACAAACAAGAGTAAGCATCATGGTATGGATGACGTCAATCGCTATCCATCCTTAGGCCCAAATAAGAATTAGGACCGTTTAGACGGGACGATTGGTCGAATGGGTTGGGTTGGGCCTAGGAAGGCCGAATAAAACGGTCTAGGAAGACCGAGTTATGAAAACCGACAATTGTCTTGTACAAACTATTCCCTAACCTTATTCAAGTTTCACCCTTTTGGCTACACGTAAGTGTATTATCCCCAGCGGAGTCGCCAAACTGTGGACATGGGCCACGGGGGCGCTTGGGAACGAACAAGCGTTTGCATTTTGTATGGAGTCGCCACCAATTTTTATGGGAAATTGGAACCGTTCGAGTACCTCGCGTCATGTCACGACACATAGTAGAGACATGAACACTAAGCAATCGTTACCCTTAGCATTCTATGTCTAGAATGACTCTCGTGGATGCCAATGAACACGAGTGTTCACAGATATCTGGAGTAAGGGGTGAGGGTACGTATTAGGAAGCTCTTTTGATCGAACACCTAATCCCGCCCGCCTCGATAGCGGCCTCTACTAATGATTAGGGAAGTTATTCGTACTTGATATATTGTCGGCTATATGCATGCTATGCAACATTCAAGTTTTAATCCTAGCATGTGAGAATTAATACTAAATCGGTTGACAATTAATTAGCAAACAATTGGGTCGAAGTTGGATTTAATGTTCAATTACATGTGAAAACATACAAACAATAAAAGAAAATACAATAATTATAAATTACAATAATGAAAATTACAATAATTACATTGGATTAGGCGGTTTATGTCGAAAATACCTTCAAAACGGATGATTTGAGAAAAAGGAATAAAATAACAAAATAACGAACAGGAATTAGCGTGATATTACGGATAACAGTTGATTAATACGTAAACTAATTAAATTATGTCAAGGCAGAAACGGAGTTCAGAGACAGAACTCAGCCAGGAACAGGCGCAGCAGAGCTGCGTCCTTTGGAATAGGCGCAGCAGACGCTGCGTCTGTTCCATGGCTCAGTTCTGGCTGTGAAGCCGTAATTGCAAGCCGTTAATGTTAATTGGTGATTTAATGATTAATTGATGATATTTACTCGGATGAAAGTGATTAATAGGTTATTTAACATATGAAGGGGTCATGAAAGCAGTAAAACATGGATGAGACGGATGCAACCGAATTAATACAAGATGGAATAATGACAGAAGTGAAAAATATTAATGAGTCAAACAAATTAAATCAATTAACTAGGTTAAACACGATGGATTAATGACGAATATGTGATAGATATGACAAAAGACAGATGAAAACTATATCAAAGACGAATCCAGAAACTCAATATGAACAAATTGAATCTCTACAACCCGGCGTTGAATTTAATGACGAAAACCCACAAATATTGAATTATTAGGGATTTAAGTCGGATTTATGATGGATAAAACGTGTTAATGATGATGATTACAATATACATGTGAATTATATGCTATGATGATGAAGAATTGACAAACAAACAAAACAAACAAAAGGATTTGACGAATAACAGAGGACGAACGAAGAAGAAAGGAAGCAGGAACTGCGGCAGCCTCACGAAGAGGCGCAGCAGGAACTGCGCTCCTTCGAAGAGGCGCAAAAAGAGGTTTTAAAGCATGGTTTTAGAAATCGGTTTTAATGGTATTTTCGACATAAACCTTACAATTGTGATTATATTAAAATTAAAATACAATAAAATAAAGAGAGATTACACCCTCAGACTTACATGTTGACGAAAGGAGAAGGACTAAGATATCGACTAGTGATGCTCGACGCGAATGCAAAGAGAGTGCCCTCGTAAGAGGAAAACGATTAATTAATTAAGTTGATTATTGTGGAGTTGGTCAAGTTGGTCGGTCATGCAACGGGGAGGCTGGTACTCAGAAGGATCCGAGCTTACGTGGTCGAATGTTCAAGCACGTAGACGCCAAAAAGTAAGAACAAAGTCTAGAATGCAAAGGGAGAAGAGAAGGGCGGACACTCGCGTGAGAAATATGAGGAGCGAAAGCTCCTATTTATACTAATCACGTGAAGAAATTAGTGTTTCGGAGACTCTTTGGAAGTGAATCTCGGAAAGATATGAAAAAGATACGAGAAACATGCAGAAAAGGGCCTGGGAAGAGGCGCAGCAGCCACTGCGTCTCTTGGAAGAGGC